>NW_022103914.1:148494-181935 GCF_000313985.2 Echinops telfairi
AGCTGATACCAAGGGCTCAAGTAGAAAGAAAATGTTTTGAAAATGATGATGGCATCAAACGTACAAATGTGCTTGACACAATGGATGGATGGAGGGATTGCAATAAGAATTGTATGAGCCCTCAATAAGATGATTTTTTTAAAATCTAAAAAATAAAATAACCCTCCTCCCAGTAAAGCCATCCTGATTGATCTTCTAGTGACTTGCCTCCCCAGCTCTACAAGAGAGATTTAAGTTTTCCCTCCTTAGGCCTCCCTTCCCCGTGAATGTTCAGTTGATGACATCATCTTTGTTAAAAAAGAAGAGCCAGACCTGCATGGGGAGCCACCACTCACAAGACTGTAACTGTGCAGCAATTACTCTGGGGCTCACTTCCCTCAGCTATAAGGGGCAGGGGTCGGGCTGGGGCTGGGGGGCTGGGTAGGACAGAGATTCTCAATGTGGCCTACAGGGTGAGTCTTCAGGGCTCTCTGGGAAGTAGGATCCAAAAGGAAGGTGGCTGCTTCAGCTCTTATGGGAAAATGATGAGGTACAATTTTAAAGCGGTTATCTCTAAGTTCCTCTGTGACTTGATTATTAGCATTAAGTGAATTCCCAAGGGTTACTAAAATTTGGTGTGATTTCTCCCCCCACCCACCACCCTCGAGCCCCAACCTGCTTAATCCCTTAGTCCCTTCTTGGTTAATGAGCTTGGCTTGGCTGCTGACCAAAAGGTTGGAGGGAAGTCCACCCAGAAGTGCCTCAGAAGCAAGGCCTGGCAATCTACCTCCCGGACAGCCCTCTGGAGCACGGTTCCATTCTGACCCATAGGGGGTTGCCAACAGTCATATTTGGCTTGATGGCTACTTATGTAGGTACAGCCTTTTATGAACTCTCCCTGGGAAGTGGGAACAGCTTGGAAAGGTGGGCTGTGGTCCAAGAATTTCACAAACCACTGAACGTCATTCTTAAAGCTCCCTTCTGGGTCTAAATTTTTGATTGCCAAAATTGAGACAGGCTCCCGCGTGAGGTCCCTCAGCTTCCTCCCTTATACCTGAATCCCCCTCCTCGTTGGAATGACTTCCTCTCTGTGTGTGGAGGCCAGGCTGCCTTTTCCTCTCTTTCCCCCAGCCAGTACTTTCACTGTGGGCCTGATGTCACTCCAGCTGACTCCACCCACTCCAGGGAGCACCTAATGCTTCCCTTGTTCACTTTCTATTGTCCTTGGCTCTTGGTATCCAAAGAGATTTCAGGTTCTCTGACTTCAACAACAACACCCCGCCCCCCATAAAACAGCTTTCCTTAACCACTCCTGCCCCACCCCTCCCGGGCCACCTCCTCTTGTCCTCAGACTTGGAGCCGTCTGCCCCAGTGACTCACTTTGAAAATGACGCCATCTGCTCAAATCCTGGGAGTTTTATTTGTGGCTTATAATGCTTTGTTTCACTGGTTCTTCTAAATGAGCTCTGGACATTAGGAGAACCCACTCTCCCCAGAACCTTCCTCAGCTTAGTAGATGTCTTTATCACCCACGTCTTTGGGTGATGTCCTCGTCCTGGGCCCTGCCTATTTTGAGGGCCTCGCTGACCTAGGATTTCTACGATGGCATCTTGGGAGGAGTTTTCTCATTTCATTTTGCCTATTGCTACTCAAACTCAAGCAGTGGTGACTCCTCCACGGACCCTGTCTCTGAGGCCCCTCAAAAGTAAGGAACCCCATGGCCCAATACTGAGTTCTCTGTTCTCCCAATTTTCAAGGAGCTCAATGGTATCTCAGCCAATCCCACAGAGCCCTCCACGGTCTACACGCACGGGCTCCTGGCAGAGCCCATGGTGGGAAACAGTTACTCACAAGCCTGACGACATTGGGCTTAAATCCTGTGCTGTTGCTGCCACTTACTAACTGTGTAATTCTCTGGCCCTCACTCTCATGATATATTAAATAGGGGTGACCTGCCTTCCAGGGTTGCTATAAGAATTCAATGAGGAAATACGTAAAGGGCCCACGCATGCAGAGTAGACACCCAGAGAATTAGTTCCTTTTTCCTGTAAGGCATCAACTTCAGAACACAGGCCTGAAACCAAACTCAGACCAATCACCTTCTTGACATTGTACACTTGGTAGGTTCTGTTTCTATCCTGAAAGAGATAATTCCTTCTTTGTAAATTTCCTTTCAAATGGGCCAGAATGACACTTCTCAAATTTCCTACAATGTAGTGCTTTGCTTACATTATCAGGAAAAGGAATATTATTGAAAACAAAAACACTTCCACTTAGAGCAACTTCTTCATCTATTTACTAAGAAAAGATTATTGTAGAATAGATTTTTATGCTTTGGCAGTCTATAGCCAAGTTCTCTAGAAATGTCAACATTCTGTTTACAGTGGTCAAATTTCAGCCTAAGAATGAAATCTGTTCCTGCTTCTCTTTCTCACATTCTGGAAGCACGATCCTCCCCCACCCCACCCCCAAACACACACACACACACACACACACACACACACACACACACACACACACCCGGCAGCATCAGCACCACCTGGGAGCTTTGGAGACATCCAAACCCTCAGGCCAACTGAGCCAGAAACATCATTGGTGGGGCCCAAGTGGTCCTAATGTGAGCTTAGTTCCAGAACCACTGCTCTATCACCTTTCTACTCCGAGGAGCGGTCTTCTCTTTCAGTGCTACACTGAAAGCACCCTTCCAGTCCCCTCAAGGTCAGGGCTAGGAGCAAGTCCTGGATGGAGCACAGACATACTGGGACCACCAGGGACATGCCATTAGCAGATAGAAGTATTTGAACTGAAAGTAACTGGTAACCTAGGATGTGCACAGACATCACCTTCCATGTGGCCCTATAGCTTCCCCAAGCATCATTTTCATGGCTGAGGCTAAACTCCTCCAAGCTTGTGATGGGCCGAGAGCCTGGGGAAGAACCTGAAGGAGCCAGGATTTTGATCTGGGTGAGGGAAGTTGGTTCATTTGGGGCTTTGGGCTCTGGCATCACCTGCTCCCATCCCTCTTCTTGCCCTCTCACCTTCCTCGGGGCAACAGCAGCGGGTGGGGCAGCAGGGGCAGCGGATGTGGCAGCAGCAATACTGAGGACAGCACTGGCACCAGCACACGCCAAGCAGCAGCAGCAGGAGGAGAGCTCCCAGAACGATGAAGATCACGGTCAGCCAGTCTGTAGGGGAGAAGCCAAGTAGGGGCTGAACTACGAGTCCACAGGCAGGGGGAGGCTTCCAGCAATAACAGTCTGGAAGTGGGTGATACTACCCCGAGGAGGTGCTGGAATGATCCAAGGGTGCTCTAAAAGCAGAGACCTATACTTTATCTTGGATTATGAGCTATCGTACCACAGTTTTTAATCACCAATAGACTGCTGATTTTTTTTTTCCTGGAAAGGGTACAGTAGGCCAAATCAGTTTGAGACCCTATGTTCTAGAGGCTCAGTCAATTCTACTCCCGAACTACAGGTTAAGATTGAGCAGTGTGCAAGAGTTTGGTTTTGATAAAAGAGGTTCTGAGGTTGGCAATCCAATAACCAGCACCTGAATTTGCTTGTTTCTGCTGTCGGTGCAAGTGTCGCGGTGACCAGAGAAAAAAACGCCAGCAGCACTTACGCAGGACGATGAGTTTCACCTCCTTATCTGGGTCACCTGAGGTGTCCCCAGGTGCCTCAATCGTGCAATAGTATACGCCATGGTCCCACCACATCACTTCGTTAATCACGAGATCTGCGCCTGCGCATGAGAGAGGGAGAATGTGCTCACGGTCAGAGCAGAGGGCACGGGGTTCTGACTCAGCTGCCAACCTGGTCCTTCCCCATCCTAAAAGGGCCCTCGCTAGTTCAGAGAATGGTCTTGAGTGTGACTCTTTCCTCGGAGACTCTCCCCTTTCTGCCAACAGCATAATGACGGTAGAATTGATCATGATTTTGGATTCATTGCCTCATATAATTCTCACTACAGTTCTCAAGTGAGTGGGGTCAGTCAATTGCTAGGTGTCCATTCTCCCCTCCTCCCATGGTCATAGAATTATGGTCACGCCCACCCCCATCCAGAACACAGCTACTCCTGACTTCTGATGGGGCTCTTTGCCAGGATCTCTATTGTCAATTGGTTCAACCTTAGGTGAATATCTCCATTTTTATTGCCTTTTACTATCAGAATCCTTATAAAATGGATATTCATTTGTCTCTAGCCACCAGAAATGTTACATTGAAGCTTACAATTTAATGCTGCTGTATATTAATGATACTATAAACAAAACAAAGCTCACTGCCAGCAAGTCAACAATAGCAGCCCAAAAGGACAGAGCAGAACTGCCTTTGTGAGTTCGAGACTGGAACGCTTTATGGGAGTAGAAAAAAAGCCCCATTTTTCTTCTATATTAATGATAAGATGTGCCAAACAACAACAACAAAACAGACACTCATAGTGAAGTTTCTCATGACTCAAATATGATGCAAGTCTGAGACTTCCTGTAAGCAACTATTTCCGATCCTGTATCATGGACATGGACACGTCACTCTCCTTGGATCAATGGGATATCATCAGCAGCATATGATGGCACCCAGGAATTTTCTAGAAACCAGTCTTTGAAAACTATTGCTCTTTTTTCGTCATTTCTTCATCTACTCTGCTATGTGGATGGCTGTCATCTCGGATGTCAGGAGGAAGATGACATCCATGGTGACCTGGCAGGAGCCTAGGTTTCTCAGGACTACTGGAACAGAACCACTGCACTAGATCTGGACCCTAAATTTATGTATGCAAGAGAAATAAAATTCTTTATTGCTTAAACCATTGATATGTTGAGCTTTTACTTACTTGTAGCCAAACTTAATTCTAACAGATACAGGAGAAATGGCTAGTCGCCTCATTTACAGACCAGAAACAAGTGTTCAATGATCGTATACTTGGGCTTAATAACACAGATAATAGTAGCAGAGTGTGGTAGTTAAATAATCTGGTGTCAATTTGGGACTTGAGAGGATTAAGAGTGAAGGGGTGGAGTCCAGTCTGTCAATTGGATCATAGCCAATGAGACCTCTGTGTGGGCATGGCCTTCTCCTGAGAATTCTGGGAAATCCGGTTTTTCCTCCTTGGAGGCAGGAGAGACTCTACTCACCCCCTTGGAGATGCTCTACTGATAAGACACATTGGGAGACGCTCTACTGAGAAGACGCATGGCACAACACTGATAGACCCCATGCCCTGGGAACTGGAGAAGTCATGTGGAGACCCCTGCCAGTGCTGAGATGCTTACAATGCCACTGGATCCAAAGACTTTCTACCCACTGGCCTGTGATCGTCCTGTATTCAGCATCATTGCATGTGTTTCATGAGTCTGAAGAGGACTTTATAGATTGGTATCAGACATATGAGCTAATATCAGACTTATTGGCTTGGATGTTTTCTTAATGTACAATTACCCTTTATATAAAACTCTATCTTGTATACCTGTGAGTGTCTATGAATTTGTTTCTCTAGTCTACCCAGACTAACACGCAGAGATAGGTTAAAAACCATGTCTTCCTACCTCAAGGCTGGTGTCCCTAACCACAAAGAGGCTCAATAAACACCTCAAAAAAGTTCATGGCAAGATTCCATTATCTTTTCATTCAAAATTTCCACAAATGTTTTAAAGTTCCCCTCATACAACTCTTGACCTATGGGTTAAATTTAGCTTTGTCCTCTTCATACTGGGTAGGAAACTCCTCAAGCCGAATCCCTTACCAGCCTAAAAGGAGAAGATGCTTTGGACCTCGAAGAGTGAGATGCCAGTATTCTGAGAGTGAGTGCTGACCTAGGACACTTGAGCACCAAGTGCTGGCAACCCTGTTAAGATAAGTGAATGACAGCAGATATGTTCAAGTTTAGCATATTCCTCAAAGGCTTCCTAAGACCTGCTGTGAGCTCGGCTTATGTCACGCACCGCGGTAGATTTGGCGAGAACAAGACCCTGCCATAACCAGAAATGGTTCAAAACCTGTCCGGGTGCAGAGGCAGTTACCATATCTCCAAGTGATAGCTGCCTGTGCCATTGCCTACGAAGTGCAAGGGAACAGCTTTGAACTTTTTAAGACTTGCTCCTGCTCAGTTAGGGGTTACATCTGCACTTCTTCATTATCTGCTTGTTAGGGAGTGTGGCAGTTATATAATTTCACGTCAACGTGATAAATACGTGTAGGGGTGGAATCTAGCCTGTCCATCAGGTCACAGCCTCCTTGTGGATGTGGCCTTCTCAGGAGGATCCTGGGAACATCCCCCCTCTCTCTGACTTCCTCTTCCTGTTGACAAGCCACATGAGAGACTCTCCTGCTTCACCTTCCTGCTGAGGAGTTACACGGAGCGCTGGAGGAGTCATGTGGAGACCCGCCAGTGCTGAGCTGCTTCCACCACCATTGGATCCACAAGGCCTTTCACCCATCAGCCTGTATTCTTCCTGCGTTAGGCATCCTCGCGATCAGCTACTCATGTCTGAAAAGGACTGCATGGACTAGTACCAGACGTGTGGGCTAATAATATTGGACTTCAGGACTTGATCTGGACTGGGCCGGATGTTTTCTTAATATACAATCACTCTTCAATATAAAGCTCTTTCTTATACACATATAGAATGACCCTGGATTTGTTTCTCTAGTCAACCCCGTCTATCACAAAGAGGAAATGAAACAAAAATGTGAGGTCACGCAACCTTGGAGCAAACTTCGACTTCCGTTTCCTTCTCCTTCTACGTCAGTCCCTACATTATTTGTTCTGCCCACTCTTTTCCAGATCCACTATTTTTCCAAGAAAAAACTTTCCCAGACTTGAAAGAACAGTGAAAGTACTTTGGGGGTACCACCCTCTTAAAATATTAGTGTGCAGTGTAAGTCTGCTCTACATTTTATTGGAGACATCAGGATTATTTTAGGGGTGCAAGGGTTAGGGAGGTGTGTGTTCTTATTTTAAATGATCCAAGGGCTGATTTGGCAGGGCCATCTCAAATGATGAAAACATGGCAGACCAGGGCTTCACGAAGCCTGGAGGCAGAAATATAAACCAAGGGCACAGATACTGATTTCCTGTGGGGACCAGAGAAAGGGAAGGTGGGGTTCAATGGTTGTTAGGATTGAAGGTAGTAGATGGTCCCACTAAAATTTAGAAAAGAGAGAGATGGGGACTATCGCCAATGAACACGCTATTCTTCAGAACCTAGAAGGGAGACCTGCTTCATTAAAGACACTAAACTTTGGGAGCAGATTAGAGTTTATCCTGCCAGCTCTGGAGAAAATGCCATCAACCTGAACCCTTGATGAGGGGCACATGTTTGCGGGCTGGCTTGGGGAAATCAGAGGGTGAGGGTAAAACAATTCGAATTGAACTTTAGAGCCAGGTTGGAAGCAAGGTGGCAAGCTCGTTTCCTTCAAACTGTTCCTACTTTGGAGCAGCCACAGATAATGACTGATTTCCTCATATTGACGTGACAGATGCCGCAGGTGGCTTGATGGGCATATTCTCTTCCCTTCCCACCCCTGATTTGACCAGCAAATACTTGCCCCGGTATATCTGGTAGATTCTGAATTCTATGCCAATAAGCCATGGCAGACATCCTGGAATACAAGCGAGAAGCATGGTGCGCCCAGCCCTTCAGCTAAACGTATATGGCGTGAGCATAACTAACACGTACGGTACATTTCGTGCTTTGTACACATCATCTCACTGAATCATCCCATCATCCCATGAAGTCTACTACTGCAAGTTCCATTTTATAAAAACTGAGGCTTAAAGTGACATGCCCACGTCCACACAGCCAGTAATACAGAAGGGAGACCCAAGTCTGACTCCCAAACCAGGTCACCAATCAATCCCTGTGACACCAGGCATTCAGAAGGGATACGCTTTAGTCACCGCTTCCAAACATCCTATTTCATATTCACTCCAGAGTGGAGACAGGAACCGTTGTGCCTATCTTAGGAAACTGAGGTCAAAGAAAACGTCTCTGCTACTGGTCACTGAGCTGGCGAGCGGGAACACAGGGGCTTTAACCAATTCCAATGTCTTTCCTTTAGCGACGGTGAGAATGGACTGGAGGTGGCCATCCTGAAAAGCCCTCTATCCTTGGATAAGGGCAATAGGAGTGACCAGAGGGAACTCAAAGGATCTGGGGTTTGAGCGGGCCCTGAGAGCTGTCAGAGAAGGAACCTGAGGGGACTGATCCCCATCTTCACCTTGCCTCTCAGGGGAGCACATTGCAGTTGGAAACCACCCACTCTGACTTTCAGCCAAGATTGTAGTGCATCTCCTGGTCCACGCACCCCACTTGTGGGGGAGTACCTTCAGCTGGCACAGCATGCTTCATGAATCTGGCGCTTGGCTCAAAGAATGACCGGGATCAAGCAAGACCGTTGGCTTCGGGCAGCAGGAAAAAAGGGAAATCCCCAAGCTGATTCAGTCCGCCAGGCCTGCCTGCTGTCTGCCGCTCCACCGCACCTCCAATTCCCCTGCTGCCTCCCCGGCACTCACGGTTCTGGATGGTGATCTTGCGCTGCCTGTAATCCACCCCCAGCACAGGCTCATTCTGGCCTCGGCGCTGGGCCACGATGCGGACCTCGCGCTGGTTGTCATTGCAGTCATTGGATGGGTCCTGGCCCAAGGACAAAGCTGCCTGGTATGCTGAGGAGAGAGGACACACGGCAATGGGGAACTCCCTGAGGAAAGGCACTCGTCTTGCTGCCCGGAGCAAGGGAACGTCTCAGCTTTGACTGAACCTACAAATAACCTGGGGACCTTGCCAAATAGCCAGATTCCGATCGGTAGGTTTCAAGAGGGAGTCAAGAGGCTGCATTTGTTCAGTTCCCAGGTCATGCCAGGTGCGGGGAACACCCTTTGAGTGGCAAAACTTCAGACCCCAACCCTGTCCCAAAGGCCAGTATTTTCAAATCCTAGCTGGCTCCTGTTTCTCCTTCTGATTCCCGTTGCTTGTTTTTTGAGTTACCCCAGCCTCAGCCCCCACGGAGTCCAACCATTTGCTCTCACCACACAAGGGGTGAAAGCGGTTGGATCTGCCAGCGACAGATGAACCCAGAACTCCCAGGAAGCAATGCCTCCATGAAAGAGGGAACCTGTGGGGACCAGGCAGGTCCAGTGGGTGGCTAAGACAATCAGCTTCTTACCCTGGGACCTTAACCCCAGATCCCCAAAAGGTAAAGCTGATGCCTCCCCCTTCCTTTCCCGCATCTCATGATGCCCATTCTCTTCTTATGGCAGGGTGCCTTCTTTTTTTTCCCCCTTGAAATTTCTAAAAGGTTAATTATCTTCAGGTGAACTATGGGGATCTGGCGTCCTTTCTCCTTTGAAAGAGAACAGAGGGAAGACCATGGGCTCCATAGGGCAGAGGTGAGGTGAGTTGGGCCCTCATGGCTGAGGGGTGGGACTTTGCTACAGGCAAAGGACTCTAAGAAGTGCCCACATGTGCTGCCAGTGAGTAATCCATCCCAGAAAGAATTGAGTTGGAAGAGGATGACCATGCAGCCCAAAAGCTGTTTGTAGAGGGGAGCTAGCCCTAGGCTGGCACCAGTGACCGCTACGTTCCTGTGTATCCCGAGGAGCATCTCCCCTCGAGTTTCTGAGACTGGAAGACTTTCTCTCTAGGAGAAGCTGACTGCCAACCTCACAGTTAGCAGCCCAGGGCTTGGCTCTTTCTGAGCAGTGCAGTCTATTTTTGTTGCTTTTCTAAGTGATGAGGGAGATGGGTCGGCCTCAGCATGTTAATGTAGAACCAGGAATGGACCAGGACACTGGACTTGTTTTGCTTTCTCCTGTCTCAGCTACCTTAACACATTCCAGAACAAGGAGGGATAGACATGGAAAAACAAATATAATGGTATGATATATGACCTCAAACAAGTAATTTCATCTTCAAGGGGCTTAGTTGACCTGTAAAATGAGGGAACTGCATTAGGCGATCTTTATGGATTCACTTTAAGCATTTGCAATCCCGATGAACTCCTAATCCCGGAAGCGCTGAGCAGTTCCTGGAGGAGGAGTCTACAACCCAGTGAGAAGTGGGGCCAGGGGACTCACACGCAGAGTAGTAGTCAAAGATGGGGTCCTTGCAGAAGGACTTGAAGCGCCATGTCACCACCACGTCCTGGAGCTGAGCAGAGGTGGTGTAATCACATTTGAGGACAACCGAGGCAAACAGGGTGACATAACGTTCTGTGTGCTGGACCGTCACCAACAAGGACAGGCAGCCTGAAACCAAGAGCCGGGGGACAATGCTGAAAGTCAGATCAGGTCTCTGAGCAGTGACCTACTTCTGGTGCATGGGATAATGAAAGCAATGCAAATGAGCGAAACACAATGCGGGCAGCTCGCAGGCAGAGCTGGGGTTCTCACTGCCTGGCCTGGCTGGGCTGCGGTGGGGATTGTGCCAGCTCTCCTGTGCCACACAAAAACAAAAGACCAAATGACAATACATACCGGAAAAAGAAAAAAAAAGACCAAGGGCCTCTTTCAAGAGCTTACAATTCACTGACAGTGATAACACATTTAACACTTCAAAATATTTTTTAAATGTAAAATAAAGCCATATTGCATGGAGAAACCTTTCTAAGTATTTCTTCTTCATTTCTTTGCTAAAAAAGGTTTTCTCTAAGGACACAGTTCAAATCTCGCCATCAAGTTTAAGAGGCTGGGCATCTGTCTCCCACCTTTCTCTCCTGACTCATCTTCCTTCATGCCCTTCCCCTTACACTCAGGGCTCACTTCTGTCCTTCCTGTGCTGGTCTGTCTTCTCTGGTCTTTACATAGGTGTATTTGTCAGCCGGGACGTTCTTCCATATCACTGGCCACCAGTTCTACTCCTGTGATGATGATTTTATAAGTCAACTTTGCTGTTCGGTGAAACACTGGTCTGGATGTTCTTGTTGAATGGTTAACATTTATAATCAGTTGACTCTATGTAAAGTAGATTACCCTAATCCAATGAGTTGAAGGCCTTATGAACAAAAGCCAAGGCTTTCTGGAGAAGAAATGGTGCCTCAAGCATGAAGTACAGATTTCCTGCTGGTGTTTCCAGGCTGCCAGCCTACCCCAGGGACTTCGGACTCAATATCAACTCTTGTCTAAGTTTCTAGCCTGTGGGCCCATCCCACAAACTTCGCACTTGCCGAATTTCCATAATCTTGTGAACCAGTTCTTTGAAACTCTGTTTTTCTCCCTTTATTTGCACTGAGGTGGTAAAGATATTCAATGTCTTTGGTGGTTAACCAAGAGGCTGGAGGTTCAAGCCCTTCCAGAGGTGCCTTGAAGGAAAAGGACCCGGCAACCACTTCTAAAATCTCAGAGCCACTGTAAACCCTCTGAGGCACGATCGACTTGGACCTCAGGGTCACCATGAGCTAGAACTGACTAGATGCCACCCTGTTTGTTCATTCTGCCTTTCTGTGTCTCTGGAGGACCCTGACTAATACAACTTCCTTTATTGGACCAATCCGTTTTCATCAGATCCTCAGCTTAAACCTCACCTCCCTCAACCAGCCTTCTCTGGTTCTGTCAGTCCAGGAGAGGGGCCTCAGCTCTGTATTCCCAAAGTGTCTTGGCTCATGTCCAAGTAGCGCTTTTCACACTCCTCAGCGAAGACCTCTGCACTATGGACTCTCAGAAGGCTGACTGGGTTTGTCTCTTTTACCGCACTGGTCAAACACCAGCGCTTTGTATGGTTCTTTGTCACCCGTTTGGAACTCAACAAACGCTGGTAGCATAAGTGGCCGAAGGAATGATCAAGAATATATCAGTCAGTGGAAAGTAACTATAGGCCACTTAAGCCACCATATAGTCACTTAAGTCAAGATAAGCACAGAGCAAATCGAACAAAAATGATCAGACTGTGACAAAATTTTTATCAAGAAAGACCTGAAGGAATTCAGGGGGCTTCTTGTTTCTTTTAAAGAAACTCCCTCTCCCTACCCTCCAAACCTACAGCCACAGGTTACCTTGATGAGAAACCAGAAGGTGCAGAAATATCAGGTGGGCCTTTGCATGGTCAGGGGTTCACACGTAACCGGTGCCTCACTGGAATGCTTCGGTGTTAGGATGGTTCTAGGTTGAGTTATTAGGGGGACTTTTCATGGGAAGGTGTGGTATAGAGTGGTAGTACTCAAATTTGAGTGTGCGTCAGAATCACCAAGAGGGCTTGCCACGCTCAGGTTGCTGAGCCCCATCACCAGTTTCTGATTCAGTAAGGCTTGAGTGGCATCCAAGACCTTGTATCTCTAGTAAATTTCCAGCCGAGGCTGATCTACCAGTCTGGGAACTATATTTTGAGAACCACAGATGAAAAAAAACAAAACACAAAAGCACAGGCTTTGATCAGATACAACTGGGTTCAAATCAAACTTTACTATGGACTTGGACATTGGATGAGTTATTTAATCTCTTTGAACTTCTTTGTCCTCAGCTATAAACAGGTTTAATCATGGTGCTAACCTCATCAGGTTGTTGAAAGAATTCAATGAGGCAATTCACTTACAGTGCTCAACATGGTACTGGCACATAGAGCTCTACATTAGTGTTTGCATCTCTCTCCTTCCACTCCTGGATGACGAGGGCCAGGAGAAAGAGGTTCCGAAGAGGGTCTCCTCAACAGCATTCTTAAGGGGAGAGAGCTGCATTTTGATGGCGTTACTTCACACCAGGGGTGTTGCAAATGGTTAATCCGCTCAGCCACTGACCAAAAGGTTGGAGATTTGAGTCCATCCAGAGGCTCCTTGGAAGAAAGGCGTGCTGATCTACTTCCAGCCTATGGAACACAGTTCTACTCTAACATGCATGGGGTTTCACCTCCCACAAATAGAATCATTACAGTTATTCCCTAGAGGTCTTCATGACCAGAGATAATGGCTCTGAGTCCTGCTTCAGCTCTGGCCACAGCCAGCACCTCGCAGTGCTCAGAGGCCTGTGGTGGGCACCTGCATCCCTTTGTCTCACCTCCCATGGAGAGAGAGCAAAGGGTTTCTCAGGGCAGGCTCTGTCTGGACCCCAGCTAGGAGCCCAGCCATCTTCAGGGCTCTGATGACTGTGGTGCTGGAAAGAAGCTCCCAGAATGCAGAGGGAGCCTTCACAACGCAAGAGGCTTCACCTAGATCCCAAAGCTCAGGCAGGAGTCACATTACACATTAGCAAGGTGAAGGGAGCAGGGGGCGAATTATTTCAAAGAGGAGAAAGCAGTGAGCAATGGCCCTCATCAGAGGGGTAGCTACTTGGAGGACCGGTGGGGGAGCTGGCTTTATGGGAGACAGAGGGCATGAGAGAGTGAGGGCTGAGCGTGGCGAGGAGAAGTTGGGGTCGAGTGGAAATCCTCTCCAGCGTCTATTTCTCATTCATGGAAAATCACTGAAGGCTTTTCTGAAGAAGAATAACTGGGTGAAAGTGATGTTTTCAGGAAGAGAGTTGACTTCCTTATTCAACACTGATTGGAAAAAGAACGTCATTTTGAGAGGCAGCATTAGGTACTTGGGAGGTGGGGACAGAAGAGCTACTGTCTCTACCAGCTCCAAGGTTCCAGGAAATCAGGCTTAGCAGCCATCAGGCCAGCCCCTGACTCAGAGACCCAATGTGTTATGGAGTAGAATGGCTCCACAAGGCTGGAATCCTTATGGAAGCAGATGACTGGGTCTTTCTTCCGCAGAGCCAATGGGTGGATCTGAACCACCCACCTTTCTGTTAGCAGTTGATGGCACACTGCACACACCACTCAGGCTCTTTGTTCTGTAACCTGCTTTTTCTTTCTTGCCCTCACCCCACATGCTGCCTTTGCTCCCGGCCACCACTCCCAGAACTGACTTGAAATAAGCCTTGGGGCTTTTGCTCACCATGTCTTCATCTGAGCAATAGACACAGCTGTAGTCATGACTTTGACAATGAGAGAATGTCACTTGGCAACACTGGCGTATTGGTCCAGTAACACGTACAGATTGGATGAGTGAGGAAAACACTTGTCTGTGGATTCAACAAAATCTTAGGTTCACATAACCCTGTGATAGGACTTTAATGATGCATGACATATGATCTCTGGGAAAAGACTAGCTGTGCCCAAGTCTGTGCGTGGGAAAGTTAAGGGCCTGGTCTGTGGCTGCCCATTTCTAAGGGGGTCAGAGTCGAGATGCTGGCCCTTGGCAGTGCTCTCGCTACTCTCCCTGGCCAACCTTGAAGAATGGATGACACTTGCTAGGCACATGGGAGCTTGGGGCCCTGCCACCACATGAACAATAATTAAAATACCACCAACTGAAGTTACTCAGACACCATGATTACTAACCTGAATATGCTTCATTTGGATGGACGGCAATTCAGCATAAATAGCAGGTTATTAAAAGGACTGTCACCCTGGTGGTATACTGGTTATGTGTTGGGCTATGATCCACATGGTCAGTAGTTCAAAACCGCCAGCAGCTCCAAGGAAAAAGACTGGACTTTCTATTCCCTTAAACAGTTACAGTCTTGGAAACGCACAGGGGGTCACTATGAGTCAGCATCAACTAGATGACAATGGGTTTGGTGTTTTGGTACTGGTATCGAGGTGGGGAGTTTGGGAGGGAGGGCATGTGCTAGGGATCAGATAAGGGAATTTGATTGAAGCCAGAAGTTGTTCTGTGATAGCTTTGAAGAGGGCGAAATCTGACACTGAGAGAGGGAATGAGGACATGGTGATCACCTTCATTCCCAAACACCAGCCGGCTCTCTTACATGAAAAACCTTATTATTGGGCAAACCACACCCAGGTGACACAACTCACTTTTAGCAACATCAGAGCTCGCTGGGCTGCCAGGTCCTCTTTTTTCCCTCTTTGATTTCACCTCTTAAGTGAATTTCAAGCCATGGAATCTGTCAGCCAGGCTCTACACATTCTGACTATGTTGAGCTCACTCACGGTACTCCCAGGTGCCTGCCAAGTTCACAGAATCCTACAGAGGCACCAGAACTCACCCCCTGCTCTCCAGACACACAGGGGGTATGAGAAAGGGTCCCGGGAGCACAGGTACTGAGCTGTCCACCAAACGTGGCCCCCTTCTTCTTAGTTTTAGCTGCTGACTCCCAGCATCCACAGTGGAGTCCTGGTGGCACTGTGGATTAAACATTAGACTGGTAACCACAGTGTCTTCGCTCAAAACCCACTAGCCACTTGAGGAGGAGGATGAGACTCTTCCTGTAAAGATTTACACTCTTGAAAACTTTTATGGGGTCAACATGAGTCATTGAATCTATTTGATGGTAGTGGGGCTGGTTTTGGTTTACTGTGCACAAGACAATACACATACATGATCTACCCCTTCATAACATTCCCTAGAGTGGGTTTCAGCCAAGCGCACATATGTAGTACACAAGTTCAGAGAGTATTATAGGCTCAATCTCCTATGTGCCCAACATCACAGAACTAATATTTGATTGAACTGTGCCCCTCCAAAAATATATGTTCAAGTCCTCTCAATAGACCTGGTCCTGGCGAGTGGGAACTTGTTTGAAAAAAATGGGTCTTCAAAGACGTTAGTATCAGTTAACATGAAGTTCTACTGGAGTAGAGTGGTCCTACTGGAGTTGAGTGGGTCCTATCTGAATGGTGTCCTTATCAAAGAGGAAAGAATATCCTGTGATGGGGCAGAAGTGAAATTGTGTGACAGCAGCAAGCCAAGGAATACCTTGGCTCCGGAAGCAGAGAGACAGGGCTTCCTACACCCTGATTTCTATCCTCCAGAACTGGAGGCAATACACCTCTGTCATTTTAAATGATGCCTTTTGTGGTACTTTGTTACAGCAGCTCTAGGAAACTGGGACACCTAATACGTTTCAACTGCAGGATATGAACTAGGCTCTTACTGACTTCAAAACTCATTCATATCCAAGCAGGCAAGCTTGGCTTTCCAAGGTGAAGTCAAGCGATAGATGCCAAGTAGCAGTAGCATTTCCAAGATTTGGAAGCTGGGGAAGTGGGGCAGAAAGAAAGGAAGCAGCAAGACAACCCATCACTAAGGCAAAATCCTTCCTTTGTTCTTAGTGTAGTGTAGTGGGTTACACGCTGGGCTGCTAACCACAAGGAGAGCAGTTTGAACTTACTAGCCGCTCCAGGGCAGAAAGATGAGGCTTTCCAGTCCAGTAGAGATCTACAGCCTTGGAAACCCACAGGGGCTTTTCTGCTCTGCCTTCATGGGGTTGCCATGAGTCAAAATGGACTTAAGGGCAGTTTGAGTTTCTGAGTCTCCACTGCTTCCACAAACCTCCGGGTGAGGGGCATGCAGAGGACGAGGCAGGCTAAGCTTTCCAAGAAGAGGCCACCAGGAGCAGCTTCTGAAGGGCTGAAGACATGAGCAGCTTCAAAATATCAACTCCCTGATTGGAGATGTGCCGGTTACCTCTTTGTTCTTTGAAGCCAAGCACGCTGAGTTTCCACAGGGCCTCACGTTTCTCAGCGCTCAGTCTTCTCTCGCCACACAGCAGCTCCTTTTCCGCAGACCACTGGCACCTCACGTCCTAAGCGGCTCTTTCGTTTTTTCTCTTGGAAATGGTCATTCGGGAGCCTGACTTCCCCAGTGTAAATTCTGCCCTGCTCACCTTCAACCAAAAGAAGCGGCACATCATTGCCAAACTAAGTGGTGTCTTCACAGGCAACATCGCGGGGAAGATCCTGAGACTTGCCTTGTGAGATGATGAGGTTGATTAGATTGGGCAAGAAAGTGGAGTGGCTAGCATTCGGCAGACACTCAGTACACACCAGCTGTTATCGCCATTGGCATAGAAAAGGAGGAAGACCCTCGGAGTGCTGGATTGGCACAGTGGCTACACGCATGGGCTCAAACATTAGAACAGTTGTGAAGCTGGTGCACCTTGCACAGGGCTTCATGCTGTGCTACAGAGGGCTCACCATGAGTTGCCACTGGCTTGACAGTGCCAAACAACATCATTGCCAGAGACTGGCAACAACATTACCTTCAGAGACTGGCCTCAATAGAGGACAGACGAGGCACAAACGCATTTTGAAGGAACTCACATAAACCAAGTGTACTATTATTTCTATCTTCTCTTTGCAAAAAGAGTTAGGGCTTTATAAGTTGTGTTTTCACCTAGTACCCTGGCTAACTCATTCATGGGTTATTTCCTCTGTGGGAAAAAGACACATTTGCATTTTGGAGTAGTAGAGAAGTACCTTCAAGATAAGATCTTAACACTCCTGAGAAGGAGTGCAGGACATTATGGGAAGGAGATCAGGGGAAGGGAACGCTCTGCTTCCTGCTAGGAGGTACTTGCCAAGAGGACACTGCTGCACACAGTGGGGGCAACAGTTCTCCGTTGAAGTAGACGAAAGCGTACCCAGCAGAGTCCATCTTCCACTCAATGCCACCTGTGTACATGCGTTATTTAATTGATCTTCAGACGCGTAGTGACGCTATGGGGCAGAGTTTTCTGAAGCTATTAACTCTTTATAGGAGCACACAGCCTCACTTGTCTCTCCCAGAGAGGCTGGTGGGTTTGAACCACCAATTCATGGTGAGTATCCCAAATCTTCATCCACTACATCACTGGGGCTCCCATATCAGTTGGGACAAGATGTTTCACAGTTTCTCTAAACCATACTCTCCACCCAGCTTGGGGTTCTAGGTTTGGTTTTGTTAATGTGTAACAACTAACAGATTCTGGAGGTCTGATGACCTCTCCTCTCCTTCCCACATGAAGTATGCTGCCCGGAGGCGGTGGGGCGGTAAGCGGGGAAGTGAGCATGCTCTCTCAGGGGCAGATCGGGTGAGGTTTCGCTTGCGGAAGGAGGGCCTTCTCAGGCACCGGGCACTCTGCTCCACTAAGTGGGTTCATGGAAAGTACACAGGTTCAGTCCTATCAGAGTTTACGTCTGAGCAGGCTATCGCCTCAAGCATATTTGCCATCGGTTGTGGTAACAGTACCTTAGATAACAGTGCAAATACGAGCGGGACTGAGGGGAAGAGACGCTGGTAACGGGCAATGGCCGAGAAGTCAGGGAGACTCTGGACAGGAGAGGAGGCCCACAGGAGCAAGGTGAAGGACACGTCAGGTCTAGGAGCCTGGTGCATCTTAGTCCACAGTGCTAGGCTCAGGGTGGTGCTGAGCACGTGGCTGTCCTGGGAAGGAAACTGACCATAGCGAGCATTTGCTACATTGTTAGACATGCTATTGGGTCTAACATGATCTCAGTTAAACACTGTAAAAACAAAAAACTGCCGCATGAGATTAGGCTCATTTTACTTGAATTGTATAGATGTGGAGAGTCCTCGGGGAGATTAAATACGTTTATTAATGTTATATAACTAGATTTAAGCTCTCTGTTGTTAGCTGCTATCTAATCTAACCACTGGGATCCACAGGGTTTCCATCGGCTGATCTTTCATGCATTGCTAGGCCTTTCTCCTTACAAACTCCACAGCAACATGCAAGCTTGTGGGGACACGTGGGCGGTGGCCGAACTTGACATGCCCTGGCTGGGAAGTGAGCCCAGGTCTCCCACATGGAAGGCGAACATTCTACCACTCAACTGCTACCACCCTCTAGATTCAAGGTGGTCGTTAGCTGCCGGTTGCTGTCAGGTCCGTTCTGGCTGCCAACCCCCTGTGTGCAGAGGAGGACAGCGCCGTGGAATGTCAAGGCTGTGACCTTCTGGAAGTAGTGTCAAGCTTGACCTTCAAGGCACTCTTGGCGAGGTCTGAACATCTTTCAGTTAAATAGCCCGATGCCTAATCGGTAATGCCACCCAGTGGCTGTGGTTTAAACTTAAGGCTT
Source organism: Echinops telfairi (assembly GCF_000313985.2). Taxonomy (NCBI): domain Eukaryota; kingdom Metazoa; phylum Chordata; class Mammalia; order Afrosoricida; family Tenrecidae; genus Echinops; species Echinops telfairi. The sequence goes on from NW_022103914.1 coordinate 167,266, forward strand.
CTATGATCTCAGAGCCGGTGCTGTTTGCACGGTCCCACCTGCTTTCCAGGAGGCTTCCGAATGGTGGAGGTTTTAACCCTTTTTAAAGGATAGTCACACATTTATCATAATCTCTTTTGATGGAAGCAGGTTTTTACCTGCAACTAATGCTTTATCATTTCATCTCTATTTAGAGACCTTGGTGGTGGGGTGGGGGTAGGGGTGGGGAGAAGGGTCTACCCCAATTCAAGTGGCTTCTAAGAACAGAAATTTATAGCCTCACACCTGGCGTGTAGGAGACTGAATTCAAAGTGTCAGCAGGGTTGTGCTTTCTGCAAACTGTTCTGGGGAAAGAACCTTTCTTGACTCTTCCAGCATCTGGTGGTCCCCAGAGCCCAGGCCTTGGCTGGTAAGTGTAGCATAACTTCATCATTGTCACATCATGGTATTTCTTGTCTCTTGGTGTCCCCTCTTCTCTCTTTCTCCCTCCCTCCCTCTCTTTCTCTCTCTCTCTCTTTTTGCCCGCATTAGGTTTATTTGTACCATAGCACAGGGGGGCACCAGCTCCATGCAGATGGCAGCCCAGGGGTCAAACCAGTCCTTGGTGTCATCAGATGGAGAATTTTACTCTATGGGAGCCTGGGCACCTTTGGAAACTTGAGCTGGGGTCAGGCCACCTTTGGGAGCTTGAGCTGGAATTGAGGCCTTAGCTGGAGTGTGAGCCTTGATTTGTGCTTTGGCCTTGGCCTTGGGCCAGCACAGCCTCAGACCCTTGGCTATCCTTGCCTGAGCCCATTTGCCAAGCTTGGGCTAAGCAATGTAAGGTAGTGAACTGAGCTTGTGGTTGACACGCATTGAGATCTTAGCTTTGACCTCCTTGGGCTTCACAAGAGCCCTGATAGCCTCAGCACGAGCATCCATGGCCCTGATGTTGTTGACCTGCATTTTCTTCAGACCCTGCTTGTTGTGCTTCTTGGCAAAGCGCAAGCTCCTCAGGAACTTGGAGTCCATCCCTTTTAGTGATTCATATCACCGTTGTGATCAGGGTTTCTCGATGCCATTTCTGTGCCATTTTCAGGCGTGGCTGTGCATGGTGTGGTTCTTGAACTTGGCCATGTCTACACTGATGCCTGCTGCTCCCAAAGTGCCAGAGACAGGAAGAAAGCTTCTCTTTCAAAACGACGTCACTCAGAAGGAATTAGGACCCACTCTATTCCAGTATGACCTCATTAATTCAATATCTGCAAACACCCTGTTTCCAAACAAGGTCACATTCAGAGGTGGTGGTGGTGGTGAGTGTCATTGAGTCATTGTAGCCTCAAGGGGACAGAGCAGATCTACTCAACAGGGTTTCCTATGCTGTGAGCTTTATAGGAGCAGATCACCAAGTCTGTTCTCCTGTGAAGCCAATGGTGAGTTTGTCCCACCAGCCTTTTGCGTAACTGCTGAGTGCTTAACCATTGCACCACCAGGACCCCTTTATTCATAGGTCCCAAGAGTTAAAACTTCAGCTTAACCCTTCGGGAGAAGACACAATTCAATCCATAACAGTGGTCACATAAAAATCCACTGTATGGATGAATTATAACAGGTAAGCCATATTCACTAATGATAGATATTCAGGCTGCTTTTGATTTTTCATCGTCGTGAGCAATGCTGGCATACACGTGTCTATGTAACTTATCTTTCCACATGTCTTCTTTTATTCTGGAAGGGCATATTTCTCAGAGCGAGACTGCGGGGTTGTAGGGAGTAAGTATTTTATAGTTTCGTAGCGATATTAGAAAAGAAAATTAAATTCCTAAGAACAACATGTGACAGTCCCGTGTTTCACCACAACCTTTTTAACAGGGGAAAATAGCAATTTCTTCAAAAATTTTGATAATCTACTAGGTGGGAAGGGAAAAAAAGCAACTCAGGTGGTTTTAACTTGACATCCCTTTGGTTTTTAAGGGGAGAAGACAAGACCTGGCTGTGGTACAGATGCTTGGGTTTTTCCAAAGTCAGTCACCCAGGTTAGTGACTCATCCCTGTCCCCATACATTACTATCAGAACGTATATAGATTTGGCCTGACCAGAATGACACATTTCTATTTGCCATGGACCTTTAAGGGCCATGCATTCATTTTGTGGGGTACTTACGATGAGCCAAGAGCTGTTCTAGATGGAGGTACAGTCGTGAGCAAGAGAGACAAGGTTTTTAAACCCTTTGAGACTACCCTCTTTGTGCAGCAGCCAGGTAATAAATGAATGAACACAAATACATTTTGTTGTCTTGCTCACAATTTAAACTACGTTAAAACTTTGAATATTAAGTCCTATTGTACAAGAAGAAATAAGGGCCCCATATCTAAGTATTCTTTATATATATGTACAAACACACACACATATGTGCATATGTGGATGTGTGTACAGTTTCAAATTCTAGATCAAGTCCAAAATCGTAATCATCATCCTTCTGTATAGACCTGGTTCTTTCCCCATGTATCTCATCTCATTTAGTGGGTGAAACTGACAACTAGGAAATCCTCCATAATACCCCGCCTCCCTTAGTTTCTAAATACAATCCACCATCAAGTTGGGTTCATTGATCACTTAAGAACTTCTGGAATCTTTTTCTCTTTCTCTCCATCTTCATTACCACCACTGTTTCAGCTCCCATCGTTTCCAGCAGGACACTGCAACAACCTACGTGGCACTCACACACATACAGACTCCCCTTCAGGTAGCTTCCACAATGCTGCCCGAGTGAGCTCTCCAAATTAGAAGTCTGATCATGTCAGTCTTCCACTCCCACCCTTAACCACTTTTAGCAGCTGTCCATTACCCTTAGAAACACAAGACCTCCTACTGACCCATAAGGCCGTGCATTCCTGGTCCCTTTTTCCATCACAATGGATGCTCAGCCGTCCTCACACTCCACTGCTCTTATCCAGTGATCATGCCTAGGCTAGGCTTTTGGTTTGGAATGCTCAGTCCTCAGCTTTCAACGCAAGCATATTGTTCAGTGCTTCTGAGTCAGCTCCGACTCATAACAACCTTCTGGACAACCAAATGAGATGCCACCTGGCTCTGCACCATCCTCACAATTGCGGTTGTGCTTGAGCCCATTGTCGCAGCCACTGTGTCAAGCCATTTTTTTGGTGAGGGATTTCCTCTTGTTCATTGCTTCTCTACTTTTCCAAGCCTGTTTGCTTTGGAGGCAACATTTACTTTGGGTGACCTTGTTGGTATTAGAAATACCCGTGGCAAAGCCTCCAGCATCACAGAACACACAAGCCACCGCAGTACAACAAACTGACAGACAGCTGGTGGCTTATTCAGCTTGGCCTGTACCATATGCGCTCGCTGTACCTTGTATCTCTCTTTCATGTCTCTATCACAGTTGTATTTCTGCCTTTTGCTTGAGTGCTTCTCTAGATCATGTTCAACTCCTTTTTCTTAAAATCTTTATTATTTTTTTAACAGCGCCACCTGGGTTTATTTGTACAAACAGCACAAGAAGATACCAGCGCCATGCAGGTGGCAGCCCAGGGCTCACACCAGTCCCTTTCACCCTCACATGGAGAACTCTACTTTGTGGGAGCCTGGGCGCTTTGGGGAGCTTGAGCTGGGACCAGGGTGCCTTTCGGAGCTGGAGCCTAGGCACCTTTGGGAGTTTTTGCTGGAGTCGAGACCTTGGCTAGAGCGTCAGCCTTGCTTTGTGCCTTGGCCTTGGGCTGGCAGAGCCTCAGACCCTTGGCAATACATTCCCGAGCCCGCTTGCCAAGTTTGGGGTGGGCGATGTAGGCCAGTGGGCTGAGCTTGCTGTTGATGCCCATTGGGATCTTGGCCTTGACCTCCATGGGCTTCACAAGATCCTTGATGGCCTCGGTGTGAGCAGCTATGGACTTGGCGTTGTTGACCTGCATTTTCTCCAGGCCTTTCTTGTACTTCTTGGTGAAGTGTGTGTTCCTCAGGAACTTGGAGCCCACCCCCTTAAGAGATTTGTATCATTGTGATCAGGGTTTTATTTTATGCCATTTCTGTGCCATTTCTGGGATTGGTGTGTGTGGTGTGGTTCTTGGACCTGGCCATGTCTGCACCAAAATCTGCAGCTCCCAGAGCACCAAGGGCCAGAAGAGCTCAACTCCCTTCTAAACCATAAGCCACGAGGCCCAGAGCAAGGTCTACTTTGTTTGTCAGCACAAAGACTTGCACATAGTATGCAATATTTGCACAGTCAAAGAACAAATAAAGCCATGCAAAAAAGGATTAACTGCTTGCGACAAATGAAAAGTGCTCTAAAAATCCAGAAAATAAATGTGAAAGTAATGTTAATGTAGTAGACAAAAAGCAAGGAAGAGGAGAGGTATGTATGAGGGGAGAGGGTTGCAATAAGACCATGGTCCATATCATCAGGGACAAGTTTGTCCAATTGATGAGGTCAGAATCAGCAGAATTTGTGAGCCTTGAATTCTAAACAAAGGCTTTGGTCTATCTTAGAAGTCATTGGGAGTTAGCGGTGGTTCCTGGATGGAGGATTAGAGAGAAGGTGGAAAGTTTACATAGGCAGGTTAGCCTATTGTAGAGCATTGTTGGAGGCAGACAGAGAAGAGACTGGCCTGGAGGCAAGGAGATGGTTAAAATGCTTTATGGAGGCTGCTGCACATTCCACATCTGGAATAAAAAAGAAGGGGCTGATCCTGGGAAAAAGCAACAGAATCCAGTGACTAACCAGGGATGGGGATTGAAAGTGTCCAAGCTGCTTTTCTCTGACCCCACCTGACCAGACTTGCAGATTGGGAGATCCACAAATAAACACTGGGGAAAGACAAGACAAGCTCTGTCTTCCCAATTCTTAAAGCAGATAATTTTATTCTCCCTCGAGGACTTCCAACAATGAGATAAATTATTATGCTGAAAGAGAGCCAGGTATACTATTCACTAATCACCCGACATCACATTCCCCTTCATTGTTGTTGGGTGAGGTGCTTCTTAATTAGCATTTAGTTAGACACCCAGGAGGCAACTATTTTTATTTCTGCATACCAGACTACACTAAGCAAAACAAGCATGCTCCATGTACAAAAATAGGGAACAGAACAGTAGACCGGGAGGGGAAAGCAACAGGGTTTTGGTCCCAGCTCTCAAACGAACTTCATTATGCCAGCCTAAATTGCTTGAGTTCCCTGGGCCCAGGTTTCCTTTTTTGTAAAGCTGTCCAGGAAGAGAGAGCCGAAGTCAGAACTGACCTCTGTCTGAGTCCAGTGAGGCATGAGGATTCTGAGGAAGTACTTCAAGAAACACACAGGGGCAAGGAAGAAGCCAAGTGGGCTGTCTCCCACCCACCATCCATACCCCCTTCATCTTGAGATACTCCACTTATCAACAACTTTGACAAAATGTAATCGAGTCTTCAGGGTGATCGCCACATCTCCAGCCCCAACTCTCTGCACATCCGCACACACCTAAAGAAAACGATGGGTCTACGTCACTGTTTCTCAAACTGGGTGATGCCATCCCCTGGGGTGCAGGTGGGGGGCACTGGAACCATCCAGGGGATCTGCAAAAGCAGATACCTATACTTTATCCTGGATAATAGGCTGCAGTATAAAAGGTTTTCATCGATAGGGGGGTGCTGAGTAATTTTTTTTTTCTTTTTCTAAAAAGGGGAGAGTAGACCAAATGAGTTTGGGAACCTATGGTATAGGTTTTCTATGAACCTTTTCCTTTAGTGGCCTGCTGTCTGATTTCCCAAAGAAGAAGTATACCACACCATAGTTGTGTGGAACTAGAAGCTACCACCACTCTATGACCTTAAAAAAAAATCACAAATGCACAAGGACACACACCCTTACAGAACTGAGGGGGCAGCAAGAGTTAAACTTCTATTCCAAGAATAAACTTGAGGTTGGATGAGAGCAGTTAGAACTATTAACTAATAAGGTGAAAGGATTGTAGATACTTGTATAGTAAAATCTGTGAGAGTCAGATCCTGTATAAGGCAGAAATCTGTGAGAGAAGGAAAACTCACTTTCCACTGAAATGAGTGACAAAAATGGGTAAGACTGCAAGATTAGATACTTGTGAGACCTGCAGGAAACAGGGGCAATGCCATTAAGTTCTGCTTTCACAGGTTTCCCTGTCTAGAGACACGTTGAACTCTGGCCTTTTCTCAATGAGCAAGTGTTCATGGAACAGGAGTATACTAAAACTCTATTTCTTTTCAAATGAAAACACTTAAGAGAGTTACAAATAGTTCTCTACAGAGCTGAGCAAACAAAAACTTCAAAGGATGCCATGACCTCAGAGGACCCCCAGAGACCCAAGCCACACTGATGAGCAAGGGCCTAGACCAGACACAGCAACCTGACCTTCTCCACTCTGAGGTCTTAGGTGCTAATCAGAGGACTGGTTTGGCTCTTGTTTGGAAACCAAAGAGAACAAGGTCATGGACCAAAACGACCATTCTAGAATAGGCTTTCCAAACTGCATATCACAGTTTGAAGTGGGTTTTGAGACCAATGAGAGAGAGAGAGAGACAGAGAGATTTTCTATTTAATATCATTAACTTGGGGATTGAAAACCATAATCAAAGAAACACAAGCTACCATCACAAAGAAACAAAAAAATCCCCTGGTAACCAACCCAAAATAAACGTGTTGTGGCTTAGTCAATTCTGATTCCTGGTGACCCCATGGGTTACAGAGCAGAGGAGACTGCTCCATGGGGGTGCTGCGGGGGTGGTGGTGGGTATGGGGGGAGGGTCTTGTCTATAATGTTTATAGGAACAGATTGGATCACCACGTCTTTCTTCTGAGGAGCTTCTAGGCGCATCTGAGCCACCAGTACTTAAGCTGGGAGATGAACACAAATGGTTTGTGCCACCCAAGGATCGAGCTTTGGGAATATATTCTATGAATTTAAATATTACTGAAATTGTATCAACTTTGATATAAAATTTGATATTACTTTATTAGACAGTGACAAGATTTTCATGACTCTCTTTTTCAGTGAGGAGATAACAAATTTTATTCGGCATGTGGGTCAAAGAGAAAAGAGAGATGGGAAATGGATTGACACTACATCAAGGCTATGTCTGACTGAATCTATGTGTGTGTATGTGTGTGTGTGTGTGTGTATGCTGAGGCACCATGTAAACTATTTCTTATGGTGAGCTATGAAAAAAAGTTTGAAAGTTACGGCGTTGGTAGATGCTAGGATCAAGAGAGGATATTTAGTCTTCAACTTGGTCTGCCAGACCTTTTGAAAGATTAGTTTCAAAAGAAAGAAGGAGGTGGGGTCATGGGGAGGGACCCAGTATTTCCTGGGTGGGGACTGCTAGATATTTCTTACAGACACAGCTAGATATTTCTTGACTTTAATTCATACAACAAATGAAATCACTTCTGGGTGCAGAATGGGGGGAGGGACGTGGTCAGACATTTCACTGTTTTATAGTTCAGAGGAGTTCAAGTAATTTGCTCAAGGTCAGAGCTAGGACAAGGTTGACTCAGCAAGAAAAGATTTTCACACGAAGAGAAAGAGACTTTGATGGTAACCAGGAGTGGGAGGAAAGGAGAAGTCACAGACGAGATGAACAGGTGCTGACTTGAGTAAAGGGGAAGGCACTACTCACTGAGAGGGGGATGGAAACCGCGCAAGGCAATGTGCGGTTTGCGTGAGTGAGAGGCACCAGAGGCAAATTGTGCAGTATACACAGTCCTCCATAGTGCTGAGCCGTGAGTAGATAGCTAGGTAGACATGTAGATCCAACCAGTGTGAAAGGGAGAATGGGAGTCTCCCTAGGAATACAGCAATTTGGGGATATTTGTAAATGGATACCTATTCATGCTGCCAATATATACCCATGAATGTGGCAGACAGGAGGTAAAGTTAAGACTACTTCTTAGACATAACCAAACCCCTTGAGAGAATGAGCCACTGGGCTTGGGAAGCCAGTGTACCCACTGTCTGGATATACTGGTACAACACAGTTCATAAAGACAACATTCAACATCCTACTCAGGTGAGCGGTGCTGGGGTCCTAAAAGTTTCCATGCAGCCGTCTGAGGTACATCCCTGGGTACGCTGTCCTATGCTCATTAAAACTTTCCACATACTCCTATGTACTCTTAGCCTCGCTCACTGGAGGCTTTGAGCATTTAAGTAACTTTCCCAGAGTCTCAGCCATCACAGACGCCAAATCTAATCATTAAACAGCGGAACAACTGTGGTTACATTTCATGGACAACATCTACTAACATCGCTATTTCTCCTTCAAAGTATTGGGGTCAAAAATCAATGAAATCTCAATTTCTCATCTAGGACATGGCAGAGAAAGCTTAACCTTTTCAGTCAGTCCCAGCACTCCCTAATTCCGAAAATGAACCTTTCCAGGTGGGCTACCCTTGAAAGCAGGGCTTCAATCTGGTTCATTCTGGTTGGCCTGGTTGCTGAGAATTTGCATGTCCACCCTTGGGCAGACTGAACCCGAATGGACATGTTAACCTGATCCCCAGGTTTATATGTTAGAACCATGTGATAATTTGCCAGGAGAAAATAAATGCATTTTCTGGGCCAACTTTTATCTAAAAGCAAGTAAAAGATGAAAAGGGAAAAGTAACCAGGGATTTCAAGAATGGTTTTTCCTGTCTTCTTTCAGTTCATTCCGTGTTAAGAGGCTGCGAATGCGGGACCAGTTCAGACGTTCTGGGGCTTTCTAAGTTGCACCTGTTACGGAAGGGCCCGGAGTAACAAAAGAGGAAAACAACAGGTTCCCCCACGCAGAAACTCGATCCAGTCCCCCGCACCTCCCTCGGGCGCTGGTGCCAAGCGCCACCGCTACCGCCACTGCCACGGGAGCGCGGCCTAGCCCTCCATTGCGCTGCCGGTGGCCACCGCTGCAAGACCAGGTGCCTGTGACTTCCTGTCTCACTGAGCCCAGGGTGCCCCCCCCCAGCCCCCCCTTTCCCACGGCTCACCTGCTGGGAGCCAGGTGAGGAGGAGCAGCCAAGGCACCGGCAGCTCAGAACCCATAGCAGCCCTCCTCAGGCCCCTTTCACTTCAGAAGCGTCATCTTCTGCCACTTCGGACGCCCTGCGTCTCGGGAAAAAAAGCCCTGTTTTCTGCTCATGGCGCACAGCGCGGCTGCAGGCTCCTGCTGGGTCCCGCGCAGGTGAGCCGGGCTCATCCCCACCTGGATCCCCACCTGCGGCGCTCCCCAGGCTCCGCCTCCCGCGCCTAGCAGCCCGGCTTCCTGCTCCGCCCCTAGCTCTCGCAGGCCTGAGGCCACCTTCCCCACCTGCCACCGCCCCCTCTGCAGGCGGCCAGGTAAATCTCCTGTTTAACAAGTGGCCTCCTGAGACTCATCCCTCGCAGTTTCACCTGGAGAAGGAACCATTTCCTTCCAGAAGTTCCTGGATGATGGAGGCAGAATGGAATTGTATTGCCACAAAGCAAGAAACACCGAGGACTACCAAAAACAAACGAGAAAACAGTCTTCTTAGACTTTGGAGAAAGCATGCCGGGACCCTCAATTCAGACTCTTGACCTCAGAACTGTGCAAAAATACATTTCTGCTGTTTAAGTTTCCCAATTTATGGGACTTTGTTACAGATGCCCAGAAGGTCCCAGTGAAAAAAAGGCAAAAGCCATTTGTAAATAAATGGGTGAATGAAGGGACAGACCAGCCTCCTTCAGTCCTGGAAGACCTCTTGGCCATCTGCAGACAGCTCAGCAGGCCGGCAGACTTCGTTTCCCTGGTCCAAGACTCCAGGTCTCTTTGCACCAGATCGTCTTAGATGGCTTTCTGCCAGGCAGGAGCCCACTGGGGCAGGTGAAGCAAAACAGGGAGAGAAGGCATTCTGTCCTTCAGGCACCAAGCAACTGATGACTGTTAACTTGGACGGCCACACATATATCGGCCAATGTAAATAGACTGCAAGTGCACAGTGGTTAAGCACTTAGCTGCCAACTAAAAGGTCTTACGTTCAAACCCAACAGCCACTCCATGGGAGAAAGATGTGGAGTTAGTGTCCATAAAGATTACAGTCTTGGAAACCATATGGGGCAGTCCTACTCTGTCCTACCTATTTGGTCACTAAGGGGATTCCAGGGCAGGAGGTGGATTAGGTAATTTTCAGCACCTCTTCCTTATCAGGACTATTTCATGGACTCCCTGACACCTTCTAGAACAAACACAATTCCTCTTCCTCACAGCCACCACCTTTATCTTCAAGAAAAGAACTATAAAGATGCATTGAATTCAACTCCTACCCCCCAGGAAGCTCCTATCTGTTCACCGACCTTGGAAATCAGTGCTGCTTCTTCTACATGCGCCTCAGTCCTGTTCATCTGTACCGAAATCTCTCTTCTGGTGCTTCTGGTGACCCTCTTCTGTGGTTGACTCTGTTCCTCATACCCATGGTGAATGTCTCCAAGAAATCCCCTCTTCTTCATCTTCCCTCCCTCCCCCCACCTCCCATTCCTGGGCCTAGCCTCTGGTTCCCCAAAGGGGCCTCTTCACTTAGAATGTTTTTCTTGCCGTCTCTTCTCTTCCAGAGAATAGGAAGTAAATTCAAGAAGTGGTTGGTGAATGCCAGATGGTAAATATGCTTACAAGTCTAGAGACTTAGCAGTCTCCAGCTCTTCCCCAGCAGAGGGGTCATAGCAACAGCAGCAGCAGCCTTACCCTATAATCTTGGTGAAGGGCTACCCCATCCCCTTCCACAGACCCTGCACATGCTTTGAAGAACAGTGCCTGTTAGGGGCTCAGTGATCTGTGTGGCATCTAGCTTTGTCAATTATATTAGGAAAAATGTAAATCCCAGTCTGAAAAATAATGGCAAGCCCTTTCCTTTATCACACCTTTCTCCCACAGCCCTTAGTCCTTGCTCTGGTATCAAGGGAATTTTAATATTAGTCCAAGCTGGCATTTCTTAGTGCTTGTTCCATTGGACAGTAGTTTCATTGAATGTTAAGACATAGTATTCTAGGAAAAAGAGAGCCTAAATTCAAATATATTTTACAGGAACCCATTGGTTGGGTCTTAAACAAGACCAAGACAAAAATGAGTCATTCTGATGACAGAGACCACCAACCTGAGGCCACAATGGTGTCCAAAGGGTTCCCACCCACAAAGCTACTGAACTAGGACATGGAGCACCAAGGACACTGTCACAAAATCATGTGGTGGTTGGTCAGTTCATCACAGTCACAGGCAGCGTTACAGAAGTGGGAAAGAGACAATAGGGTTACATTGGAAAAGTATACAGCATTAGTTCAGCGCTCTACGATCAAAGTGGTTGGGCTCTGACTCCTACCCATGTGACCCTGTCGTTGTTAGGTGCCGAAGAGTCCGTTCTGACTCATAGAGACCCGATGTACAACAGGATGACACCCTGCCCAGTTCTGTCATCACCACAATTGTCGTTCTAGTTGAGCTCATTGCTGCAGCCACTGTGTCCATCAATCTTGTTGAGAGTCTTCCTCTTTTTTCACTGCCTCTCTACCAAGCAAGGCGTCCTTCTGCAGGGACTGGTCTCTCCTGATAACATGTCCGAAGTACATGAGACGAAGTGGAGCATTCTGGTTGGACTTCTTTCAGGACAGATTTGTGTGTTCATTTGGAATGCACGCTACTTTTAATATTCTTCAATGGCACCGTCATTAAAATATATCAATTCTTCTTCATTCTTACTTATTCAATTTTTTTGCATGCCCACGAGGCCATTGAAAGTGCCACTGCTTGGGTCAGGCTCAACTTAGTCCTCCGAGTAACATCCTTATTTTTTCAACACTTTAAAGAGGCCGTCGGCTACAGCAGATTCCCATCAAGGGTACGTCTACTCAAGTTCCTGAGAGCCAGGCTGCTGCTCTCTGGTCTAGCCAGGGGAGTTGCAACAAGTACACTCTGCCTGCAGGCAAAGATTTTTACTCGGCTGCCCAATGGCGGAGCCTGCATTGCATATTCGGCAGCTACCCTCAAAATCCGGCCCCTGGAGCCCAGAAGCATCGCCACAGGAGGCAGACCAGGCTTTCTGCTGCTATAAAGCTTTTCCGCCTCAGACACCAAAAGGGCAGTGCTGCTCTGCCTTCTAGGGTTGCTCGGAGTCAGAATCGACTTGGTGGCAGTGAATTGAAGTTTGGGGGTCAATGGTCAGAAAGAATTAAATGGAAGCGCCACTTATGTAGAAACTCTAAATGAACTTCAGGCTCCAAATGTAAGCTGTAACCTTCCGCAAAGCTGGTCCTGAGAATTTAAGCTCTAACACATCAACAGAGGGAAAAAGAGCTCTGTGATCAAACACATTCAAGAAGTGCTGGATGTTTAAATTCAACGAGCCTCCCTCCCCTCCCAGGATTCACCAAACTCTTAGGGTGCTGCCACTGGAATTCCCAAGGGATTATCTCACACAGCATCCAAAGTTATTTACTCACCATGCCCTCTTGTTCTCATACATATCTCAGGAAAGCTGTTCCCCAGAACACAGTTTGGCACATGTTGGTAGTCTAAACGAAGCTTCATTGGGGAGTTCAGTTGGGAAACATGTGGCTGTATAAAAATCAACAACAAAATGACTTTGACAAAAGTTATCCCAAAGTACAGTACAATCAGAATTCTACCTAGTAAAAGTTATCTGAAGTACAGTATGATTAGAATTTCCTTATTTTCTCTGCTGAATCGTTCATTCTATTAGCCATCTACCTCCATTGCTTCTCTTGAACACTTAGTCTAATGTATGTTTCTCTGTCTACTAGATCTATCTTTTTTCTTTGCCATTCATTAGGTACAATTACGTGTATGTACCATCATGACCTACCGGACAATGTTCAAAGTGTTTTAACCATGCATAATCTTATGAAACGCATGCGTGGGTGGGTTTCCATCGTTTTTCCTTCCATGGTTTCCGTGAGTTTGGCCCCAGACCAAGGAGGTAGGGGGAATGGTTTTCCCCTCTAGTGCTTCTTCCTCTTTTGACAAGGCCCAATTTGCTGCTCAGACTGGCAGCTCCTCTGAGGCAATGAGCTCAGTCCACGCACATCTCAACGGGGCTCCACAAGGACAGAATACCCTGTCCTTTCCAGTCCACCCCAGAGGGCCTGATTAATTTTGTCTGTGGGGAGGCCCAGGGAGCAGTATTTTTTTTAAAGTTTCCAGGTGGTTCTAATGTGCGACCAGAGTTGAGAACCACCAGTTGAAAGGTGAGCTGAATGAGATAATGCCCTATAAGTTCGTGACCCAACAGGCTGTTCCCCAGGGCAGTCCCTAACTGGAACACTGTCCATCCGATTTCATGTTTTGCCTTCTCTTGGATAACTGCATTGCAACTAACGAGTGACAGAATGAGAGAATTGATACTCCAAAGACCATGTATCACTTTTCTCCTTGCTTGCTCTTCCACAAGAATAGCATGGCATGTCCATGTTAAATTCATATGAGAGTGAATCACAGGACATGACCACCAAGTATAACTGTTTACCCCTCAACAAGCAACACAGCGTCTCGGAGCCTGGGTTTCTTTCTTTCTTTTACTGGAACAAGAGAGTTCTTGATTTTCCTACTACGTTCGGAAAAGCTCTGCCGTTCTATGGGGATACCTCGGAGGTTGTCTCTTTTAGGGATGTTGGTTTGAAATATCTCTGGACAAAATGATCCAGAAATCTTTACTAGCACTAACACGTGTACAATTCTAAACCTTTCAGAAATAGATTGATGTTAAGGAGCCTGGGTGACACAAGCATTTTACAATAAGCTGCCACCCCAAAGATTGTTGTTGTTAGTGCTGTGAAGTCCATTGCAATTCCTAGCAATCCTTTGTACAGCAGTATGAAACACCGACTGGCGCTGTACCACCCCCAGAACAGTGCCAGGGTTTGAGCCCTTGTTGCAGCCCCTCTGTCAGTCCATCTTTTTGAGGGTCTTCCTCTTTTTCACTGCCCCTCTACTTTTCCAAACATGAGGTCCTTCTCCAGGGACTCGTCTCTCCTGATAAAATGAGGGCTCCTCGGATGTGACTTCTAAGGAGCCTTCTGGTTGTGCTTCTTCCGAGACAGATCGTTTGTTCTAGCAGCCCATGGCACATTCGGTATGCTTTGCCAACACCGTCATTCAAATGTAGCGATTCCCTTCCAATCTTCCTTGTTCAGCATCCAATGTTCACACATATGTGAGGCGATTGACCTTTCATTTTCTTTGTGTACGTTTTTCTTGATGCCATCCCACGGGCCATTAGGTTTTCTTTTGTTAGTGCTCAAAACATCAAATTTATTCTTTGATGTTTTGTAAATTCAGATGGAATATCCTCAGAGTCATATTTGTCGCTCATGAACTCTTATTAATTTTCTTTAGCTTGAACTTGAACTTGCACATGAACAATTGATGGTCTGTTCCACATTGGCCCTCGTCCTTGTTCTGACTAATGATATTAAGATTCTCTGTTATCTATTTTCATGGATATAGCGTATTATATTTCTGTGTATCTCATTTTGTGAGGTCCATATATATAGGTTCTGTGTTAAACGGCATTGACTAGAGAAACAGATCCAGTGACACTTATGGATGTATAAGAAATAACTTTATATCAAGAAATAATTATGTGTCAAGACAGCATCCCAAACCTTCCTCTAGTTCCTAAAGGTTTCCTCCCCGCTCCCACTACCATGACTCGAATTCTATCTTGCAAGACTGGCTAGACCAGAGGAGG
>NW_022103914.1:182259-189882 GCF_000313985.2 Echinops telfairi
TACAAATGCGCTTTACACAATTGATGTGTGTATGGATTGGGATAACAGTTGTATGAGCCCCTAATAAAATGTTAAAAAAGAAAAAAAAAAGACAGCATCCCAGCCCAGGTGCTAAGTCACGTGGAAACATGGCAGGTCTCTGGCAGCTCTCCAAGTCGTCAAGCAGGAAAGGAAGAGCAGAGAGAGAGGAAGAGTTCCAGGCTCCTCCTTCTAAGAAGGTCTCCGCCCTCACCCCCCCCCCCAGGAGACAGCATCAGATTTTAACCTGATTGACAGGTTGGCTCCACCCCTACACCTTTATACATCTTCAAGTTGATGAAATTATCTATCACAGTTGCCATTTTGGTTTTTGAAAGAAGATATTTCTAAAGGACAGGTCACCAGGCTTGCAAAATTCTATCATGGGTTCTCCAGCATCATTTCCATCACTAAAACCATATTTTCCAATGATGGATCCTTCCTATTTTTTTTAACTATGGTAATCTAATCACCAGTCAATACTAATGCATCGTGATCAAATGTTTAATCAATAAAGACTTTATAAGTTGGTGGAAAAAATAATTTGTTCACCTTTGCCTTTAGAGATTAGTATGTACATTTAAATAATAATAATATTAAATATCCTTTCTTATAGGAGTAAGGATATTATTCTATCACTGACAGTATTGCACTTCAAGATGGATCTTGAAGTGCTCTTTTTGATGGCAAATGTGACGGCATTTCTCTTCAATTTGTCAGTCCTCTCAGATTCAAAATGGCCAAGGCCAGTCGATTTCAGCACATTGGTGCCTAGAATATAGAATGATTTCGTTTTTGATGACTGCAAATTTTCCTAGATTCATAGTTTGTATATTTCACATTCCAATTAGTATTGGATGTTTGTACCTGAGTTTTCCTCAGGTGGAGCCATATATATCAGTACATGAAGATCTTGGGAGCTAAGCTCCTTCCGTATTATTAAGATCAATTCTACTTGGAGAAGGCAGCTCTTTCCTCGTCATAGTTTGAATGCTTTCCACCCTGAAAGGCTCAGCTTCTGGTACTAAGTTAAACAGTGTTCCACTGCTAATTATAGGGCTAGTTTTTCCAGAGTGGACCTTCTTTTCTTCTTTCCTCGTCTGGTTTAAGCTTGAAGCTCCCTGCAAACCTCTCCACCATAAGTGACCCTGCTGATATTTGAAATACTGATATAGTGTAACTTCCAGCATCAGGGAAACATGCAAGCTGCCACAGTTCAACAAATTGCCAAACACATGGTTTGCTTATAGGAGTTTTAAAATATGTTCTGGATATGTTCTTTTTCGCAGTTATATGGGTTAAAATATTTTCTCCCTATTGGTGACTTGCTCTTAGTAATGCATAGGCACATCATTTAAAAAATAATTTATTCTAATGTAGTTCAGTCTGCTGATAATTTTTTTTAAAAAGGTTAGTGCTTTTAATATACTTTATTAGAGAAATGTTTGCTTTGTTTTTTCAAGATCATAAAAGTAGTTTTTATTATCTTCTAAAATCATATGCTGGCAAGTTGATGGCAACTCATTATAGGTCAGAGTTCAGTTGGGTTCCAAAAGGCTTTCCGTGACTGGTTTTCAGGAGTTGATCATCATCAGGACTTTCTGAGGCCCCTCTGGGTGGAATTGAACCTCCAACGTTTTCGTTATCAACCAAGTGCATTCATCGTTTATACCAACTAGGACTTTCTATTATCTTCTAGAAACAATACACCTTGCCTTTAACCGTTATGTTTGAAATTCACCTGGAACTGCTTTTGGTTTCTCAGTTAGATATCATCGAACATATTTATTCAAAATTAGAATCTGTTTCCATTGTTTAGAAGGGTCATTTTTTGTCAAAGATTAAATGTTATTGTATGATCTGATTCAGAGTCTCAATTTTCTTCTTTTGTCTTGTGTAAATCCCTATTTTAATTATTAAAGCTTAATGTGATAGTTAGGTTTATTGTGCCCACCTGGCCAATAGGAACATGTGGGCAGAGATCAATCAGGTTGCAGTTTGATTGGAGGGCAAAGAGATAAATGGCTCTGCAAGGCCTGCCCCTGTCTCTCTTGCTCTCTGGGGATCAGACAAGTGTGCTGCTGCTTCAGCTAGTTCTCTGCTGCAACCTGTGTGCCACACTACCTGTGGGCCAAGGCAAACTGTGGATCATGTCGCTAGAGCTGGAGGCTCCTTTGAGACCTGCTTCACCATGCTGCTGGTGCGTACATCACTTGAGTTTGAGGCTGGTGGATCCTGTTGCCTTGCGTTGCTTGAGTTCCATATCCCATCCAGGCCTGCTTTGCTAAGCTCTCGTGCTACTGCCTGTTGCTGACCCACCCTGCTGTCTGCTGCCTGCGGGCAGACTCTGTCTGTTTTGCCTGGGGAAGACTTCACTGTCTGTTTCCTTGACCTTGAGTTGAAGGAATTTCAGTATATTAACTGTTTCACAGAAGTGAATTGAACTCTGAACTAATTAGCTGTTATCTTCCTTCTCACTATCTATATCTATAGCTCTCTATAAAATCATAAGTGCCCTGGGTTTTGTTTCTCTAGAGAACACTGCCTAACACACTTTATATTAAATCTTAAGGAGTACTGGGGGTACATCGATTAAACTAATAAAAACTCAGTGGTTTGAACTCATATATTAAAAAGTACAGAGACAGAGTCTAGTTTCAGCTCAGAGATATAGACTTCTAGAAAGAATTGTTCCTGTCCTTATGAGAAAACACAGGGAAAATAGCAAATTAATGAAGATTGTTGAACTCAGAGACTGAGATCTAGGACAAAGAGCTAACCCAGAATCTGGGGGACAAACAAGCACCTGAATGGAAAAACAGGATCAAAGCATTTGCTTTCTTGGGGTAGATAGTGCTAGGTGTCCATATAAGTCACTGACAAGAATCAGAGAAAACTTTAATAAATCACTAACAGCTGAGTGTGGCCTACTATGGGACAGTGAAGTCCCTGAGGATTCACATCTTCTTACAGGGTTTTCCTCTATGAGCGCCTTCAAGAGTTCATGGGGAAGACTGGGGAAAGTACTGAGAAACTTTTCTTGCAGTGAAGGGAGGAACAGTAACTGCTGTTGACACTCTTCTCTTGTCCATTTATCCTCTCTAACATGTGGGCTAGAGACAACTGCAGGGATCACACACACACACACACACACACACACACACACACACACACCCAGAACAGTTAAGGCACTGATGGAAATCCATTTTTTTCCTGGGGAAAGGATATATATATATATATATAGGTGGATAAAGTTTTAAAAAGAGAAAAAATAGATTCAAGGCCCAACTTTATTGGGGAAGGGACAAGAACACTAGAAAGGCCACACCCCCAAGAATTAGGCTCATAATGTCTGACTACATTAGGAGACTTCTCCACTGGCCTCATAATCACTTCAATAAGTATCAAGGAAGATAAGAGTGGGATGGAGCTAGAAGAGCTTTGAATACAGTTTCTTTTTTATTTTTATTATTTATTTATTTTTAAATTTTAGTCAATCATTTTACTGGGGGCTCTTATAACAATCCATACATCAATGTATCAAGCACATTTGTACATATGTCGTCATCATCATTTTCAAAAACATTTTCTTTCTATTTGAGCCCTTGGTATCAGCTCCTCTTTTTTCCACTCCCTCCTCAACCCTCCCACCCTCATGAACCCTTTATAATTTAGGAATTATTTTCATTTTCATATTTCACACTGTTTGCTGTCTCCCTTCACCCACGTTTCTGTTGTCTGTGCCCCCTGTGGGATGGGTGTTGTACATTGATCATTGTGATCGGCTCCTTTTCTCCTCCTTCTCCTTCCACCTTCCCCCAACCCTCCTGGTATTGCTACTCTCATTATTGGTCTTGAGAGCTCTTATCTGTACCAGAGTACATGCTCTACTCTAGCCAGATTTGTAAGATAGAACTGAGGTCATGATAGTGGGTTGGAGGGCATTAAAGAACTAAAGGAATATTTTATGTTTCATCTGTGCTATACCGCACCTCATCCCTTCCTCGTGACCCTTCTGTGAGTGGACGTCCAACTGTCTTCAGATGGGCCTTGGGTCTCCATTCTGACCCCTCTCATTTGCATCGAAATGGTTGGTTGTTCTGATGCCTGACACCCAATCCCATCAACACCTCATGATCACAAGGGGTGGTGCGCTTCTTCCATGTGGGCTTTGTTGCTTCCCTGCTAGATGTTTAACTCGTTTAACTTGTTTAACTTCAAGCTTTTAAAACCTCAGCCACTATATGTTGTAATAACCAGGCACCATCAGCTTTCTTCACCATATTTGCTCATGCACCAATTTTGTCTTCAGTGATCATGTTGGGAAAGTGAACATCACCGAATGCTGGGCTATTAGAACAAAGTGTTCTTGCATTGAGGGAGCACTTGAGTAGAAACCCAATGTCCTCCTTTACAGTAATTTAGCAAGGGGATTCTTAACTTTATTATTGCTTTATCTTTATGGTTTCAAAACAAAAGGAAGCAAAAACAAAACACAAAAATTCTCAAACCTCAATGAAATTATCAGAGTTGATAAATTACTTCTCAGTCCTACTTATCAAAGATTAATTATTTGTTGCATTTGTTTCCTTGTTCCAGGTAACTATATCATCCAGATAACTATATTATCTGTTAGTTTCAAACCATTTTAGACTATCTTGGAAATTTATCTATTAAGTTTTTCTTATTTAGCATTTTGGGGTGTAAATTTGCAGTTATTTACACTTCATCTTAGCCAACAGGCTGAAAAGTGAAACAATTATTTCTCACTGTCAAATAAATCAGTTCTGACTTATAGCAACCCCAAGCGATGGCATACAACTGCCCCTTTGGGTTTCTGAGGCTGTAACACTTTACAGGAGTAGAAAGCCTCATAATTTAGTTTTCTCTTGATTTACACAGTTGGTTTTAAAGCTTAGCACTGGCTCTTTTCAGTCATGACCTCCATTTTTAGGCTCTCCATTTTTCATTATTCTCTTTATTTCATCTCCATATTTCATTATTACATGTTTCATTATTCTGGAACATGCCTTTAAGTAATTTATTTAGGAAGCAAATCTTGGTGATGCTGTTTCTTGTTTGCTTGGTAATGTATTCCTATTGACTTCACACTTAACTGCCAACTTATCTGAGCAGAGCAAAATTCTAGCTATATTATTGTTGTCTGCCATTAAGGGTTCAGGTGGTGCTGTGAGTTAGACAAGGAGCAGTGGTGGGTAAAGTAGAAGGGAGGGGGTTGGTGGTGTGCTGTCAGGTAAGCGTTGAACTGCTAGCTGCAAAGTCAGCGGGTCAAACTCACTGGTCTCTCCCTGAACAAAACATGAGGCTGTTTTTTCCTGTTAATATTTACAGTCTCAGGAGTGTTGCTTAGATGGAACTTTAACACAACTGGAATGCAGGAGGAGCATCATAAAGATAAGTAGGCACAGACCCACGGGGTTTTGAGGGGCTTGGGGCTTTTGGCTTACCTCAGTGGAAGCCGGCTGGGGCCTGACCTTGGCCCTGCCACTGTCTCTGCCGGAGCCGGGACCACTTGGAGCCCATAGGGGGATTTGGTTTCAACACAGCCACAGTTTAGCCCCGCCAGCCTCAGGCAGGAACGGGACCCTTGCAGCTCCACAGGCAGGGATCGGGGTTCAGCTACAGTGAAGCTTCTGTTTACATCTCTGCTCTCTGTTCTCCCACAGTCTGGGAGGCCTGCGCAGGGGCTTTTTCTCGGCACAGCCACAGCTTCCACCGCCACCTCACGGCAGAGACTAAACTCTCAAACCTTCACAGGCAGGGATCAGCAACTGATCGGGGTTCAACTACATTGTTGCTTCTGTTTACATCCCTGCTCTCTGTCCGCCCGCCCGCCCCACCTCCCCCCTCCGGTCTTTGAGGGCTGTGCAGGGGTTTTTCTCAGCTCAACTGCGGCAACTGCGGCTTGCCGACGCTGCCTCAGGGTAGGGACTAAACTCTTGCAGCTCCACAGACTAGGGGAGTGGGACTCAGCTACATCATTGCTTTTCTTTCTCTCTCTCCCCTATATCCTACCACCCCCACCCCCCCCACCCCCCCACACAGTCTAAACGTTCTTCTTAATTTATTTTTCTTTCCCCTCTGTCTCTTTCCTGTTCTCTCACACTCCACTGCTGACCTCCAGACCACTCCCAGTAAGTAGCCTAGGGCACTTACACCTGTACCACAACCAGACAGGTGAGCTCCACCCTGTGTAGCTAGCCCCGCCCTGAGTAGCTAGCCCGAGGCTAGGGAAAGCCCTGCTTCCCTTCCAGGGGATACTCTGCTCAAACTCTCACAGGGGAATTCCTGCCTGTGTACCTGGGAGCATAAGGCAGCTTGGCCAACACTCATCACCATTCCAAGCTGTTGCAGGAACCTCTACCCAACCTCTGCAACACCAAATCAGGAAACCCACCAACCTTCTGGGGCACTCCCCTGATAGGGAAGCCACAGGAAGATAATGCCATAGTAATAATTAGCTGTAGGAAGTTCAAAGAAACAATACTACAAGTCTCCTAGAGAGAGCCAGTGCTCTTAGATGCCCTAGAAAATGGCACCTGGCTCCTCTAAAACAATGCAACGCAAACAGCCATCAGCCCCAACCACCTCAACAAAAAAACAGGAGAAACAAAAGGCAATGGCAGAAGATATCCTGAACATAACAACATACATAGAAGAAGCAGACATTGAGCTGCCACAGAAAGAACTTTTCAGAATGCTGCTTGGAGTCATACAGAAAAAGGATGAAATGATAGAGGAGATAAAGGCCATACACCAAAGGGAAATACAGGAGCTTAAGGAGGAGATAACAAAAACCAATAGCAGAAACACAGAGCTTGAGAATCGACTGGATGAATCAGAGAAGCACATCAGTGACTTGGAGAACAGCCAAGCAGACTTCAACAAATGCTAACAGAATCTAATAAGATCATCAGAGAAGCTGAAGAAAACTTAAGAGCTATGTCTGATGCTATGAAGCAGAACAACATTAGAATTATTGGCATATCGGAGGAAGACACAACAAAGAAGTCATCTGCAACAATAGTGAGATAATTCTTGAAGAAAAACTTCCCCAGCTTAATGCATGAAAACCAGGTAACCATTCGGGAGGCTGAAAGAACACCAGCTAGATTGAATCCCAAGAAGAAGTCACCAAGGCACATAATAGTTAAACTATCCAGCTTTGAGGAAAAGGAGAAAATCATGAGAGCAGCTAGGGAAAAACAAGCAATCACATATAAAGGTTCCCAAATAAGAATATGCTCAGACCTATCAGCAGAAACTATGAAGAAGAGGAGAGAGTGGAGTAACATATTCCAAAAATTGAAGGAAAATAACGCAAACCCAAGAATACTCTACCCAGACAAATTATCGATCAAGATAGATGGAGAGGTAAGAGTATTCCCAGACAAGGAAAAACTCAAAGAATACGTTAGAAGAAACCCAGCCCTACAAAAGATCCTTGCTGACCCAGTATGGGCAGAAGAACAACACTCACCAAGCATAAATAAGAGACCGCCACATAGAACAACCTCACCCAGAGGGCAACAAAGAGAAAACAGACCCCAAGATAGCACTGGCTTAAGGATGGAAAGAAGCCAA
>NW_022103914.1:202046-232929 GCF_000313985.2 Echinops telfairi
GACTACCGAATGTCTCCGTTCATTATATAAGCTGTTGTTGATGTTTGTCCTCTTTGGTCGGCAGCCCTCTCACAGGACCCTTCAGCCCAGGGCAATCCCCCATGGTCATTTGCCCTTTTAGACTGCCTCGCCCAACTCTGTCCAATGGCCTCTTATTTTATCTTATCCAGAGAAGGATAGTGCTTTCTCCTTTTAATTATCTTGTCACCTATGTCTTTGGAGGGAGTTTTAAGAAGGGGAGGTTTGAGTCAGCCCTTTCTAAACTTCGTGTGTGGAACATTAAGCTGCCGGATTCCTAGGAAAAATAATACTAATTTAGACCTAGGTCCACAAACTCAAAGTGCAAGGAAAGAGTTAAATTTCTTCCACAAGTGTGTGGGGAAAAACATAGAAGAAAGAGGAACTGCCTTTATTCAAGAAAATCACTGGCTCTAGAGCCAGTGCAGAAGACAGCGTTGGCAGGAAAGGGCTGCTCCCTTTCCTGTGTAAAAGTGGGGGCCAGCACAGCTGAAGGAACCCCGGCTTCAGCCCAGAACCCGGTGTTACTCAAGGCGAGAAGTCACCAAGATGGATCTCCAACAGTGAGTGACCATTCTTACCATTCCTTGAAGCTGAGTTAGGAGTTAAGGGACAAGGGACAGTAGCAGCAGGCTGAAGTTGAGGAAACTGCTAAGGTTTTTTCCTTCCTGCCCAAGAGTGAAAGCCAATTTGAGTTACAGAACAGAGGCCCAAAGCAGAAACACCTGGGTGGGGTGGGGAGGAGAGGGGTCAATGCTCTCCAAGGTCAGATGTACCCACTGAGGTTGAGTTCACAGCTCCACCTCTGGGAAATGTTTGCTTTGTTTCCTATGAGAGACCTTTGACAGTTGTGGGAACTTAAGAGTTATTTGAGGTATTGACTGTTTCTGAGCGATTCTTTTCGGTTGTGCAGATTTGTTTTTCAAACATTAAATGTCATAGCTATTGATTTTAAGTGAAGAACTGGGACATTTCAAAATGTCTGGGGTACTGACCAATGAGATGGAGTACATGTGGTACATGGCAGGGTCACGTAGTTGGCCTTGAGGGTGACAGGCAGGAGAGATGGAGGTTGAAATACAGATGGAAGAAGAAGAGAGGAAGAGGAAGTGTAAGGAGATGAGACAGCCCCAGATAATGACTCACACACAGCGTGGGAGATTCTGGGCATGGCGGGGAGGGGAAGTGGAGGATAAAAAGGCATTGGGGAGGAATTAAATGAGCTTCGTATGTTGCACATACATAGGTGCTGCAGACTTTGTGGGTCGCTTCACTTGCTTTTGTCTTCACCGAGATTTTCACACATCAGTGGTATCATCATCCCACTGTGCAGATAAGTTAACTGGCTAAAGAATTTGCCCAGGGCTACGATGCTCATAAGGGGTACAGCTAAAACCTGTACCAGGCCAATCTGTTTTCTCACCAGCTTTGCTCTGCATTACAATGTGTCTCGATGCCCTGCCAGTCCCTGTGGCAGGGACTTCTCACGATTTGTCATCATGACTCTTTGAGACACACTCAATGACCTTCTGGTTTTGCAAGATAGTGTTGCTGCTTTTATTGCAGAAGAGTATAATTGAGTTTCCAAGTGAAATTTCTTTTCCACTGGTGGAATTTTGAAATGCCACTCGTGTACCAAACAAAATAAAAAGGAATTTCAAATTCTTGTGGGATGATAGTGGTGACACTACTTGGTTTCTCAGTGCCTGAAAAACTGGTCATGAGAGCTCATTAAAAAGCACATCTACATATAACCTCCTCCGTGGGGGACGGACAACAGAAAAGTGGGTGAAGGGAGATGTTGGACAGTGTAAGATATGACAAAATAATAATAATTTATAAATTATCAAGGGTTCATGAGAAAGGGGGGATTGGGGAAGGAGGGGGAAAATGAGGAGCTGATACCAAGGGCTCAAGGAGAAAGCAAATATTTTGAGAATGATGATGGAAACAAATGTACAAATGTGCTTGACACACACGGATGTATGTATGGAGCGTGATAAGTGTTGTACAAGCCCCCAATAAAATGATTTTTTTAAGCGCAAATTTTAGACCTAAAAAAGTACGAATAACTGACAAGTGGTGTTCAATCTCAAAAGAAATGCAAATTAATACAGTGAGATGTAATTTTTCCTCACTCCAAGTTGCAAGTGTAAAAGAGAGAGAGTGAGTGGGTTCTCCATGAGAATAAGGAGGGAGGAAGAATTCTATGACTTGCTAGGTGGCCCAGTTTGCCCTCAGACTATGAATCTAAAGGTTGGCAGTTTGAACCTACTCAGCAGCATCCTGGGAGCAAGGCCTGGTGAGCTGCATTCATGAAGAGGGAACTGTTCTACTCAGAAGCAACTGAAGGGCAGTGTTTAGTTCATCTTGTTTGTTTTTAAATTGCTGATAGTATGGTGGTACTCATAGCAACCCCTTAGGACTCCTTAGGACAAAGTCGAACTGCCCCTGTGGGGTTCCAAGACTGTAACTCTTTAAGGGAGTAGAAAGCCTCCTCTGTCTCCCTTGGAGTGGCTGGTGGTTTCGAAGTGGAACTGTTGACCTTGCGCTTAGCAGCCCAATTAGTTACCAATATACCACGAGAGCTCCCAATCAACTTGATGGTGAGTTTGATAGTAGAGTATAATCTTCCTGGATATTAGTCTGGAGATCCAATTTCAAGAGCCCATAAAATATAGATGATACGCTTTAACTCAGAAGTTCAACCTTTAGGAACTTATTCTAAGGATCCAATCCTATATGTTTGAAAGTTCTAGTGAAATTGATCTTTTCCCTCACATTTTTCCTAATAGAGAAAAATCTCCAGAACAATTCAATTGATTGAAAATAAGTGATTGGTTAATTATAATAAAACCATAAGAGAACACCAACTGAGGTAGTTAGTTTATTGTGGCAACCTGGCCAATAAACACATGTGGGGTTAATTGAAGGGCGGAGGGATAAATAGCTCGGTGAGTCTCACCTTTCTAGTTCTCGGGTCTCTTGCTTTCTGATGGTCGGACCAGGGTGCAGCTGCCTTAGCCAGTTCCCTGTTTCAGCTGGCAAGGGTCACTTCCTGCAAGACATCCCCAAGGAGAAGCCGTATGGACCTACCCCGATGCAGCCCTGGGTGCTGGAGCACCCGTGTGGAGACCCCTAGACCCCTGCCAGCGCTGAGATGCTTACACGTTCACTGACTCAGCTTTCCTCTCAGCATCATTGCGTCTGTTTTGTGAGATGGAGCAGGACTTTCTGGATTGGTGTTGGACTTATGGGTTAATGAGTTAATGTTGGACTTGTGGGCTTGGGCAGCACTGGGTTGGGATGCTTTCCTGATGCGCACTTAACCTTTATATAAAACTCTCTCTTATACATGACTTTCTGTGGATTTGTTTCTTTAAAGTACCCAGACTAATACACCAACCAATCATTAAAATTTTATTGGAGAATGATTCAGAATGTATTTAGCTTAAGAAAAGCACAGCAGAACCGACACGGCTCCCACTGTAGAAAAGGGCACATGCACACACTGTGCTAATCAGCAATACAGATCATTTTTATTTTCTGATTTCTGCTTTTGTATAACACCGCAGGCGTAACCACTAAACTAGATAGTTAAGGAAAGAGAAATTAACCCCTGGATTTACTCAGAAAAGAAGCTAGCTGGCATATGACGTGATTACTCATAGTTGGCAGAATTCCACACTTTGTGGAATGTATTTTAGCCCTTTGCGTTTAACTTTTTCTTCTGTTGCCCTCAAAAGAGGTGTGTTTTCCTAGAATATTCGATTGGGAAGGGACCCAAACATTTAATTTCCTGGTTTTACAGCTGCGAGTTCCAAATTGGGAGGAAGGCGGGTGCAGTGACTGAGTGACCAGTCTTCAGAACAGACTGCTGCTTGATTGAACACCAGCTTCGCCACTTTCTAGCTGTGTGACCTTGGACAGGGTGCTTATCTTTGTAAACCCCTTGTTTCCTTTCTTTCAGTTGGGGATAATAATGCTAAACCAAAAAGCAGTTGTGAGATTTTAATGATAAAATCCATGTAGAATGTTCTGAACTTTACTCTATTAAGCACTCAGTAATCTTTTTATAATATATTTTTGATTATAAGTTGGGTGGAAGTTTACATTTCAGATCATCAACTTTGTATTCAACGGTCTAAGCCACCAAATCCACCCCTGCTCCCCGCAATAGTTTACCCTTGGTGATTACTACTAGTTGTTTTTATTACTCTTGCTATTTGAATGAAGACATGGAGGGATGTGACTAATCCAAGACGTCACAGCTACTTGATGGTAGGCTTGCTCTAGAATGCAGAACATTTGTAGAAGTGTTCAATACTTCTGAGGCTGGCAGAGCACCCCCAGGCTGGGATTCTAGAGGGGCTGACGTGAAACCACCACAAGCCCAAGCCCAACCACTTCCAGAAATGACTCTGATCACAGTGGGAAGCCAAAAGTCAGGGAGGAGGGTACAGTTCAGGAAGTTGAGAGCCTGGCTAGATGCAGGGATGAATCGGAGAGCAAAGAGCGAGTGCAGGAGCAACAGCTCTGAGGTCTTTTGGGGATGGACCTTTTATGAGCCACAAGCTGTGAGTTTCTTAGGGGGAGTAACTTGGTTTAAAGACCCATGCTTGGGTGATTAAACGTAGACAAATGAAGACCAAGTGCATGGGGATTCAAAACCTAGCTGTGAAAAAGTTCATGACAGGGAGTCTAATCAACAATGAGGTGGGAGCTGGGTGGAGCCAAAGCAAGGATCTTGGAAAAGGAGCCCAGATACCAAGACCTGATTATCCTAAAGGTACAGTTTAAAAATAAAGAATCCTAAATAAGCAGAGATGTAATAAAATTTGCTAAAAAGATTCCTCTGGCACCAGAGTGCATCACTGACTTGTGAGGATAATAGAGGTAACAGAGATACTGTCGATGAAATGGCTGGAAGAATCCAAGGAGAGAGAAGGCGATGAAACCAGGGTGACTGTGGGGGAACTGAGAGGCCAAGATGTTACGGAAGGAGATGTGGAAGCATTAACCTCGGCAGGATTTGGTGTCTGATGTGTTGCTGCTTGGAGAAGGAGAGTTCTAGGTGTACGGTAGCCTCTGCCCACAGTGGAGACTCCAGGAAATGGAATGGCTTTGGGCCTTGGCAGGAGATGTCAGAAGGTGAGTTCGGTTTTGGCATGTTGAATCTGAGAGACTTGGAGAGCAGCTTGGTGAAGATGTGCGGGTAGATAGTTGGATATGCTGAGGAAGGAAATC
This sequence comes from Echinops telfairi, assembly GCF_000313985.2. Classification (NCBI taxonomy): domain Eukaryota; kingdom Metazoa; phylum Chordata; class Mammalia; order Afrosoricida; family Tenrecidae; genus Echinops; species Echinops telfairi. Next base: position 207,312 of record NW_022103914.1, read on the forward strand.
TGGCTGGAGATGGATATATATATTGGAGATAGAGATATATATATGTATATATATTGGAGATGGAGATATATGTATATGTACACATACATATTGGAGATGGATGTGTATATATATGTATATATATTGGAGATGATGGATGTAAGTATATATGTATATTTATTGGAGATGGAGATATGTATGTGTGGAGATGGAGATATATATATATATATGGATATATATTAGATATATATGGATATATATTGGAGATGGATGTAGATGAATATATGGATATATATTGGAGATGGACATTTAAGGGTTTTCGGTACAAGTAAAGCTGGCCGTTGACATTCTCACAGTGGGAGAGATTGTGAGGGAAAGAGAATTCCCGGGGATGGCACCTGGAACACCTTGCTATTTCACGAGAGAGAGAAAGAAGAGGAGTCCACAAAGTAGACACCAAGGCAGGGTTAGAGAGATTGGAGCAAAGAAGGAGAAAAGTAGCGTTACCAGAACCCAGGGAGAGGAGACACAGGAGGGGGCCGTGTCCGCAGAAGGCAATGCGCATTCTCTCCACTCCCACGGTCTGGAGAGATGCCACGGCAAACAGCAGGGAAGTGGCAACGAGATCATGGCTGACCTCGGTGACAGTACATACAGAGAAAGAAGTGGGAGGGAAACCACATAAGGGTGAGGTCACCTGAGCCAAGAGAAGGAACGTCTTTCACAAAGCAGAAGGCCGTGCCCCGTCCAGTTCCACAGAAAGATGAAGTAGGGAAGGATGGCAAATGCCAGTCCCGCGGCCACCAGTGACCTTTGCAGCGGCCTTGCAGTTGAGGAGAGGGAGCAGATACTGGAGCTGCCGGGGGTCAAGGGTCCATGGAGACCTCGCAGATGGACCGTTGCTGAAAAAGGTTTGGTGGTGAAAGGAGACCTCTTCACTAGGCCAAACTCCCCTCCACTTTCCCAAAGAACCTCCTGGAAATAACCCTCGAGGCAAGTTGGCCAGGTCTGGAGCCTGCCCTCCCTGACTTAACAGCTAAGCACAACAAAGGCGAGAAAAGGCAGCACACACTTCTTATTCTACATAAAATTATTTGGGAAGGGTCTCAGGTAGAAAAGGATTTTGCGAGGGTAAATTTGCATGTTGGGGTTTGTCACTGACCCACAGTTACACCCCATTCTGTACTGTTAAGTCATGGAAAAGTTACTTTTTGAGATGTCTCAGAGGTAAAGCTTATGGTAAATCTGGTGTGTGAAAGATGAAAATAGCTCCAAGTGGAATTTTGAACCTCTTTTAACAATTACGTCAATAAGCCTGAAAAAACCACAGAAGAAATGGAATAGAGAAGTTCTAAAGCACCTTCTTAGAAAGCTTTGCAAGCCCAAATAAGTCGACCATTTGCCTTATGTAGATATTGTAGGCCAACCCAAAGGTCACATTTTGAATTACAGGAGTTTAAATTAGTCAGATTTGACTGTACTAACAGATCTAATTAAAAAATTAAAAGGAAATTAATCAATACCAGCCAGAAGCTAACAACTAGGCAGAATCTACCAAGACAATAAAGCCCCTTATCACTACTTTCAACTAACTGAACAGAATATCTTGATCAAATAATATGTGTCTTATCTGGAAGAAAACTGACACGTTATTTTTGTAATCTAACTGGGCATAAAACCCAACAATAATGGGATGATGCAAAGTAATTCAGTGCAGTTAATAATTAAGCAATGTTTAAAAGAAGAAATACAAATGACAAAAGTTCCTTTTTACTAAAAATTAAGGAACTGCCAATTCAGAACACCCAGGAGATATATTCACTTATCAACTTAGACATTAGGAAACTCCAACAATTCAATTAGAACACAAGCAAGAGACATAAAAAGACATTTCACCAAAGAGGTAAAAAAAATGCAAATCGCAAATTATCAAATGAAAAGTTGTTCAGCATTTCCATTAGGAAAATGAAAATCACAGTGAGATATCAAAATGGCTAAACACAATAGTGAAAACACCAAATACCGCCAGGATGCAGAAGACCCGGATCTGCCAAACATTGGTAGTGGGTTTGAGAAATGGTACAGTCCTTCTGTGAACAAGTGTGGCATTTTTTCTCACAGCCAAACATGAATTCACCACATGACTCAGCGATTTCATTCTTGGGCTGTTATCTTGGAGAAACGTTCACAGTAACCAAGCAGTGCATAAATGTTCATAGACGTTTCTTTCTAACAGCCCAAACTGGAAGCAAACCCAGTGTGCTTCAGTGGGTAAATGGTTAAACAAAGTGTGGTCCTTCCCTACCATGGCCTACAACCAAAGAGTAAGAATAGAATGGATAATTGATGGGCAGGAAAACTTGGATGAAGCTCCAGGGAATTATACTGCATGAAAAATGTCAATTCCAAAAGGCTATGTACTATCCGATGGTTCCATTGATAACACTTTGTTGAGATAATAAAACTACAGCTCAGTGGTTGCCACATTAGTAATGGTGTGTGTGGCTACGGAGAGATGATGCAAAGGAGCTTCGCGCTGCTGGGCTCGTTCTGTTTCCTGAAGAGGGCAGGGGTTACTTGGCTGTACACAGGGGATAAAACTGTACAGAACCACACACACACACCACCACCACCAATGAGCACACGTAAAACTGGTGAAATCTGAATAAATTCTTTGGATCCTACCCAGGTTAGTTTCCTGGTTTTGAGATTGGATACTACAGGTGCGGACGAGACTGTGGGGGTAAATGGGCAGGGAGTCGATGGAGTGTCCTTGTCCAAATGAGAAAGGTAAAAGCCACGGAGCCAGTGGCAGCCCAAGAAGGATACAGAAAGAAAGACAAAGGAAAAACAGGAAACTTTATTATCATTCTAACCAGCCCATTGCCACCGAGTCAATTCCTACTCACAGTGATGCCATAGAGGGGTTTTTGAGGGGGGCCAGGGGCAGACAGACTCATGTCTTCTCCCCCAGAGTAGTGGGAAAATCCGAACTGCCCCACGCTTCCCAGGCAGTGCAACCGATTCCCAGTATTTCACTCACGCCTCGTAGTTTCTAACCATTGAAATATCTGGACAATTTTCTCACGTTTGAATTTCTAGTTGCTCTGAATGAGGCAAGGGCCCTGGTGGCTGAGTGGCTTATGCAGTGTGCTGCTAACTACAAGGTCAGCACTTTGAACCCACCAAGCACTACATGGGAGAAAGACGAGGTTTTCTGCTCCTTAGAGGGCCCGAGGGGCCATTCTATGCTGGCCTGCAAGGTGGCTGTGCATCCTAATGGACTCGATGGCCGTGGTTAGTTGGGTCCTAGAAGATCAGAACACCTGGTCACCCTCGGCCCACGTCTCCACACGATAGCACCTGCTGGATGCAGCAGAGGATGCCCAGTTTCTGAGAGAGTATAAGGTCTTCCCTTCCCATGTGGCTCGGTTCACTGATTTACATTCTCTGCCCAAACCGGGCAGACATTGGCGTCAAAGGCCTTGCTCTAATAAGTAGGCCTCAGGTGGAAAGCAAAAATCAAGGGAGCAAGGTGGGTGAGCCCGGGGCATCTGCAAACTAAAGATGCTTGAAAGCTCTCCTCCCTCGGTAAGCCAGTTCTTAAAGGCTGTTTGCCTCCTCCCCAACTTGAGTGTGCTGTACCCCAAAGTTGGAGGGATGGTTTGAGAGGGAACAGGAGTTTGATGGAGGTCTCAATGGAGGTCAACATTTAAAGGACGCAGAAAATTTAGCTAGCCGAGGAAAGAAAAGTTAAGGTGCCCGTGGAGGGAGCTGACCCAAGATTCGAATTCCTACAGAGTTCCCTGGCTTGCAGCCATGTTTGTGTGGTTGTTGGGCTGTGGGGAGAGGGGGCACGAGGATGAAAATGAACCCCAAACCCTGCCTCCTCCAGTTACATGTTCACAGTACCAAAGAGCGAGCTCTGCAGTTGATTCTGACTCACAGCGATCCCATAGGGCAGAGTAGAATGCCCGTAGGTTTTCCAGGTCTGTCAGGTTTACTGAAACAGACCGCCACACCTTTCTCTCTCTGGTGACAAAGGTGCAGACTGGAAAACCTTTGGATGTGTAGCCCAGGGCTTAATCCCTGCACCACCAGGACTCTTACTCAGATTCCAGGGTTCCCTGCAGTTCTTGGAGGCCCTAGGGAAAAACCATTCCGTAGATGAGGAACCTTGGGCAGGTTACCAGCTTTAGTTTCTTTATCTGTTCAAAGGCTTTATAGCTGCAACCTTCCTGAGCGTAAGGGCCAAGTGAGCCAGTGGAGGAATGTGACGTTCAAGGCAGAGGATGGAAGATCAGTGTGATAACTGCATGTGGCCTAGGTGTTATTTACCCCAATGGGAAAACGGAGGGTCAGAGAATTTAGTAACTTACCGAAGGTTACACAATTTGTAAGGGACAGATGGGGAGACAGACTGAGAAAGACGCAAACCACACCCATGGTCCTCAGACCAAAAAGTTAAAAGCATGATGAGTGTGTGGCATTCAACTGAGAGTCACATCCTACTAAAAGCTTGAGGCCACTAGCTGTGTGTCCCTGGACGAGTGATCTACCCTCTCGGCCACTCGGGCTCCTCTTTTGTAAAACCTTGGGTGCTTAGATGAACTGCAGGGTGTGGAGGTTACTCGCAGGGCCGTTTAAAAGGTTTCGCAAAGTGCCTGGCTTATCAGCAGTCAGTTAGCTAAACTACAGGGAGATTATCAACGCAACAAATGAAACGACATTATTATTGACAACAAATAACATTTGTTGAGCTCTCCAGTCTGGACCTGCTCCTGTGCTAAGCTCAGCACCAGGGATGCCAAAGGGAATCAAACAGGATCCCTGGCCTCGTGGAACTCAGCAAGAGGGGCGATTTGAGCAGTGACGCTTGAACCCGACGAGGCAAGTACTGGCCTATGATTTGGGCAGAAGATACACATACGGTGGGGACAGAAGGGGAGGGTGGGGCAGAGAAGGTTTCAATCCCAGGGTGATCGGGAACTTCATGACATAGTAGAACTTTGCGTACTGAGAAGTCAGGCGAGGCACTCCAGGCAGGAGGGGGCGCAGCTTGTGCATAGGTCAGGGCTGAGGAGTTCGGGAAAGAGCGCACAGTTCCATGTGACCAGAGGGGCATGGCATGGGGTGAGCGATAAAAGCAGAAGAGAAAACTTGGATCCTGTTGTGAAAAACCTGTTTTGAGCACTCGCCTGTGAGGAGAGCGAGGGGGCAGATCGCAAAACAAGAAGTGCGTGCTCACATTGTTTCCAGGGAAAGGCACTGGGAGGGTAAGGGACAATGTGAGGGAACAGACAGAAGGAAGCGGCAGGAGGTGAGGAAGGCAGGGTAGGGACAGGTGACCTAAAAGCAAAGTGTGTCATCCAAGGTATGAAAATGGTTGGGGCCCTTCCTTACCACAGTCATCCCAAGGGACCCAAAACAAAACAGAGAAAACTCTTAAAAATCATCTCTTTTGTTTGTATGCAAATTGGCCATGAACAGTGAAAGTATGACTTCAGTGTGAAAACACATGCAATATTTTATCTCTAACCCATGAGACTCAGATCAAGTTTATCAATGCAGTCCTTCTTAAAGACTCCAGCCCCTTCCATCAGAACTGTAGCCAATCAACCTTATTCAGAATTGTTTTAGGACTGAAACCAGGTTTGAGGACAGCTCCTGAAGGCCCTTTACAAAAGAAGCCACTGCTTATTCCCATCACTGAAGACTAGGAAGAGCCACATCTTGATTTATTGACAGATTTCCCTTCTAAGCAGCAACATCTGTGTGGTGCAGATCTTTATAATCTTCCAAGTAAATACATGTGAAGGAAGTAGTTGATGTTGTTAGTTGCCATAGAACTGGCTCTGATTTGTGGCTACGGTTTATATAAAGCAGTGGTTCTCAACCTTCCTAATGCCGAGACCCTTTAATACAGTTCCTCGTGTTGTGGTGACCCCCAACCATAAAATTATATTCATTGCTATTTCATAACTGTAGTTTTACTACTGTTATGAATCATAATGTAAATGTCTGATATGCAGGATGTATTTTCATTGTTACAAATTGAATATAATTAAAGCATAGTGATTAATCACCAAAACAATATGTAATTATATATTGTGAAATATTTATGTGTTTTCTGATGGTCTTCGGCGACCCCTGTGAAAGGGTCATTCAACCCCCAAAGGGGTCGAGACCCACATGTTGAGAACCGCTGGTATAACAGAATGAAACAATGCCCAGATCCATGCCCTCTTCATGATCATAGGTATGTTTCAGTACATTGTTTTAGCTTCCAGGACTCGATTGGAGAATGTCCTGTTTTCATTGGCTGATTTTTTCAAAAGGAGATTACCAGGCATCTCTTCTTCATCTCTTTTAGTCAGGATGCTCTGCTGAAACGTGTCTACGATGGGTGACCCTGCTGGTATGGGAAATAACTGTGGCATAGTCTTCCACACCAGGGAAACATACAGCTTCCACAGGACTACAAACAGATAGGTAGCAGAAAAGGGAGTAAGCGGCAGAGTGATGCAAAAATCCCCCTTCTACGCTCTGTACCAATAATTTGGAATTTTCAAAATGAACTTTTGGGGGGCATATTTTAAGGGTTCATAGAGTATTCTGTGCATTGATTCTGGTTACAAAGATGCCATAGGGAAATGACCCTTTCAGTGTGCAATGCTGCCCTGCTTCCCACCCCCTCCCCCGTTCCTAATGGAGGCTGGGGTGTATATGTTATTTATATTCTGGCATCCGTATTTTGCATAAAAAGGTGCTTTCATAGATCGTGCTTTCCTAAATTTGAAATATGTTTCTATTTGTTGAAATGTATTACTTTGTTTTATATTAAACACCTTCCTCTGGCACATATAGAAAAAACAAGCCCTCGAAAAGCATGCATGTCACTCTTCATGCAATTTGACATTCAGAATATTACTTCATTTGATTTCTTCTAACTGAGGTTTTGAAGGAAATGACAACTGCTAGATGCTTTGTGAAAGAAACGGCAGCCTCTCAGAACCCATAAGCACATCCCCTTAGGCAAATGAGTGACTAAGTTCAAACCTCACGGTCTTCTGAATTTGGCTTCCTAGCTAATACTCCAAATTGAAAGGATGGTAAGTTTGAAATCAGATATTGAATTTGTGGAATCTGAAAAAGTGACATCTCAGATATTGGTAGTTGTTTTTTTTAAAATCAATGTTATAATCTAGCAGCTGTAGCTCTTCACTTGTGTTATAAAGGTTTTGAAGTCGCTGGGTGCTCCAAATGGTTCATATGCTTGGCTTCTGACTGAAAGTTTGGAGTCCACCCTGAAGCACCCCAGGAGAAAGGCCTGGTGGATCTGCCTTCAAAAACCCAACCATTGACGTCCCTACAGAGCACTGTTCCAACTCTGATACACGCGAGCTTGCCATAGGTTGAAATGGACTCAACAGCAATTAGTTTGGGGTTTATGAAGATTTTCTTTAGTTTCCCTTTTTGTTAAGGCTGCTTGCTGGTGCCGTGGTTCAAGTTCTTGGCTGCTTTCCAGAGCTTGGCCATTGCACCGGCCCAGCTGCTCCAAGGGTGACAGATGTGGCAGTCCACTTCCAGAAAGACTACAAAGAGCCTTGCCTGGGCCAGGATGTCCAGTGGTGTGACAGTTCCCTCATGATGTGACTAGCCAACAGTGGAAGGGAGATTAAGGTGGGATGCACCCTTACTCAAGTCACAGTGCCGACCCAATGTTCGAGGAGCTTCCCTGCAGCACCTTTTATCTGACAAGAGAAGGAAGCAGAGGAGGGACTTGCTACCACTAAGAAGGAAGAACTGTAAGCGGAGGACTTCTTTGGGACCCAGCATCCTGATACTGAGCATCTCCTAGACTCCGGGGAAGATTGATTCCAAAACATATGGAGATCTCCAAGGATTGCCAGGCTCACAGACGCTGAGAGGAAGCAGGGACATTTCTCCAGAGCCAACAGAGAGAAAGGTCTTCTGCTAGAGATCATGCCTTGAGTTTTAACTTTAGCCTCCTCAATTATAAGAGAATAAATGTTTAATTTAAAAAAATAGAGCCTTGGAAACTCTGCAGTGCAGCTCTGCTCTGTCCTATAGGGTCACTGGGTGAGATCCAACTCTACAGCAATAGATTTGGTGGGGTCTGGCTTTTTGTTAATCAGTAGATTATGCTTTGTGTAAACTATCAAAGTAATCCCAGACACTGTACAATTGTGTTGTAAATCTCCATGATTAACTAGAATCATAAAATAGCGTACTGGAAGAGAAGTTAAGGCTCACTTAGCTCATCCTTTCCAGAAGGGTTCTCTTTACTGGGCCATCTATGACTGATGGTCCTTCAGCCACCTTGACCATTTAAAATATAGCAAATAAAATGAAGGTGATCTCAGATCTCCTGAAGCAACCTACTCTTCAGGATAGGTAGAGAGCTTGCAGAACATTTACTTGGGTGTGTTCTATAAAATTTAGTTATAAGTTGCCTCATGCTCTTAAGACAGTGCTTAATCATGAAGACATCAGACCTAACTGAAGTTGTGCAGGAAAACCACTTGATGGCCAGAATCTTGGCATTATTCATGGGTACACATCTTCTGTACTCAATTGCATGCTCCATGAGGGACATAATGTTTGCTTCTCCTTATCCCAGGCCTCAGGACTAGCCCATGGCTTGCATTCAATCAAAGCTGGTTAAATACTTGTTGAATAAGTGAAGGCAGAATGTTGTTTTTCAAAGTGTTATTAGAAAAGGAGAACTATTACTAAGGTACAAAGATTGATAGGAACCAAAAAATCCAATGATAAGGATATTGAAGAATTTAACTAACTTCTTCAGCCTGAAATTGATTGAACAGACAATCAAGATACATTGGAAAGTGAAAGTTGGAAAGAGGAAGGATCAGAAGGTGGAAAATGTGGCCTTGGTAATAGAAACAAAGCTGGTGATCAAATGACAGAAATTCACAAGACCAATGTCTTCTTCGTTGCAAAGAACTTGTTTAAACAACAAAAACAGTGACAACATAGGAATCAAATGGATGACATGTGTGGGAAGAGATTCTAAAGAATCTCATTATCATCAGCCAAAACAAGACCGGGGACCAACTGTAGGAAAGACCATAAGTTATTCATATGCATGTTCAGGTTGAAGTTGAAGAAAATTCAGAACATGTTCAAGAGCGCCAGCATATGATTTTGAGTATGTACTACTACCTGAATTTAGACACCATCTCAAGAACAGATTTGACTTATGGAAAACTAACGGTCAAAGAACAGATGAGTTGTGGATAACTCATCAAGAATATCATACATGAAGAAAGCAAAAAGGTCACTGAAAAGACAGCAAAGAAAGAAAGACCAAAAATAAAGCAAATGGATGAAAAAATAATGAAATAAAAGATCTGGACAGAAATTTCAACAGGCAGCTTGAGAAAACAAAGTAAAACATTGTAATGAAATGTGGAGTTAGAAAACAAAAAATACTGTAAAGAACATGCTCAGCACATTTCAAGCTGAAAGAGTTGGAGAAAAAATTTAAGTCCCAAGTTGCAATAGATTGAAGGATACTAGGGGTGGGGGTGGCGGGGATATTGATTGATACCTGGAACTCTAAACGAAGATGGAAGGAATACTCAGTCACTGCACCAAAGAGAATTGGTTGACATTCAACCATTTCGAGAGATACCATATGCTCAAGGACCTACGGCTCTGAAGGAAGAATTTCTAGCTGCATTGAAGGCAATTGTGAAAAACAAGACTTCAGGGATGGATAGAATACCAGTTGAAGCATTTTTTGGAATTGATGTGCTGGAAGTACTCACGAGTCTATGCTAAAATAACTAGCATCCAGCTACTGGCCAATCCACGAGAAGAGACCCATATTTATGCTCATTCCAAAGAAAGATGACTCAACTGAGTGTTGGAATTATTGAACAATATCATTACTGTCACATGCAAGTAAAATGTTGCTGAAGATAATAATTCAAAAATGGTTGCAGCAGTACATCAACAGAGAACTGCTAGAAATTAAAGCCATGTTCAAAAGATGACATAGAGTGAGGATTAACATCCGCTGATGCCAGAGGACTCTTGGCTGGAAGCAGAGTGTACTAGATAAATGTTTACTTGTGTTTTATTGACTATGCAAAGGTATGGATCATAACAAACTGTGAACAACACTGAGAAGAATGGGAAATCCAGAACACTTAATTGTGCTCATGTAGAACCTAAACATAGACCAAGCAATAGTTATTCAATCAGAGTAAGGGACTGCTGCTTGGTTTAAAATGTGTCAGGGTTGTATCCTTCTATCACATTTATCTAAACTATATGCTGAGCAAATAATTCCAGAAGCTGGACTATTTAAAGAAGAATCAAACAACAACAACAACAACAACATCTTCTATAGTTACTACCAGCACCCATAGTAACCCTGGCATAGCTCTTATCTTATACTCTGCCCAGCCCCTTGCCTGAAGTATATCTGCGTATCTGTAGATATGGAAGGCATGCAAGGTGGGTGGACTGCTCCGGATGTAATCTTGTTTTTATAATCCTAGTCTCTAGTGTTCATGGAGTTAGTGATGAGTGGTTTAACTCTCCAAGCTGCGGTCTTTCTCTGGCTTATCCTTGCTCTCCTGACCCATGGTATAGTTAGTTCAACATCCACCCTTGAGGTCTGTTCCCCCACTGGTGGGCTGGGGTCCTATTCTACACAGATAAACAAGCAAGTGTCAATCTACCACACGGTTGAGATCACAGCGAAACCCTTGGCCGTAAGTGTGGCCCTGCACACCTCTGTCCCACCACTCTACCTGCTAAGGGCTCTATGAGTCAGAATCGATGTGATGGCAATACCTGTTTGTTTTGCGCAGGTAGGAATGGGTTTTCTTTGTTATGTTAATGAGAAACGATTAGTGTAGAGTTCATGTCTTTGACTAATCTCATCAAACCTAGAAGAGATTAAACAAGAAAAGATGGGACAAAAGAGACACCAAACCACATGAAGATTCCCCCCAGAAAATACATTTCTATTCGTTACAGTGGCCCATTTTTGAGATGTCTACTATCTAGCAGCACTGGATAACTACAGCATAAACCTAGGCTGCAGAATTTTGCTCCAAGAAGAAGACACTCAATACTTAACTCTATTAAATTTTCACATAAGTCTAAGTCAAGTTGCATGTCCACTCAGAATAAAAGAAAGAAAGAACGACTCGGCTCCATTTCTAAGAATGTCTCTCCACAACCATGGTTAACTGAAAGCTATTTTAACACTTGAAAATAGGAAATGGTGGGACATTTTCTTTGCCTAAGAAATTGACATAAAAATTTATATTTCACACCAGAAAGATGTAGAATATGTCAAAATAAAGTGTAGAAATATACAATTGGAGTTTTTTTTTTAACAGCAATGTACATATGGCATGGCATTTGATTACACACATGCAGTATAAGGAAGTGAACCTTTGGACTGTTACATTGATGCTAATTTTCTTTCCCACGAGTCCAGAAGGTCTCTAAAATGTCAAATCATGAATTTAGTTACGTTGCCAGTAATCAGTGTATGTGGTTAGGGTTTTTCTTGAATTAATAGGCTTTAAGTTTTAGAACAGTTTTAGATTTACAGCAAAAAATTGAGCTGATGGTACTGAGTCCCCCACCTCCACACTGTTTCCCCGATTATTACCATCTTGCATTAGTGTGCTACACATGCGTTATCTTTAACACACCAATCTTGACAGATTAGCAACTACCGACAAGCTGCTTCTTGTGAGAAAGATAAGGATTCTGTTCCCATAAAGATGAACAAACTTTGAAAACCCTCTAAGCTAGTGGTTCTCAACCTTCCTAATGCCGTGACCCTTTAATACAGTTCCTATGTTGTGGTGACCCCCAACCATAAAATTATTTTTGTTGCTGCTTTATAATTGTAATTTTGCTACTGTTATGAATCGCCATGTAAATATCTGATATGCAGGATGTGTTTTCATTGTGACAAATTGAACATGATTAATCACAAAACAATATGTCATTGTATATTGTGAAATATTTATTTCTAATGACAAATAAATGAAGTTTTGTCTTGAAGCCTGGTGTATGTACCATTGGTAACAGTCTTCATGCCAGGTACTTGTATGTGGACATATCTGCACGTGGGCGGACCCACCTGGAGATGATAGAGGAGCGGTGTCTCGGTTCCTAAGACCATTGGAAATATGTGCTTTCCGATGGTCTTTGGTGACTCCTGTGAAAGGGTCATTCGACCCCCAAAGTGGTCATGACCCACAGGTTGAGATCCGCTGCTTAAACAGTCAAAAGGATTGGTAGTAGTGAGCACATTAGTGTGATGCATTTGTTTGCATTGATGGATCACTATGGATGCGTTCTTATTAACTAAGTCCATAATTTACATTCAGGTTCATTCCCTGTGCTGTATAGTTTTATGGGTTTTGACAAATGCATGGTATCATGTTCCTATCATTACAGTATCATACAGAATACTTCCATCGCAATACCAAAAAAATCCCCTGGGTTTCATTTATTCACCATTTCCCTGAACTACTGGTGCTGGTCTTTTCACGCTCTCTCTAGTTTTCTAGAATGATATAGCGTTAGAATCATACAGCATGTAGGTTTTTCAGCTTGACTTCTTTCACTTAGGCGATGCTGCTGTTTGGTGCCATCCGGTCAGTTCTATTCATAGGTACCCCGCGGTTAACAGCGTGAAACACTGCCTGCCCCTGCATCAGCTTCACCATTGAGCCCATAGTTGGCAGCTACTGTGTCAATCATCTCTTGACGGTCTTCGTCTTTTTCTCTGACCCTTGATATTATGTCCATCTCCAAGCACTGGTTCCTGCTAATAACCTGTCAAAAGCACGATAGACAAAGTCTTCCAATCCTTGTTTTCAGGGAGCTTTCTGGCTGTACTTCTTCTAAGATAGATTTGTTTCGCTGGCAGCTCATAGTACTTTTCACTGTCACCCAGTCAGTCCCAACTCACAGAAACCCGATAGGACAGAGTCGAACTGCCCCTGTGCTCTCCCATGCTGTAACTCAACTTTCTCCCATGGAGCAGCTAGTGGTTTCAAACTGCTGACCTTGCAGTTAGCAGCCCAACGTGTAACCACGACACCCCTGGAAGCCCTTTCTTCCATGCGATCAGTTCTTGATCATACACTGTGTCTAGAAATGTTTGACATAGCAATGTGCCCTTAAATGTCCTCCGTGTCTTCTCATGGATAGGTGGTTCACTTCTTTTTTTACCACTAAGTAATATTCTATTATATGGATGTACTGTGGTTTTATTTATCCATTCACTTGTTGAAGGACATCTTCATTGCTTCATGTACAGGTTTCTGTGTGGATAGACATTTCTAAGTCAGTTGCATAACTGTCTAGAAGTGCAATGTATTGGTTACATTGAGACTATGTTTAGCTTTAAAAGAAATTGCCAGATTGTGTTCCAAAATGGCTACAACATGTTGCATCCTGACCAGAAGCAAGTCATGGGAGTCCCTGTTCCTCCACATCCTCATTAGCAATTGTTTTTGTGAACGTTTCGGACTTTAGCCTTTCTAATAGATGAGTAGTGTTATCTCATAGCCAGATTTATTCAGTGTTGAAGTCCCTAGTGACAAACGCTTTTGAGCATCTTTCCATGTGTTTATGTGTCATGTGTGAAAATGACAGGAGCATTTGACCTCTGACCTCACGAGGGGGGAAGGGGTAGCAAACCCAACATCCGTCTAAGGCTAATTCCTATGGGGCAGAAGTCAGACATGCACTACTCTCCAACCTTCCTATCCATCTACTTCTATTTCTAGCCTTCTTTTTGTGATACTATCGATCCCTTCACTGGCACTCTCTGCTGGGTTCTGTAATCCTTTGCTGTGCTCACACAGAACTCAAAGACAATGCTTATGATAATGGAGTTTATTACTAAAGTTAGCAGGTTACAATTCAGGGTGAGAAATGCTCATTCAGGACTGCCTCATCTCAGCCATATACTTAGGCATGTCTATTTTTGGTCCTTGACCTCTAAGACACAGCCTTTTGAATTCTGCCATTTTGGATCATATTACAAATCTCCTTTAGCTCGCTGCACTCCTCTAGTAGCCTTAGCCCAGAGTCACCTAGCTCTAGCTCCACAGGTCAACAAACCTAGCTTCCCCGACAAAGGCACTCCACTTTGCCTGGCAACACTCAGCTATCTCAATGTCTGGGTCAGGAAGCCCACTGCTTTATCTCATGTTCTATGTGCTGCTGCTGCTTGTTTGTTATTTCTCTGCCCCTCCTCTGGTATCACAGATCTCAGTCTCCAGCATCAAGTCTGTAAGTTCAGGACATCAAAGTTCAAAGGAACCACTCCATTTCCGGCTCTTCTTTCTTTGGAAATGAACTTATTTGTCACTAAAGACTCCAAGTACATTTCAGTTTTACTTTTCCTCCTCTTTTTTTTTTTCTTAGCCACTCAGACCAATATTTAGGTCTGAGGGATAAAAAATCAAGAGTGAATTTTTTTTTCAGTTTTTCTTTTCTTTTTTCCCCCCACAGTTTTTAAAGAAGTAAATTGTATGTACTTATACAGCCCATCTCAAGAAATGACATCAATAACAATATCCTATTACACTCTTCCTACATGTATTTCTCTTCCTCCCCCCCCTCATCCTTTCTCTCTCCCTCCTCAATATCGTATCCCTCCCCTTTCCCTGTTTCCACCCCTGTCTGTGGCCACTTTACAGTCATCAAAGTCTAGTGGTTTGGAGTATAAACCACATTTCATTTTTTCCCCATATAATAAAGATGTTGTTTGCCAAGCATAATGTTCTCTAGTTTTGTTTATATCTTGTAGTGTTTAAGAGATTTGTCATTGTTTTTTATTGATGCATAATATTCCATTGTATGACTGTACCAGGGTTTGTTCATCCATTCCTCTAAAATCAGTATTTTGTGTGGTTTACATATTTTGGCTATTATGGAATTGCTGCAATAAACATATGTGTGTGTATATTTGTTCATGTTATATTCTTGAATTCTTTAGGGTAGATATCCAGTAGAGAGGTGGCTGGATTATAAGGTTCTTGGGGTTGCATTTGTTTAAGGAAGTATCTGGCTCTTCTTTCTTGATAGTAACGAGATCTCCAGCTCGGCTTCTGGGATGGGTCATTTTAAACCTATCATCAAGAAAAAACCCGAGCTATTGCCATGTTGGAGTTCCACACACCCTATTTACATGGGCTCTCCACCAAAGGGCCACTGTATCTTAGTTACATTATCAGTAAGCTACTAAATTCCCTTGTAGGCCACAAACACCTCATATTTGCATAGTCTACATGGTCTACCCAGTCATTTGGAGATCTAGTGGCACAGTGGGCAATGCATTGAGCTGCTAACCTCAAGGTCTGCAGCTTCAACCCACGAGCTGTTCTGAGGGAGAAAGACGAGGCTGTCTACCTCTGTAAAGATTTAAAGTCTTAAGAACCCAAATAGCTCTGTTATGTTCACAGGGTCACTGTGGGTTGGAATTGCCTCAATGGCATTGAGTTTGGTTTTTGGTTCAATCAATTGGTAGGAATTACAAAGACTGGCTAGAAGAGCCATATAGGCAATTCATTACAATAAATCATGTACCATATTGCTCAATATCTTCAGCCAAAGCAAGGCCAGGGGCCAGCTGTGGAACACACCACCAATTATTCATATTCAAGTCCACTCTGAAGCTGAAGAAATTAAGCAAGTCCATGAGACTCAAATATAAACTTGAGTATATCATCTGAATTTAGATACCATCTCAAGAAGAGATTTGAAACATTGAACACTAAAAACTTTTTAACACTAATGGAACACAGACCAGGCATGTGAGATACATCAAGAATATCATACATGAAGAAAACAAGGATCATTAAAAAGACAGAGAAGTAGGGGTATAGATCTATGTACATATATTTATATGTTAAATATGAAGGTAGCAGACAGACATTGGGCCTCTACTCAAGTACTCCCTCAATGCAAGAACACCTTATTCTAATAAGTTGGCATCTTGTGATACTCACCTTCTCCATATGATCGCTGAATACAAAATGGATGCATGAGCAAATGTAGTGAGGAAAGCTGATGGTGCCTGCCTATCAAATGATATAGCATCTGGGGTCTTAAAGGCTTGAAGATAAACAAGCAGCCATCAGGCTGGGAAGCAACAAAGCCCACATGGAAGAAGCACACCAACCTGTGTGATCATGAGGTATCGATGGGATCAGGTATCAGGCATCTAAGACCCAGAACAAACAATCATATAGATGCGAATGAGCGGGTGGAGGTGAGATGGAGACCCCCAAACCCATCTGTAGATAATTAGATATCCCCTCAAGGAGGGTCACAAGGAAGGCACGAGCCAGCCAGGGTACAATATAGCACCAATGAAACATACAACATCTCTCTAGTTCTTTAATGCTTCCTTCGCTCACTACCATGACCCCAATTCTGCCTTACAAATTTGGCTAGACCAGAGCATGTACATTAGTACAGATAAGAGCTCTCAACACACAGAATCCAGGACAGATAAACCCCTCAGGAATAATAATGGGAGTAGTGATACCATGAGGGGAGGAGGAAGGAAGGGGGAGAAAAGGGGAACTGTGTTAGACAGTGAGGTAGTTAGTTTATTGTGCCCACCTGGCTGATAAACACATGTGGGGTTAATTGAAGGGCAGAGCAATAAATGGCTCTGTGAGCCTCACCTTTCTAGTTTTCGGGTCTCTTACTTTCTGATGGAACAGGGTGCAGCTGCCGTAACCAGTTCCCTGCTTTACTTGCAAGGCTGACTTCCTGCAAGACATCCCTGAGGAGAAACCATATGGACTTTACCCTGATGTAGCCCTGGGTGCCAGCGCTGAGATGCTTACACATTCACTGATTTGGCTTTCCTCCTGCAGTTGACATCATTGTGTGTGTTTTGTGAGATGGAGGAGGACTGTGTGTGTGTGTGTGTGTGTGTGTGTAGAGAGAGAGAAATAAATAGCTAATTAGTCCACAGAACACTACAGAGGACTCAGTTCAACTCATTTCAGTGAAACAGTTAATATACTGGCAGTCCTTCATTTCATGAGGGCTTCTGGGTGGAAGTCAAGGAAGCAGACAGCTGAGTCTTCTGTAGAACCATACAGGCAGTCTGGCCACAGGCAGCAAACAGCAGGGCAGGTCACCAACAGTCACACAGATGACAGGATCCAACAGTCCTCAGCTCAAGTGATGTATACACCAGCAGTGTGGCAAATCAGGTCTCAAAAGAACCTCAAACTATAGAGACATGGTCCCTGGGTTTGGTGTCCCACAGGTAGTGTAGCTTGCAAGTTGAGATAGAGAACTAGCTAAGGCAGCCGCACACTGGGCCGATCATCAGAGAGCAAGAGACAGAAAGGCGAGGGTTGCTGAGACATTTATCTCTTTGCCCTTCAATTCAACTGCAACCTTATTAATCCTACATGTGTTTATTGGCCAGGTTGGCACAGTAAACCTACCTATCACAGAAACTGATCACAATGATCAGCACATAACCACCACCACCCCGCCCCCTGGAATGAACAATAGAAACATAGGTGAAGGTAGACAGCAGTTTGTATAAGATATGAAAATAATAGTAATTTATAAATTATCAAGGGTTCATGATGGAGGGAGGAGAAAAATGAGGAGCTGATACCAAGGGCTCAAGTAGAAAGAAAATGTTTTAAAAAGGATGATGGCAAACATATGTACAAATGTGCTTGACACAATGGATGAATGTATGGATTGTGATAAGAGCTGTAAGAGCCCCCAATAAAATGATTTTTTTTAAAAAGACAGAGATGAAAGAAAAGACAAAAAAGGATGTCAGAAGGAACACTGAAGCATGAGGTTTACCATAAGAAATGATAATGTAAAAAAGGTGAGCAGAACATTTCCAAGGGCAGCCTAAGAAGACATAGAAGAAAAGTATTATAATGAAATGTACAAAAACCTGGAGTTAGAAAGACAAAAAGGAAAAACATGCTCAGCATTTTTCAAGCTGAAAGAACCGAAGGAAAAATTCAAGTCTTGAGTTGAAATTCTAAGGGATTCCCTGGGTGAAATATTGAAGAGTTCAGGAAGCATCAAAAGAAAATTGAAAGAATATAATCACTGTACAAAAAGAACTGGTAGACATTCAACCATGTCAAGAGGGAGCATATGATCAAGAACCAATGATGTCGAAGGAAGAAGTTCTTGCTGTACTGAAGATATTGGTGAAAAACAAGATTCCAGGAATGGATAGGTTGCTAACTGGAATGTATGAACAAACCGATGCTTCACTGGAGGTGCTAAGTAGTCTGCCAAAATCTTTGAAAGACAGCTACCTGGTAGATCCACTGGAAGAGATCCATATCTGTGCCCATTCCAAAGAAAGGCAGCCGCACAGAATGTGGAAATTATCGAACAATATCATTAATATCACATACAAGTAAACTTTTACTGAAGATAATTTGAAAACTGTTGTGGCAGTACAACAATGAGTTGCAGAAATTCAGGCTGGTGTGCTTCTTCCATGTGGGCTTTGTTGCTTCTGAGCTAGATGGCTGCGTGTTTATCTTCAAGCCTTTAAGACCCCAGACTCCATACCTTTTGATAGCCGGGCACCATCAGTTTCTTCACCACATTTGCTTATGCACCCATTTTATCTTCAGCGATCTTGTCAGGAAGGTGAGCATCACAGAATGCCGGATTATTAGAACAAAGTGTTCTTGCATTGAGGGAGTACTTGAATCAAGGCCCAATGTCCATCTGCTATCTTAATACTTACCATGTAAATATAAGTACATAGATATATTTCCCTATCATTATATATATATATAATTTGTATATATATAAATACAGGAATGCACATATGTAAATATATATATATATATTTACATATGTGCATTCCTGTATTTAGACCTCTATAAATTTCCTTTGCCCCCTAGTTCTTTCCTCTATTTCCTTTTACTTTCCTCTTGTCCCACTATCATGTTTGGCCTTCATTTGGGTTTCAGTAATTCCTCGATGTTACATTGCCCTTGATCAAGCCCCCCCAGGCATCCTATGCCCTTCTCTCCATCGATTTTAGTTCACTTGCTATTCCATTGTCCCTGGGTTGGTTGACCCCCGCCCCTTTCCTTTCTCCTACCTCCCTTTCTCCCATGTCCTCCCAGAGCCATCGGTCCCATTGTTTTCTTCTCCAAATTGTTTATCCCACCTATCTTATCTAGATAGACATGCAGAGACATTAATAAGCACAACAATGAGGCAAAGCCAAATAAAACAACAAAGGAATACCAAACCAACAAAACCAACCAGCAAAACCAACCACCACCACCACAAAAAAACAATAAAAGAGAAAGGCAATGACAAAAAAGGAAAAAGCCTATAAATAGTCCCAGGTCTGTTTTTTGACCTTTAGGAGTGAAACTACAGCTTTCTGTATGGGTTATAGATCTCAATGCAAAAAAAATCCTCACAACTGGGTCAATAACCACATCTTGATAAACTGAGAACATACTGAAGTTGCTAAGGGTTTCATTTTATTTAGATCCATAATTAAAGCAGAAATCAAGAACTCAAATCATGTATTACATTGGTCAAGTCTGTTGCAAAGATCAGTTTAAGTATTAAAAAGTGAAGATGTCACTTTGAGAAATAACGTTGCACCTGACCAAAGCTGTGGTAGTTTAATGGCCTCAAAATGCATGCAATAACTAGACAGTGAATAAGGAATATAAAGAAGAATTGATACATTTGAATGTGGGGTTGGGAAAAGATATTGAATTTACGTACCATGGACTGCCAGAAGAGCCAACAAATTTATCTCGGAAGAAGTTCAGTGGTGTGGTAGTTACATAATCTGTTGTCAATTCAAGAGGATTAAGAGTGAAGGGGTGGAGTTCAGCCTATCAATCAAGTTGCAGCTTGATGACTTCATTTGGAGACACTAAGGAGATAAATAGCTCACTAGAGGCAGGACATGCAGGCTCACTCCCTGGGAGACATGGCAGCTCAGAAGATACATGGAACTACGCTGATGCCCTGAGCTGGAGGAGCCTTGTAGAGACCCTGCCAGCACTGAGATGTTTACAATGCCACAGGATCCACAAGACTGGCCACCCACTGGCCTGTGATCTTCTTGCATTCAGCAGCATTGCATGTGTTTCGTGAATCTGAAGAGGATTTTTTAGATGGATATCAGACATATGGGCCAATATTGGACTTATAGACTTGATCTGGATTGGGCTGGGATGTTTTCTTAATGTAAAATTACTTTTTATGAAAAGTTCTTTCTTAAGCACAGATGAGTGTCTCTCTGAATTTGTTTCTTTAGTCTACCCAGACTAACACAAGCTGGAATGCTCCTTAGAAACGAAGGCATGTTATGTGAAGGGATCAATTCCTGGAGAAGGACATCAGGCTTGGCAAATCGAGGGTCAGCATAAAAGAATAAGACCTTCAACAAGATGGGTTGACATAATGGCTGCGGTCATGGGCACAAGCACAGAAATTATTTTAAAGATGCCACAGGACTGGCCATGTTTCGTTCTGTTGTGCATGGGGTTGAGGCCAGTTGGCACTAACTCTAAAACAAAACCATGTATATCTTCTTTGATGAAGTGTCCATTCAGATCTTTTGCCCATTAAAAATTCAGATGATTTGTCTTTACATTGTTGATTTTTTAACATTTCTTTCTATATGCTGGATTTAAGTCATTTATCAGAGGCACTTCTTAAAAATATTTTCTCTTAGTCGGTGATTTTTATTCTCTTAACAGTTACCGTGCTTTTATGCTTTAAAGAGGGAGAAGCAGTCAATAGAAAAACTGATGTCAGGGGATTAGTTGTGAATCCAGCAGGGTTTCACTAAAATGCAGGGTGGGGACCAGTTTCAGATCTGGGGGGTTGTGCACAGTGAGGGCTGTGCAACAGAACTGAGAACAGGAACAAGACCCAGCAGTGAGCTGTATCTCTTCTACAGGGGGAGGATGCTGTTTCTCCATTTGTGACAGACAAATGCCCTGGCCAGTGAAGTGCACCTTTGGTGGCTTCCTTCACATCCCAAATACTATTTCAGAACAGGTTTCATCTCAATTGATAACAAATCATATTTGCAATGACATCCTGGTCACACTTGCATGAATTGTATTGTGCACAGGGTAGGTATGCTCTTCTGTCCACAAATCCAGGTGCATAGGTTATACAGGGGGCCCCTGCCCCTTCCTCACTGTAGTCTAATGAGAATTCCAAAAGCTTAACTGGTGCCTAGAGAATAGTGCAAGGGCTTGGAATACCTAGTCTGTCCTGGTCGCCAGTGGCGACCAAGTTCACAGTGGCCTGTTGAAGTCTGGCAGCTCTCTGGTGCCATGCTATGTTGGTGAATAAAACTATCTGTTGAAGTTGGGGCTCTTCGTTAAGAACATTTTCTTCCTCGGCAGGCACCATTTCTCCTGGAAGTTGTTACCTCTTCAGGAGCATGGAGGAGGGCATGTTTGGATTTCCACTGCTCCCAGGAACATACCCCTCAATCCTTGCATCCCCAAAGCACACACTTCCTCCCCCAACTTTCTAGAACCTCATCTAGAGATGAGGACCTGCCTCATCTCTTCCCATGAGCTTTTACCAGAAAACCCTAAACAAACAGAAGAACCCTTGCTTGCTTTCCTTGCGCACATCTCTGCATCAAGAAAGCTAAAAACCCGCACTCATTAACTTTTCAATACATATCATTGCTATCATTATTTATGGATATTATTTTGTCCTATGTTAGAACAAGCATACCACTTGAAATACTTTCAGGTTGTCTCACGATGACTGGCCACAGTAGATCATTGATCTGCAGCAACAGACATATGGTGGAACCCTGAAAAATTCAGTTAAGTATTTGGATTTCCCAAATACCCACAGTTTTCTGGCTTAACCACCCAGAGTAGATCCTGCCTTTATGGTCCCCTGGGGACTGTTTTCCCTTCCCAAATGAGTTCCCTCTAGAACCAAGGCCTCCTGCTGCTTCCTTTTGCAGATTTGGCCTCTTCAAATCCAAGTCAAACCTAAGAACATCCTGGAGTGAGGTAGTGGAGGAGGCAGCCCCCTACGGAAAGCAGACTTGTAAAGTCACCAGCGACACCCTCCTTGCCAAGCACAGGGACTCATCTTCCTCATCCGGCTTGATCTCCCCTCTGAGCATTGTACGCTATTGGCCACTAGCACTTTTGAACCCTCTTGGCTTTGGACTCTGATGGCCTTTGATAAGTCCTTCGTATCATATTTGACAGTGGCACAACGCTTGGAGGAATGGCTAATGAAACGACTGGCACACATGAGATCAAAGTGATTTGGATTGTCTGAAGTTGACCCAAACACTGATGTGCAACAGGATATGGGCAATGATCTGACCTGACATACTGAAAAAAAATCATGATCAATCTCCAAATGCAATGGGCTTACAGGCTAATTTCAGTGTTAATTTATTTACCAAAATGATCATATCCCGAGGGGAATGGACAAACTTAGGCAGTGGGTGAGTGGGAAGGCCACCAAGCTGATTAGGGTCCTGGAGTCCATGCCATATGAGGAGCAGTTAAGGACATTGGCAATATTTGGCTGGGAGATGAGCTTATTAAGAAATTTCATGATGTCTGTCATCTAATATTTAGAGGTTTTCATATTAAAGGATAAAACAGTTTTTGATAGTTCTTTTTGTGAGGCTGGGCAGTAAGAAGTGGAAGATTTGCATTATTATAAAGATCTTTCCCTGATAAAACTTATAACCACAGACATACATTCTCTCACGATTCTGAAGGCTGGAAGTCTGACTTCCGGTGTCTTCAGACCCTCTTCTCTCTGAAGTTCTGAGAAGATAAGTCCCTTGAAGGTTCCTGCAGTTGGGCTCTAGAGTTTGGCAGCCACTGGGTATCTGTGAACAGTTACTGCCTCACATTTCTGAGAGGGAACACCAGGGTTATGGGAATCAACGGAAGTCTCAAAAGCAAATATTTTCAAATATCAAACTCAGGCTTAAATCAAACATGGTACCAGAGTAGAGGTGTTCCTGAAGCCCACAGGTAACTGTTTCACCAAGAGCTGAATACATCAGGTTGAACACCTTGGTTAAATTGGAGCCAATGTTCTACTGATAATCCAGACACACCACCATCTAGTTGGCTTGGCATTCTAACTGGATATCAAAGAAAGTGAGCGCTAGTAGCCCAACTTGAGATGCTTAAAGGTATGGAGCCCTGGTGGCATATTGGTTACACATTGAACTGTACTGCAAGGTCAAATCCACCATTTGCTTCACAGGAGAAAGACGAGGCAATCTATTCCCATAAAGATTTATGACTTTGGAAACCCCACGGAGCAGTTCTGCTCTATCCTAAGAAGACATGAGTTCCTATGAGTTAGAATCAACTCAGTGGTAGTGGGTTTGGTTGGGGTTGGATTGGAAGACATGGAAAGGAAGGTGAAATCAGACGAAGGACTGCACAGTTGGCCGCTACCTGGGACTCTTGGGCGTGGCCTCTGCTGTATAAACCATTGTTAATATTTGGTACTATTAAAAGCCCCAGGACATGGACATTTTTCAATCTCAGTATTAGATTAGCATGGAGGAAAGAGTCCAATTTCCCAATTCTCTTTAACCCTGAATCCTGGTTTACCTTCTACTTTTAAGTTAAAAACACAAACACAAACAAAAACATTCCAACTTATTCTTACCAAGTCGATTCTGACTCACAGCGACCCTATGTGTCAGGGTAGAGCAGCCCTTACGGGTTTTGAGACTGCATCTGTTTGTGGGAGTAGAAAGACTCATTTTTCTCCAGAGGAGAGGCTGGTGGTTTCAAACTGCACACCTTGTAGCTAGCAGTCCAACAAGTAATCACTATGCCACCAGGGCTCCTTCACTTTTCAAAACAAAAACCCAAATCAAACTCACTGCCATCCAGTTGATTTTGGCTCATAGTGACCTTGTAGGACAGGGTAGAACTGCCCCTGGGGGTTTCTGCAATGGTAATTCTTTACAGCAAGAGAATGAATTATACATGTAGAAGTTGTTGAATTAGAGAATTTTTTGGTGTATATTTGCTAGAATCAGAAAAAAATTCCATGAATGACAATGAATGACAAAGAAGAAAATTTTCTAAAATTGATTGTGGTAAAGATTGTACAACTCTTCTTAATATAATTGAGTTATTGAATTGTATGACAGGTGGATGAAGAGGCAATAAAACTATTAAAAAGAGTTATAGTGTAGGAGTGATGCATACTAATAACAAACTTGTTTCATAAAACATTTTGACTCACATTGAATTAAAACATTATTAGATACAAAATTATAAGTAACTGATTGAGAGCATTTTTTAACTATTGTCCCCTCTTCCTTCAATTCATATTTTATCCTCCAAAAAGTTAGTGCTAGGTTTATAAACACCACTTACCACAAGATAGTAGCTAAAATACCAGAAAATTTGACAAAACCAGAGACTTTAAAAACACCAACAGCAATGAAAGCAACAATGCATGCTTATAGAGTGTGCAGTTAAGCCATGTGATTTGGAGCATCTCCGTCAGTGGGTAATAATGACAGCCCTGCCCGGAGCCCATTATAACGTTCAACGAGTAAGTCAGCACAGAGTCCTAGCTTTGAAGGCACATTGATTCACGTAAGCGGGACTTGCAAAAATGTTGTTGTTTCAACGATGGGGATCTTTTTTATTTGAAATGATCAAATTCTGCTGAAACACTACACAAAACTTTGATAGACGATTATATGGGTGTCATCCCCTATCACAGCATCACCCAGTGTGGTCAGCAAGCCCTATAGGTACCCGATGATGCCACTGCTTGAGAACCAAGTAGCTCAATCGGATAGGCCTGCCTTTTAAAAGCTAGCAGGAGGATGACTGTAGTGACTGGGCAGGATGCTCACAGTTGTTCCCCCTAGAAAGGTCTTTACTGCAGGTTTCATGGTGATAGAAAAATAGATCAAATCTTACCTCCAGTTGGTTAGCTACGCATTAGCATAACCAATATTGCCCTAGAAAGGACAAAGGCATTTTAATTTAATGCACCTGGCTTGATATGAGTTGAAATAGACTTCAATGGCAGTAGGTTTGATTTTTTAGTTTGGCTCAATATCTGGCTTCCTCTGACTTTTTACAGAAGGTTCTCAGGGGTTCTTATTGTTGTTTATTTTGATTATAAACTAGCTTGAAGTTTCCTTACTCCCCTCCCCTCCCATTCCCCCCTCAGTTCTTTCAGCTGGAGAAATGCCCAGCATGCATCTCCCTTTGGGAGCTCCTGTAAGAAAGAAGTAGGGATGCCGTCCGCCCTCTGACTTCGCTGGGGGGAAGGAGCATCAAACTTGCCTCAGCTCAAGCCAGTTCCAGTGAGGGATAGGGCAGACACGCATGTCTCTACCGTCCAACTTTCTTACCAATTCCGACACCAGCCGACCTGGGCAGTCTCAGTTCCCTGCTGGTTTGAAAGTTCATTGCAACGGAGACACAGAGCTCACAGACAACACTCGTGCTTACAGAGTTTATTAGGGACGTCAACGGGTTACAGTTCAGGATCAGAAATGCTCAAGGCAGTTCTTACGTCAGGAGAG
>NW_022103914.1:233514-308049 GCF_000313985.2 Echinops telfairi
AGTCATCTCTCCAATGCGCTCTGTTTGGTAACCACTTTCCTTCCATTCCTCTATTATGGATAGAGGAAATCACGGGATGCTTGTTTCCCATGGAGTTCCCACAAATGGCTCTTGGGCTCCTACTGTCATCCACAGCCTTCTGCAAACCAAATTCTCACAGTTTGGGCTCTGATACTATTCCCCGCTTCTACTTCCGTTATATGATTTACAATCCTTTGGTGACGGATGATGGTGTGCTTCTTCCATGTGGACTTAGGTTGACATCTCCTTTAGATGGCTGCTTGTTTGGAGACAAGCCTTTAAGAGCCCCGATGCTATTTTATCTGGTAGCTGGGCACCATCTGATTTCTTCACCACATTTTGCTATAGCACCCATGTCTTCTGTGTTCTCTTCCTGAGGGCGAGTAACGAGTAGGGTCATGATGGAAGAACTACTTTTTCTTAAATTGGAAGTAGGATTTAGTGCGAGCCAAAAGTCCCATTCCTGGATATATGGGGTTTTCTTGGTTTTTTTAAATTTATTTTAATCTGCCTTTGGCTCCCTTTCAAAACCTCCTTGTTGATTTATGGTAGAGGTCTTATTGATCATCTTCCTGGGGAATAACAATCTCTGTTAATGCTGTCTTTGAATAGCCCCTGGTATTAATTTTTAAACCCTGTTGAGAGAGGGTGTTGGATCCATGTAGGCTAACACCATATCTGAATTATTCACTTGTACAGAATCAATCATTTTGTGGCTGGACGCTATTTACACAAACAATGATGGTTAATTGTCAGGGAAACTTTACAATAATAATCACTGAGAATGTCAGTGTGGCAGTTACATAATCTCCTGTCAATTTGAGCAAAAGGGTGGAGTCTAGCCTGTCAATCGGGTCACAGCTTGATGACTTCATTTGGAGGAGTGGAGATAAATAGCTCACTGGAAGTCAGACTCTCTCTCTCTGCCTTCTCTTTCCTGCTGTTGAGACACTCCGAGAGCTGGAGGAGACATGTGGAGATCCACACCAGCATTGAGATACTTCCATTGACACTGGATCCACAAGACTTTCTACCCACTGGCCTTTGATCTTCCTGCATTTAGCATCATTGCAAGTGCTGTGTGAGTCTAAAGAGGAATTTATGGACTAGTATCAGGCATATGGGCTAATATCAGACCTATGGACTTGATCTGGATTGGGTTGGGATGTTTTCTCAACATACAATTGCTCTTTTATATAAAGCTAGACACATATGAGAGCCTATGGATTTGCTTCTCTAGTCAACCCAGACAGTCATAGGTTTGCCAGAACAATACCTATCTTCATACAGAATACAGGGCACTGATGTGGCAAGACCATATTTGTCCACCTACCAACAGTTCAACAATCTTGGTACAGCTGTCTTCTGCTTCCTCAGACACCATGTATTTTCCATTTTAAGTCCTCAGATTATGTGTGTCTGAGGTAATTATTTTTATTGTTGTAAAAAGGACTTCAATTTGTATTACCTTCTGAGCATCAAAGGTAGGTTTTTGAATTGTGTTGTTGTGGTGGCGGCGGCGGCTTTGTTTTGTCTTAAGCAAGATATTCCTTTAATTGTGTAACTATTTAAAAATAATATTCAGTTAAGGAATATTTTAAAAAGCTCTCCTGGAGTTCTTACACTCAGAAAAGTGAGGCACACCTACAGTGCACTGGAAAGTGTTATTTATTACATGCAGTGCACATCCAATCTGAAAGAGGAAGTACTCAGTGGGCTAAATAAATATTTGCACATAGGAAAACTTTACAAGACCTGATTAGCAGGGAAGGAAGTGAGAGGCAAAAATTTGACTTCATGAAATATTCTGATTCATAGAATATTTTGTCAAAAGAAGTGATTTTATTTTCAAATATATATGGTCTATGAAATGTGCATATCGACTTTAGCAGAAAATATGTGATCACAAATGCTTCCCTCCATAGTGTTAGTATCTTGATCATCAAGGATTTGTGATTAAAAGGTTAATAATAATAGGCCCAAGGAGAAGAGACTTCTGTGTTGATGCAAGAATAAAAAAACAAACAAAAAAGGAAAATGTTGTGAATTTATTTCGAGCTGACTGAGGAGGAGCCTGGTGGTGTAGTGGTTACCCCTTGGGCTGCTAAATGCAAGGTCGGCCATTCAAATCCACCAGCCAGCTTCATGGGACAAAGATGAGGTTTTCGACTCCTGTAAAGGGTTACAGTCTCAAAAACCCACGGGGCCAGTTCTACCCTGTCCTATGGGGTCAGTACGAGTCAGAATTCCCTTGATGGCAATGGGGAAGGCTCACTGGCTACCCAGGACGTGCTTGTTGGTCAAGCACAGTCATTCAACCTGGACTGAAGAGGAGGGGATCACAGGGAAATAGGCAACCTTGTGTATGTTGCAAATGGCTGACGACCTTGACTGTTAACAGAAAGGTTGGGGGTTGGAACCCAGTGAGAGGCACCTAAGAAGAATGGCCAGGCAGTCTGCTTCTAAAAAACCAGTCATTGCAAACTCTATAGAACAGTTCTACTCTGAGGCATATTTTACGTATCATAGAATTCACCCATTTCAACCATAGTATAGTATCCAGTGC
This sequence comes from Echinops telfairi, assembly GCF_000313985.2. Classification (NCBI taxonomy): domain Eukaryota; kingdom Metazoa; phylum Chordata; class Mammalia; order Afrosoricida; family Tenrecidae; genus Echinops; species Echinops telfairi. Next base: position 236,102 of record NW_022103914.1, read on the forward strand.
TTCTTAAAAATAAACTTGGTGAGGTCGCTATGAAGCATAACTGATATGATTGCACAATAAATTATTCTGTCTGACTTTAAAAATACATAAATGAATTTGGTGAGATGTTTCATCATCCCAGTAAGATCTAGCGTGCCCAGTTACTGTTAATACTTGTCCCCACTCCCTACCCCAGGTGATCACTAGTCTATTTCCTATCTCTGAAAATACACCTTTTCGGGGTTCAGAGAAATGGAATCATACCATATGTGGTCTCTTCAGTCTGGCTCCTTTCACTTAGCATAATGGTTTTGAGGTTTGCTCATGTCATAACGTGTACCTATATGTGTTTATTTACTTCCTGTTCATGAAAAATGAAACTCAACTTATTGTTTTCCTCTTACTGAAATTCAATAGGTTTCTTGTTGAATTTGTGGCACTTAAGCTAAAGACTTGACATATAGTAACATTATATTGTTAGTATAGAATCCTATGATATAATCATATATTAACTGATATATGATAGCATATCTCTGCAAGAAGCATTTATCGTGGACTACACATAGGAGATACAAAAATGAACAAGTCCTTGCTCCATAGAAGCTCTCCTCGAGGGGATGTGTCAGATAGAGAGGCGGCAGGTAATGAACCAGCATGAACAGTGCCATCACAGAGGCCAATATAGACCCTCCCAGCAACATCAAGCATAGGACAGCTAGATACCTGAAGGACGGTGGGATTATCAGGGGTTCATGAGGGAGACGGGAGCGGGGAGGGAGGGGAGAAAAGGAGAAGCTGATGCCAGGGGCTTAGGTGGAGAGCAAATGTTTTGAGAATAATGAGGGCAATGAATGTACAAATATGCTTTACACAATTGATGCATGTATGGATTGTGATAAGAGTTGTATGAGTCCCTAATAAAACAATTTAAAAAAAGATGTAAAAAAAAAAGAAAGAAAGAGACGTGAAATGCACCATAGAGGATACATTCGTTCTCTTTAGACTGAATTTCATGGGTAGTACAAGGGGTCTTTCCAGGAACGTTCTTGATGTTTTGGATTGGGACTCAGATAAAGTATGAATTGACAGTCCCATTGTTCTTAGTCCGTAGAGTCAGTTCCAACCTTGTGTCCGAATGAAACACTGCCCGGTCCTCCATCATCCCCATAACAATCTCTCTGTTTGAGCCCATTGTTGCAGCCACTGTGTCCATCCCTCTGGTCGGGGGCCTTCCCCTCTTTTGCTGCTCCTCTACTTCACCAAACATGGTGTCCTTTTCCAGGGACTAATCTCTCCTGATAACATCCAAAATACACGAGAAGAAGTCTCACCACCCTTGCCTCTAAGGAGCACTCTGGCCGTATGTCTTCTAAGACCAATTTGTTTGTCTTTTTGGCAGTCTATGGAACGTTAAATCCCGCAGTGAGAAATGTATTCCAATTTTAATTCTTTCTTGAAAAATCTTGTTTCTATTCAGTAGGTGTCAGTTTAGCACTAAGATCTCTATCATCAAGCCCTTGGCAATCTTTCTTACAAAGAGGAAGCGTTTTCCCCCCACAAGGCATTAAGACGTTGGCAATTCATGCTATGGAACTCAACCGTAATAGCAATATGGTTATATTTGCTGCCCCCAACTCAGCTAACCCCCGTGCCCATTGGGATAGGACCTGTGTAATCCATAGAGTTTTTATTGGCTGACTTGTGAAAGGAAGTAGGAGGCTAGGCTCCACCCCTACTCCTCCCCACCCCCACCCCCCACCCCAAATCTCCAAGGCTGGAAGCTCCAGGGACACCCGTTTGGCATCATCTCAACAGGCGTGGCTCCATCCAAGACCTGTGGGGGCCTCACTTGAGGTACGGTGCCCAGGACTTGACCTGGGGCTCCTTCAAGAGAGTGAGAGTTCTTCCCCGGACCCACCTGTCCTCTGCATCTCCATCCATCTTTTCCTTATGACAAATGCTGCTGCTCTTTTATTTGGGAGCAGTGACCTCAAGAGTCCTTTTAGAAAACCTCACTTGAAAATGAGTTGGCTGAAAAGACTGCTAAATAACTGCACAGAATTTACGTGTGAAGGGGCTTCAAACAGTTGGAAGAAAAGTTATTATCTTTCGATTCTATTTTCCCACAAACTTTCTGAAGTCCCCTTGTATATGCGGAGTGGTACTGCTGGCCGAGGAGTGTGGGCGGGGCGGTGCACTGGTTAAGTGCTCAACTGATAACCCAGGGATGGGCAGTGGAGAAAGAAGACTGTCAGCTTTGATCAGGACGGACAGCCTAGGAGCCGTATTGGGCAGTCCTACCGTGCTCTGTCGGGCCACTGTTGACTACCCTGGGAGTGGATTTTGTTGTGTAGTTCTTTGTTTGTTTTTATAGTACCTAGAATTACTGGTTTCCAAAATACTGTTCCAAACATTTTGTGAGCAGAATTTTTCAATTTAGGCTAAAAATCATATTTTGACAGCTGCGTATATAGGGGAGAGAAGGAAGCTTGAAAATTAAGTAGACCCTGATTTGATTCTCCTATGTTCTGATAGGTGGGTAATTTCACGTAGTACAATAAAGAAACCAAATGGACTCTTTTGAATAAAAACGTTCTGTGATAGTAAAATCCAGAGGAAAATCCCAAGTTGGGGCCTATCCCTATAAATGACAAAGTTGCCTAACTACACAGAGAATGGCAGAGGGGAAGTCGTGCAGTGAGGCAGGGCCCATGACCAAGGCAGGAGCCCCGTGGGTTTGAGAGCCCCGGGTGGAAGGTGAAGGAGTTAACAGGTCAGTGTGGGGAAGCATGCTCATCTCCTCTCCAGTGAGAGAAGGGTCTTTGTGGAAAGGTCAAAGTGAGGAGTGGGGAAATCTGAAAGAAGATGCTCTTGGTAGTTGCCCTAGATCAATTCCAACTCCCGGCACCCCGCGGGGGAGGAGCAGGCCTGCTCCAGTGCGTTTGGAAGCAGATCACAGTCCTGTCTTTCAGCGAGCCTCTGGGTGGGTTCATACTTTTGACTTGTCTCTGGGTGCTTAACCAGTCATGCCACCCACGGGGACTGGTCTAAAAGAAGATGAGAAAAGAAACATGAAGATTACATGGCTGCGTCAGGTGATTTACATGCAAATCTCCTTTGTTTTTCAAAACAATGCGGCCAGGCGGTTTCTATTAGTCATATTTCATAGATGACCAGACTGAGGCGCAGAGCTGTTCAGTCACTTTCCCTGGCCCAATGGGCAAGCTAGGATTTGACCTTGAACCATCAGTTCTAAACTTAGGCTTCTTCCCCGGCACCATACACCCTTACTTTGGGAGACGCCTCAACATTGTCAATGGCATACAACTTTCGCTGGGTCATTTTAAGCTTCTTCAGTCCTGTAGGGCCCAACAAGCTTTATAGAGAGCAGTAGAGGCTTGCTTAGAGGGGGTGGAAGGTGGGGAGTGGGGCTGCCAATCTTCTGAGCACAGTGCTTCAGGCTTTAGTGACCCTAAAACGTCCCTTATGTTGAGCAAAGACTTGGCAGAGACTACTGGGACTGGAGGGGGCAGGGTTGGTTCTGGTGGGAAACTGGAGTTTGAGTCCTGGTCAATGCACCTCAGGTGCAGCCACCACTTGTCTGTCAGGGAACTTCGCGTGTGGCTGCGGAGCTGAACAGGTCTCAGCAGAACTTCCAGGCTAAGATGAACTAGGAAGAAAGGCCTGGTAATCTACTTCAGAGAGGAAAAAAAAAGCATGTTGTGAAAACCCCGTGAATCACTGTAAACCGATCCTATTGTGGTCGTGGTCGTCTGGGGCAGAGGGCTGACTGGATAGCTAACTACAACAACCAGAAGACAGCACCGCCAACACAACTGGGGTCGGGGAAAGAGCCGTGCACCTGAGCCAGAGGACATAGGTGCAATGTGTCCCTGCCTGAGCACTAGGTCCGGAGAAATCTACGCGAACCCCTCGCAGGTCTGCCTTGAGAGGACTCCCCACTTCCAGGAACCCCAGGCCACAGTGACCGAAACAGTAGATTAGAATGACCCCCCAATGGAGGCTGTGTGTGTTCCGCGCCTTCTTGCAGGGCTCGAGCAGAGGAGCATGAGGAGTAATTTGGCAGACGTTGGAGAGGGAGACACCTTAACTCTCCCTTTTCCGGGCCAGAGGACTTACTCCTGCAGCCCTGCAAAGCCAGGCTCGGGGCATGGCCCGGGGCTGCCCACTCAAACGCTTGCTGGGCTGAGCGGGATCCTACCCTCCGTGTGAACGTGTTTGTCATGCTTGCAGTGGATCTTTGGGGGTTTCCGCAGGGCTTTACACTCACTCATTCTCCGAGGGGTAGTAGTCATCCTCATCTCATCGGTGGAAATGCCCACCTGTCTGTCAGCAAAAGTCCTCTGCAGCTAAGCAAACTCGCTGCTGGCCTGAGTCTGCGGTGGTGCTCTCGCATCAGTTCCCCTTTCTCCACATTTGAGTGCTGGCCTCAGCACCGAGACTTTGTCCTCCCTCTACACAGAGTGTTAGGAAGCGTGGGCAACTCTCCACGGCTTCTTCTACTTTATTCTCCACACTTGGCTTCTGTATTCCTCGGGAATGCCACCTGGGCTTCAGTGTCTGGTCTCCGGGAGCTGAGGTGGATGGGCAAGTGTGACAGGTAGGTTCTTTAAAGCTCATAAGCCTGGGGCTGGGGGGGCGGGGAGGGGATGCGGAGGCTAAAGATCTAGAGTAGATGTTCACAGGTGGGGCTGATGATGGTCACCAAGGGATGAAGTAAGACTCAGTCCAGAGTATGTGCTCACAATCTTTGCCCACCCCTCAGGCTTGCTTCTCAGACTGGCTAACTTGGAGGCGGGACATCACAGAGACGTGACACTTGGCAGCCGGTGAGCTTTGGCAAGCTAAGAGACAGGGCAAGCAGGAAGTAGAAGACACGTACCCAACAATCGGCTTTTGACTTGGGGTGCCTGGTCGTGGGGTGGGGGGAGGACCAAACGGCTCTGCCCCAGGAGACGCTGGCCTTGGATACCAGCCTTCCTGAGCCCTTGTGCCAGGGGGACAGCCAGCCAGAGGACAGACGCTATGCACAGTCTTACTGCTGGTGCTTTGCTTTCTATTTGGCCTTTCAGTCCTCCTGTCTACAAACATGCCCCATCCTTCTTTGCCATCCAAATGCCCTAATCACACGGATCGAGCCCTCTTGACACCAGAGCCCAATAACGAATTTGGAACAAAATAGTCTGAGGGCAAAAAGGAGGCTAGGCTGTGGTTTAAAAGCAGACTCCAAATACAGTGAACACGTTTGCATTTGCAAATAGACAAAAGACTGCCTCCATTAATAGTAATTTAGGCTAAGAGACAGGTGAAAGTGGGGTTTCCCTCCCCCCCAAGGGACCTTCCTAGTCTTCTGAAATTGTAATAACTAAGGAGATGAACTGTTTCTCTAACATGGGACCTCTGCTTTGGGGAGGTCTTAAGTGAGTACCCTAAAATGAGTATTTAATTACAGGCACAAATTCAGCTCTATCTTACATCTGCTGCTTGTTATTACAGACCACTCATGTTACTTACGTGTGATACTTTCACTTGTGTGTTGTAATTATATGTACCAAATGCTTACTAGGTTCTGTTTACTGTGTTTTTCACAATGAATGTAAAAGACATGGTCCCTGCATTCTTGAAGCTTCCAGCCTAGTGGAAAACAGTATTAATTAAGTCCTCACACGGAAGATGGTCATCTAGTGACATAGCGCTCTGGTTCTGAGTGACTGTGCACACCTGTTTAATCGATGTTTTGGTCATTCTGTTATCCCTGGCAGGAACCTTGGTAGCATAGGGGTTTACACGTGGGGCCGCTAACCGGACATTTGGCTGTTCAAAACCACCAGCTGCTCCACAGGAAAAAAGATGGAGTTTTCTACTCCTGTAAAAAATTACAAGCTAAGAAATCCCCAGGGGCAATTCTACCCGATCCTATAGAGTTGCTTTCCATCTGAATGGACTTGGCAGTGAGTTTGGTGTGGTTTTATATCCCTGGCTGTCAGATATCCCTTCTTGGGTGGAGATGGGCAATTTTGAGGAGTGGATTTTTATGGAGGTTGAGCCTGGAGCAGGAGGAGAGAGAATGTGAAAGTTGAAAAGATGAACCAAGCCAGGCTACTGAGGAGAAAATCAAAGTCAAGTGCTATGTTTCAGAGATCAGCGAGAGGTGGGAGTGGCATTAGGGGGGTCTCTCGGCCATTGAATTAACTTGTGAGGTGAGAGAACTGGAGCCAACCTGAGGTGCCTGGGAGCTTACCCGGAGTCCAGGCAAGTGGGGGAAAACTCCCCTTGCAGGTCCAGACAGTTGTGGAGAGTATGTGGTCAGGGGAAGGGAGAGCCAAAGACGGGGCACAGACCTTTAATCGGAAGCAAATTCTCTTCTCTGACACAGCATTGAACGTTATCTCTGAACTCAACATTGACGTCTATTCAGGCTATGGCTTGGGAAATCTGTGCCATTTGGAATACGTTAGAGGAAGCCAGGTGTGTTTGGGGTACTTTCTAGCTTCCTGTCAAGGCCCTGAGACTTCAGCACTGGGGAGGGTCCCATTCCCTATTCTCCCTTCTTTCAAGGTGTGATTGCTTTCCGCGTTCAAGTTCCAAAAAACATTAACTCAAGTCTAACCCTTAATGGCGAAAAGCAAAAACTCTCCCTTCCAGCTAGTATTTGCACTTTAGCAGGGGCTTTCAAAGAAATGCCTTGACCCCAGGAATGAGTAATATGGGAATTCCGAGCACCAGGGCAGGGCTGGTATATGGGACGAGGACAGAGGGACATCCCTTGGATTGCACCCTCAAAGCATCATCTTTTCTTTCTTCGACCATGACACCGGCTCTGTGAGAATCAGGGAAGAGGCCTCCCTGGAGGCCTAGCTGCTCTTTAGGAAGTTCTGGGAACCTCTCTCCTGATGAACAGAACCTTTAAATGAATATGTGCAGCTTCAGAGCAAGATCTCTCCTTCTGACCTTTCACAAGTTTACTCGATGTTCACCCGGGGGCACTGTTTGGCATTTGTAATTTGAGAAAAGGGGTTCTTCTCGATTCAGAAAGGTCCACTTCTAGAGATGGGTAGGAGGCCTGGATATTTGTCTACAAACTTGCTTCAAGGGACGAGAAAAGCGGAGTGCCAGCCCCATGCTCCTCTCGTTCCTGGACAGTGAGTGGAAGGGACTCTGAACTGGAATACTGCAGTTACCTACAATAGGGCCGAGGACAGGCAGGTTGTGAGGACTGCGTCCCTTTTCTCCTGTGGGTCACCATCAACAGCTGTTCTTTGTGCCGACGCCTCTTTGAAGCTGCTCTCCCAAGGGGTCAAAGGCAAAGACGCCACAAGTGAGATCAGATTAATCTCTTGAACATGCAAGCTTAAATGGTATCACTTCTCTGCTTTCATTTCTGGAGAGGGATAAACACCCCAAACCTCACTGGCCCACAAGACAAGCATGGTTGGGCCCCAGCTGACTGCTACGGCCCTGTCTCTCACGCATCTCTGCATTTTCGCCAAGTTGATCTTCTCATGCCTGCATGCATGTCCTCTCCTGGCTTTTGCACATGCTGCTTACTCCCTTGGCCTTGAATTCTTCCTAGTCACCACGCAGCCCTTCACCTAGTTAGCACCTTCTCCATCTGTTCTGTATCAACACACTGCCCCCGATTTTAGCAGCTTAATACAACAAATACTTTATTCTATCTCACAGTGTTGTGGGTTAGAAATGGGGCAGGCCTCTTGATGATTACCTTGTGCTTCATGGCATTAACTGGGGCCACTAGATGGCATTGCATTGGTGGATGGGCTGGCAAAAATTACACTGACTCAAAGCCACTAGCTACATACGAAGGAGCCCTAGTGGTATAATGATTATGAATTGGGATGCTAACTTCAAGGTCAGCAGTTCAAAACCACCAGCCATACCAAGGGAAAAAGACTTTGTTTTTTATTCCTGGAAAGAGTTACAGTCTCGGAAACCCACCGGCCAGTTCTACCCTGTCCTATAGGGTTGTTATGAGTCAGTACTAACTCAATAGCAGCAAGTTTTGGGGGACACACATGACTATTGAAACCTTGAAACGTAGCTAATTCAAATTAAGACATGTTAGAATTGTAAAATCCCACCTGAGTTTGAATATTTGTTAGCTCATAAAAGTAAAATATTTCATAAATATTTGATATTGATTACCTGTTAAGCTATAAAATATTAATATGGATCATACATGATATAGAATTGATTAGACATGCATTATAAATCAATGTAAATATGAAATAAAATATAAATACCATAAATTACTTAAATTCATCTTACCTACTTCCCTTTAAGATTTCAATGTGTCTACTAGAAATGTTCAAATTACAGATGTGCCTTACATTTCTGGCTTGGACTATATTTCTATTGGATAGTTCTGATTTAGAGCACTTTCTCTCTATAGGGTCCGATTGAAGTTATTTTTGTCAGGTTTTCTTTGTCATAGCTACTCAACTCTGCATCATAGCTTGCAAACACTCATAAATAGCAATTAATCACATATGTGACAGAGTTCCAATACAACTTTATTTGTCTGAACAGATGGTGGGCCAGATTTGGTGTCCAGGCCATAGTTTGGTGACGACTGACCCAGGGGATCCAAGATTTGATTCCCGTGGCCTGTGGTTCAGCCAAGATGGTTGGGCTGTTGGGCTTAGGGGGAGCTGGTGGCTTGCACGTTTATATGTGGCCTCTCTGGGACAGTCACCTCGGGTACGGTCATCTCAGGGCAGTGAAGATTCATCCACGGTGGCTCAGAGCTTTAGAAGGGGTATTCTAAGACAGAAAGGCAGAAACTGCAAGTTTTCTTATGACCTAGCCGTAGAAGTCCCAGAATATCTTTTTTACTGCTTTCTATTTGTCCAACAAATGACCAAGGCCAGCCTAGATTCCTGAAAATAGCAGCAATGAATCTGGGGCTCTCTAATTTACCACAACTTTCTTAAAAATCTAAGTTTAGACTAGACCTCTTACAGCCTTTCAAAGTACCACGAACTTCTCCTTTGTAACACTTAAATTATCGTTATATAGTTTTATAGTGATTTGTATGATCATTGTCTTGATCCTTTACAAACTGTAAGCAAGAGAACAGAAACTGATCTTTCCCCCATATATCTGTATTCTCGGAACTCGGCACAATGCTGGTCTCAACACATTATTGAACACATGGCTTAATGAATGGACAAACACTTCTCAGCCACAACTTCCCAGCCAACTAACGATACTCGGGTGGATGCCACATTTTTTTCCATATTGCCCTTAAGCCTATCACATGACCCTTGTTAATTTAGATCCATTCCAGTCCCAGCAACTCTTATTTTACTGTTTAGAAACTTGTTTGGAAAAAAAAAAAAAAGGAAACAAATCTACCTCATTCCTCTTATTACCATATTTTCACACCAATAAGGGGTCTGCTATATGGTTTTCACAAACCGTGCCACTTCCTCCTGCATCAGCCCCTTCCTGGCTTCACTGCGTGTGTGAAGTGGGGGCTCCTGAGAGGTGAAACGTGCGCTAACAGCTCCCCAAAGATCTAGCCGAAGATCCTTGTGCTCTGAGAAGGAATTCGGTGCCGCATGTCCCACCTAGAGGGCCGTTCAAGTCCCAGGCAGCTACACTTCTAAGCTTCTCGAAGACGTTGACTCTTCTGGTTTGTTTTTGTCTCCGTCTCACCTGCGGAGAGCGTGCCTCATTGACCAGCTGGGAGTGGGAGGAGGCCGAAGGCTGAGCCCTGAGTGATGGGTAGAGACAGACTCCATCCTTCTGTGGGGTTTTGGGGTCTCTTGCTTTGCTTGGAGTCAGGGCATTTTGTGTACAGGGAGGAGTTAAAAATGACCGCCTTCCATACTGACCTGGAGCTTGAATGACAGTTATCTGTGGACACTACCTCCCTTTGAAACCCCCAACCACCCCCTGGGGGTAGGTTGAGGCTGTCTGCTCCTATAAAGATTTCAAGTCTGGAAAAGAATAAGCGAGTAAAGCCCAAGAAACTCAAAGGGGCAGTTCTACTCAGGGCTCCAGGGTTGCTAAGTGAGAGTCAAGTGGATAGTAGTGAGTTTGTTTCCTTGTTTGTTTTTATTTTTATCTTTCCCTTTATTTATTTTATTTTATTAATGGCACAACAGGTTAAGACAACCACCAATCTTCTACCTTTCCCTGTAGCACAGGTGGAGGGACTAAGACCTAAGCTCCAGAGTTAAACTGACACTGAGGAAATTCAGGGACTGTGTAAAAGGCTGTCTCAGTGAGTTTCTCCGCTATCAGCAAGTTTCTGGACTTCTTTAGGGCCACAGATATTCTGAACAAAGTTGTGTTTTTGTTTTGTTGTTGTTCCCCAGCTTCCGTCCTGAAACCCTTCTCTTACTCCCTGTGCTGACGTATATGCCCGTCTCAGTCCCACCCTGCACGCGGCCACCCCCTCCCCTCATACTGCCCTTTGCCTGCACGAGGTCCCACATGTCAGACTTCAGATTTAAAATAAACTCTTATTTCCCTCTGTCTTTTTGCCCAAATATGCTTAGTTCCCCCAGAGCTCTTCCTGGTGTGGTTTAGAAGGAGCGCAGTACTGCGCCTGCAGCTAAACCCACTTGTTGAAAATTACCCACTGTCCAGGGTTAGAGCTGAGAAGAACTCACGGCCCGGCACACAGGGGCCGCTTAAGTGGAGTTTGAAGACTGAATGGGAAGGAAGGCTCCTGCTGGAACAGAGCATCCCTGGTCCTCTCCTATCCCATCCCCCTCTATCTCCTGAGCATCTCCTTCTGATTCTGGGAGTCACCACCACACCTGGTCTGGACTGGGTGCTGCTGAGAATGAGGAGCATCGGAATCCTGCCTGCTTGGAACTCATTTCTGTTTTAGGAGAGGATAGTGCTCAGGCAGAACTGAAACCTGCTACAATTTGAAAAGGAACTGACACTAAGGTGTTAAGAGAGCACTGAGAGGCTGCAGATAGTAAATTCCAATTCTCATGATCCCAAGTCTACCTTGTAAATCTGGCTGGGCAGAGGACGTACATTGGTACAGATAGCAACTGGAAACACAGGGAATCCAGGACAGATGACCCTTCAGGACCAGTGGTGAGAGTGGTGATGCCTGCAAGGTGGAGGGAATGTGGGGTAGAAAGGAGGAACCAACTACAAGAATCTACGTATAGCCTCCTCCCTGGGGGATGGACAGCAGAGAAAGGGCAGGGGAGTCGTCAGACAGTGTAACATATGACAAAATAATAATAATTTGTGAATTATGAAGGGTTCATGAGGGGGCGGGGAATGAGCAGCTGATATTAAGGGCTCAGGTGGAAGGCAAGCGTTTTGAGAATGATGATGGAAGCAAATGTGTTTCACCATCAACAATCCACATGATACCAGGTTCAATTAAAAAAAAAAAATCCCAACTCTACTATTTACTGGCTCGGTGGCCTAGGGCAAATTCTGTCATCTCTTTCTTTAAGACTCCTTTGTTTGATCTGTAATTTGGAGGGAAATAAGCCCACCTTGCAGTGGGGACCCCTGGCCTTGTAACGGTTAGTTGCAAGTTGGGCTGCTAATAGCAAAGTCAACCGCCTGGAGGCAGAAAGACGAGGCTTTCTGCTCTGTTACAGTCTGGAAATTGACAGAGACAGTTCTACTCTGTCCTATTGGGTCGCTATGAGTCAGAACTGGCTTGATGGCCGCGAGTTTGTTTGTTTGTTTGTTTGTTTGTTTGTTGTATGGAGAGGAATGAGTAATACTATTGGCAGTGACTCGGTATCTGATTCCCACTAGGGTTCTACCATCGGCCAGGCATGCCAAGTGAGTGTTGTGTGCCAGGCATGCCAAGTGAGGGTTGTGTGCGGTGGGCGTTGCCTAGGCAGAGGCTGTCCTTTGTAGGGTTCTAACCCGTTCACCCTGCTCGCAAGGTCTATTGTGCTCAGAGCTGACGGAAATCTCCTCTCAGAGAATCCCCCCATAAATTCTCAGGTTCTTTCCTCTCCCCTTCCCCTTTTGGCTCTCTCCCTACAAAAGCAAGAGTTTCCACTTCGCAGGGGTAGAGAAGCAAGACTTGTGGTTGCGGCTGGGGGTTCATTTCGGAGGGCTCTTCTTCAGAGCCCAAAGCAGCTTACCTACCACATTCCTGCCACACCCACCAAGACTAGAGTGGCGAGGAATTCATTTCTATTTCATAAACGAAGGACTGACGCCCCTTAAAGTGAAGCACAGGAGTAACTTGGATTGCTAACCCCAAGGTCGGCCGCTCAAAGCCACCCCAGGGGGGAAAGGTGATGCTGCCTGCTCTTGTAGAGATTCACAGCCCTGCACGCCCTAGGTGGGGTCACTATGAGTTGGCACTGGTTCAATCACGGTGGGTTTGATGTTCAGTTTCTTCTTGTTTGTTTGCTTGTTGGCTTTATGTGTAGAGCTGGGATTTGAACTCATGAACTCTACATTCAAATCTAGTGCTCTTAATGCATCATGAAATGGCAGGGACAACCTAGCTAAGGTTTTCCAGGACTGCATATTACCTGAATTTCAGAGTAATTAGAGGTAAAATTTATACAACTTATAGTTTGATTTTGTATCCTTGTTTGATATGTCATCCGAAAATACAAATTAGGAAGAAAAAACCCCGCATATTTGGTTTGGTCAAGCATAATGGTGTCTGGTTTGAAAACAACAGATTCCCCACACCATGTAGTTCAAACTCAGGTTCTGTCGTGAATAGCACGCTGTTGGTGATTTACTATGCGAAAACACACAGGGATCAAAGGGAGAACTCTCTTCCTGGCCCTGTCCTTGAGCGGTGATCAAGTTGACCCAACTGGTGATGCCCAGGTTCTGCCGCCTATGGAAATGACTAGAAGGGAGGGCGAGAGCAACCTGAAGCTGGCCAGTTCAGTTCGTTTGCTGAATATCTATTGTGTATTTCAGCAACTGAGACTATGTGCATCTTGTTGTCGTAAAATGCTAACTTCCTACATGTAAAAGGGTTCCTGCCAGTTAATAAGAAAGATAAGAAAAGCAGCAATTCAAATTAAAAGTGAGCAAAAGACGTTTGCAGACAGTTCACACATAGAATTGGAAGCACTATCTTTCCTACATTTGAAAAGGTGCCCCTACTCACTCACAATAAGGGACATGCATTTTAAAATGACAAAGAGATGCCAGTTTCACCTTCCCGATGGACAGAGAGGACAGAGATCATGAATTGGATAGCATTACTATGTCAATCAAAGGAATGTGACAACCAGCACTCCCAGGTTTTGGGTGAGTATGAACTGACATGATCTTATGAGAGAGGAATTTGTCAGGGATCTGTAAAATTTAAAATTGCTAGTACCCCGTAACCCATTGCTCAAGCCTTTCCACTTCTGTGACTATAGCTTCCTCCCATACATGTGAAAGGGCATATGTTTAAGCTCATTCACAGCAGCCCCCCCCAAAATGGAAACAATCTAAATATCCATCAAAGGGGCTTAGTAAAATAAGTGATTATCATTGATATGAGGGGGCTTCCAAACGTGCATAGAAAAATGGAGTTGGAAGATAATGATATTTTCCCACTAACTTTTTGAGGTTCCCTTGAACAATAGAATAACCTACACCTGTTAGAAAGAAGCTGCTCATTATGCACTGATACAGAACCGTCTCCAACATCATGGTTAAGTGTAGGCAGTAATGTAGATAGGATGCTACCCTTCGTGTTTCATAAGAGAAAAGAATATGGGTGCCAGTTGTGCTCTGTTTTGTTTTGCTTTGAAGAACTATAAGCAGAGGTTAAGAAACTGGACACTGGTATGACCACTCTAGTCACATCTATGACCAGGGGAGAGAGACCTACTTCCCACCATTTCTCACTGTGCCTGTTACATTTAGTACGTGTGCAGATATCATCTACTCTAAAAAAAAAAAACACAACACTTTCGAGCGTGTAGTCTGGAAGGGGAGAAATTTAACAGAAGCGCTGCCCAATACCCTTGTTTGCTTTCAAGGGAACATAGAAGAAGGGCATCTGGCACAGCCCATAGCAGCCACTCTCCAAAGACGAAATCGCTTCTTTGGAATTTGGATCAGAACTAGCTGTGCATCTCCTGAGCATTGGTTTGTTTTCATCTTATGGGCAGTTCTATGGATTCATCCACTGATCAGGCTTCCTTTTTCACACTGGATATTAAAAAGCTCTGCGCCAAATTAATGTCCTACCCCATACCAGCGAAGTAGATTTCTATGGTTAGCATTTATTACCTGGCTCTATTTTATATACATCTTTGATTTGTATTTTTATAAATTTCTAACATTGGTCATGTTTCTTTATGATATGTTTCTCTGCAAGCCATTCTATACCCTTCTTTGGTATAAGTTCAGGTAAGTGGGTGAATGGAAAAGAAAGAAAGAAAGAAAAGAGAGGAAGAGAATGTAAAGTCAGGGCTGTGACAACTTGACTCCATCAGGTTGATTATGTAACTACTCCAGTGCCGTGGCTTTTCAAAGTATGACCCTTGGACCAGCAGCATTGGGGTGACCTGGGAGTTTTGTTAAAAATAAAAATTCCTGAGCAGAAGCCTGGGGAGGTTGAACAGACTCTGTGGCACATTAAAGTTGAGAACAGATGCACCAAAGAAAGATTGATGTCTAAACATGTCCATCATTCTCACGGTCCTGGTTCAGGTAAAGCATCTTAACTGCTGAAATAAACAACCCCGCCCCCCCATCCCAAGAGCTGAACACAATAAATGCTTCTTTTTTGTTTCCGAGTGTAGGGGCCCGGCTTGGTTTCATTCACTTATTCAGTGAACAGTGAACAGCCTTTGCCATCTTCTAAGTCCTTGGACTTCTCTGGATCCTGTCAAGAAAGCAGGAGAAGGAGGAGCCAGTAGGGAGGCTTTTGGAGCCAGATCTGGAAGTAACACCCTCCTCTTCCACCATATTGCCATGATTCATGGATTGAAACACAATCACATGGCTTGCTCACTTCCGGGAGGCTGGAAACCAGGGCCTGTCTGTGGGTACGCGGCATTGTCTCTGCCACTCTCAGGAGCCTGTGTCCCAAGCTCTGATTGGCATGTTTTAGTAAGGACTGTTTGTTTTTTCAGTTTTGATTTCTCATTGATTTTATCTTTTCATTTTTGATTCCAGCACTATGGGACAGAGAAGCATTCTCTTTGTGATGATCAGCCTGCTCTACGGTAAGCACGCTTGGACTTTATGAAGACCTAGCATCCTTCCACTGCTCTCTGAACTCTGCAAGTCCCAGTCCGAGACATGGTGGGGTTTTAGTCACTTCCTCCCGAGGCTGTGCCATACTGCATGCAAAAAGTCTCTCCTGGAGAAGAGAAGCGTAGAGCTCGAAATCAGGTATCTCAGTGATGGATAGCAGACAGGGATGAAGTCCTACTCTTGTGTGCGTGCTCTTCCTCTGCCACCTCACACCCATGGTCCTGGGTGCACAGAGCAGGGTGGACTGGACCGGCCAGCAGTGCCCAGGGAGCCAGACAAAACACCACTGACGCTCGATCCTTCTGTTCCGTGTAGACTCCCTTCTGGTCTTCTTTATCCCTATTGCTGGCATTCTCTGGCCATTAATAAGCAGCTGACAGGCTTCCAGAACTTCCTTTTGCCAGGGAGCATTGGTCTACATGTTCCCTGCAGGCTCCCTCTACTCTCTTCTCTGCCAGCTTGCTCCCTCAGACCGGAGTTGTAGCTGTCTATGGGGAAGATCAAGGGCTCCCGCTCTCTACTTCCTGCTTCCGTGACCTTCCACTGGGCTCATCAACAGATGAACCATGAAGCTAATGCAGCTGGAGCCTTAGGACGCCTTGTGGGCACAACCCCTCCCCAGAGCCCCTTTCAAGAGCACATCAAGGCTCCTCAAAGAGTAGTCACCGGTCTGTGTGTGGCTAAAATGAGCATGAATAAGGTCTTTTAACCACAATAAAGCGAAGACTCCTGCCCCTTTCCCACAGGGACTTTCTCCTCCTTTTGGGTGATGTGATGAGGGACACAGGCACCTGCCATTTGTCATTTTTGTATCATTTTTCTTAAAGCCGCCCACAAAGCTCGGCTCTTCCGTGTTGCTGTTCCTCTCTGAGTTTCATGTGAAATGGGATTGGCCAGAGCCCCTGCATCACATCCTAAGACTCTGCCTTTCAGTTTCCTCCTGCTGCTCATTTTCTCACACTGAGCACAGAGAGGGAAGTCATCCCAGGCATGGTGAGAGGCAGATGGGAAAGGTTAACTGAGCCTGCAAGGCAGCATCCAGGCAGCCTGACAACCCTTGGGCGAGCCACAGGTCTCCTCTAGGCGCTTGGCCCCTGTCCCCATCCCAGTCATAGGTAATAGGAACCAGGGCAGCAGAGGGAGCTGCTCCCTCATATTCATGCTGGCTATGCTAGGAAACTTGTGCTTTCTGTTTTCTGCTTAGTGCATAGGAGCTTGTTCAGTCTGAGGATGAGGTCCATAGATAGGGTAACTAAGCACTTCATTGCTGATGATAGCAATACCTCTACCTTCCAGGGACATGACCAAGTACTTTAGCTTTGGAGTGTGTGTGTGTGTGTGTGTGTGTGTTTTAAAGAGAGATGGACTTTGGAGAATGTTATCAACAGGATTCTTTATCCATCCAGCTTCTTTTATTTGACAGATATGTATGCAGCACTTACTCTGTGCCAAGTACTGTTCTAAGCACTTTATAAATCTTAACTCATTGAAACATCACAATAAATCTATGACCAAGATCTGTTGTTAGTCCCATTTACATTTACAAGAGCAGGTAGTAACTTGCCTGAGATAACTGTGGTAAAGATTGATAGGGCTTGCATCCACATGCGGGACAGCAGGGAGTGATGGGAGATTGGATTCAGTATCTGTTCACTTACCCTGTTCCTCCACAGATGTTGAGCCAATTCCTACTCAGACCAGCAACATAGGGCAGGAGAGAACTGCACTCTCGGATTCCCCAGGCTATATATACATCTTTATGAGCACAGACAGCCTCCCCTTTCTCCCGCAGCACCTGATGATGGATTCAAACTGCTGACCTTACCATTAACAGCCCAATATGTCACTGGGGTCCTATCTGATCACTTAACAATGACATTATACTGCTTCTCCCAACCTTTGCTTATGAGCCACCCATAAGTGGTAGAATTTCTTCCTTGGTGACCAGAATGACTTCTACTGGTCCTATTGCTTTTCCCTTATCCATTCTCATAAGCTCCTCACCAGCACACCCTCTGCCTGCCTTTAAGACAGCACCCTGGCTGCCCTGAAAGGTGGCCCCAGTCCTCATCACAGTGACCTGACCAGCTCCTATGACCTGCATAAGAAGGAGGGAAAACACCCTATAATTTCTTTCAGAATAGACTAAATTGAGGCATCACTTCTTCCCAAAGATCCTGATTCTGCAGGCTGAAAGTAAGAAAGTAAAACCACCACCCACCCACCCCCAGCAAACTGGGTCCAAACGTCACTTTGGCCCTTGCTTTTTGCCTTTGAAACCCTGCTGGAAAGTTCTTTGCTCCTGCAAAGAGTTGTCAAGGTTGCAACTTTGAAAATAACTCCCCCAAATGGCACCTCTTTGTGCCTAATGGTGGTGAGAGAGGAATTGATTATATTTGGGGCATTACAAATGAAAAGTAAGATAGGAAGATGGTAACGTTTGCTAGGGAAATAACACACACTATCAAACACACCCACAGATACAAATCTTCTCCTCCTCTGTTTCCGCCTCCTCCTTTTTTTCTTTAAAGGAATCAGCCTGAGTTTTATCCATCTTTCTTCATGTCAATCTCTGCTTCCCCAGCTGGTGAAGGGATAATGAACTAGTCACAGGGTCGGGCATCCAATGAGAGAAAGGTGATACAATTGGCCTAGATCATCCACAGCATAAATGCATTGTCGACTGATTCACTTGACAGTCAAGATGACTGCTGAGTGAAATCATCCATTTCCCCTGCCTGGCACATGCCTATCTTCCGTGTTCTTCCTCAGTCATGTGACTCAGACATGGCAATAGTTTGCTTGTTTTTTTAATTTTAACAGTTCTGCTGACATATACCGTATATACTCAAGTATAAACCAACCTGAATATTAGCCAGGGCACCTAATTTTACCACAAAAACTGCATAAAAATGTGTTAACAAACTTGGCCTATACATGAGTATATATGGTAATCCATATACCACACAATCCAATGGTTTAAATACACACAAAAAGAATTGTGCTATCATTACCACAATCAAGTGGAGAACATTTTCTGCACTCTTGTACTTATTATTATTAGCTCCCCATTTCCTTCCACCAGCCCCTGCCACAACCCTCGGAAACAACTATTCATCTACTTTTTGTTTCTATAGATTTAACTATCCTGGATGTCATGTACAGAAAACCACTCAAAAGAGCCCCCACCCCCAAAACAAGCAAACAAATACACAGAAAAACCTCAATTCAAAAGAAAGCAGAAAATAACAAAAACTAAAATGGCAATGAGTTTTTTGAGTGAGAGAACAAATTTAAAATGGGCTACCCCTATTCTTGAGGTGAAAATTGGATGACTGAACGAGGTGGAGGTGGTATCAGAGGATTGTTTCTGAAGGTACTGGCAAGGGAAAACCAACCAACCAAAGAGCCCAGTCACTAAGTCCATTTTGACTCCTGCTCCTCTAGTGCGTTACAAAACACAGTTTTCTTAGCCATTATCTTTTTTTTTGATGCTGTGATTTTTAAAAAATTATTTTATTGGGGGCTCGTACAATTCTCATCACAATCCATGCATCCATCCATTGTGTCAAGCACATATGTACATTCGCTGCCCTCATCATTCTCAAAACATTTGCCCTCCACCTCATCCCTTAATATCAGTTGCTCATTTCCCCCTCCCTCCCCCCCTCCCTCATGAACCCTTCATAATTCACAACTTATTATAGTTTTGTCATAAGTTACACTGTCCGACGTCTCCCCCTGCCCTCTTCTCTGCTGTCCATCCCCCAGGGAGGAGGCACTACCTAGATTCTTGTAACCGGTTCCCCCTTTCCACCCCACATTCCCTTCACCCTCCAGGCCTCACCCCTTTCACCACTGGTCCTGAAGGAGTCATCTGTCCTGGATTCCCTGTGTTTCCAGTCGCTATCTGTACCAATGTACATCATCTGGTTTAGCCAGATTTGTAAGGTAGAATTGGGATCATGATAGTGGTGGGGAGGAAGCATTTAAGAACTAGAGGAAAGTTATATGTTTCATTGTTGCTACGCTGCACCCTGATTGGCTTGTCTCCTCCCCTCAACCCTTCAGTGAGGAGGTGTCCAGTTGCCTACTGATGGGCTTTGAGTCTTCACTCTGCACTCACCCACCTTTACAATGATATTTTTTGTTCTTTGATGCTTGATACCTGATCCCTTCGACAGCTAGTGGTCATGCATGCTGTTGTGCTTCTTCCATGTAGGCTTTGTTGCTTCTGAGCTAGTTAGCTGCTTGTTTATCTTCAAGCTTTTAAGACCCCAGACACTATATCTTTTGATAGCCTGGCACCATCAGCTTTCTTCACCACCTTTGCTTATGCACACGTTTGTCTTCAGTGAGCGTATCAGGAAGGTGGGCACCCACTGATCTGATTTTTAGTTCATTGATGTCTGATAACTGGTCCCTTCTGCACCTTGTGGTCAGACAGGCTGGTGTGCTACTTCCATGTGGGCTTTGATGCTTCTGAGCTAGATGGCTGCTTGTTTATCTTCAAGACTTTAAGACCCCAGACGCTATATTATCTTTACAGAAGCTCTTCTCCAAATTTGTCTTCCACTGTGCTGCCAGATGGGTTCAAATACCAACCTTTAGGTTAGTAGTCCAGACTACAGAGGCATCTTGAATTGTCAAAATAAGTATCCTAATCTTCCCGCTTCTCACCATTTTAAGAAGCCTGTATTCCAGCTTTAATTCTGAGCATTTGCCGAAAGCTATGGATAACAGGGAAAGCCTGGAATTCATTTGCAGAGTCCCCATGCATATTAAAGCCTCCATTGAATCCCCTCAGACATTAACGAGGGACGAGAACACTTGTCCTCAGGCAGAGTGCATTAGAAAGTGGATTATTTCCACTGTCTCCAGACAGCCCAGGAAGGGCCGTCTCCCTGACGGACTTGCCCGGATGTGTCTTTGATGGACCAAACCCAAACCCAACTCACTGCCATCAAGTTGATGGGAACTCCTCTTGACCTGATAGGACAGGGTAGAACTGCCCCGAGGGTTTCTGGGACTGCAGCGGTTTATGGAAATAGAAAGCCCAGTCTTTCCCCAGCTGCTGCTGTTTTCGAGCTGCTGGCCTGGCAGAGCTCAGCCCCGTGAGTAATCATTATGCCACGAGGGCTTCTTGACGCGCAGTATTGGGAACATGTTAATTTCACCATCATATTTGAAAGACAGTTTTGCTGGAGATATAATTCTTGGTTGGCAATTTTTTGGAAAAGAATTGTGTATAGGTGATTGCATTACCTTCTTGCTTGTATGGTTTCTACCAAGATACCAGATCTGAGTCATATTAGTCCTTTGAAGGTAACTTCATTTTTCCTGGGCTGCTTTTGGGATTCTTTCTTTATCTTTGATTTTAGAATGTTTGATTATGATAGGTCTTGGTGATCTTCTTTGCAGTATATTCTATTTGGGACTCACTGAGTCTCTTGAATGGATAGCTTCTTGTCATTAATGATATCAGGAAAATTTTCTTCCAACAATTTTGTTGGTGCTTGTCTATCAATCTGTCCGTGTATGTATTTATGTATCTATTTATATTTCCATCTATCTGTCTCTTCTTGTCCTGGAATTCATCTGATCAAATGAGTTATTCCTCTTGATACTGTCCCACGTAATTCGTAGGCTTTCTTCTTCTTTTTTTGGCTTGGTGGTAGCTGTTCTTTTTTCTGAGTATTCTTCTAATAGGTTAATACAAAGAATTTCCCCCCCAGTTCTATTAAATCTGCTTTCACTGAATCCCCAAGGAGTTACCTATTCCTGAAACTGAAGTATGACTTCTGGATTTCTATTTTTTATATGGTTTCTAATTTTTCATTTATTTTGTTCATTTGTTCCTGCGTTGTTTTCCTGAATTTTTCCAGTCTTATCTGTATTTTCTCTGATTTTTGTCTGTGGTATCCTTGATCTTTTTCTTACATTGCCAAAAGAATAAATCTTCCGAATCCCTTATCAGATAGTTAGAGGAGCATTTCCTCCTTTGGAAGATTTTCTGGCTACAATTTAGCTAAACTATTTCTTTAAAAAGAAATGTTATGCTCATTATTCATTTTTTCTTTGCATGCTTGGTTATTATAATTCTTTTGCATTTTATATTTTATAATTCTATTATTACTTCATTTTCGTTTTAAATGTTAACCCATAAAATACGTTAGTCCTACTTTCCTTGTACTTGATGTAACTAAAGTATCTTCTTCACTCAGACTTTTACTCCCAACCGATACACAAGACAGCAATGTGTCCTCAGGTTTTGGTGTTTAATTTACTGTAAGGTTTGTTTATAGGCAATAAAATCAGTCCCCTTATATTCATTTATCCACAATTATTATATCTGGTTTATCACTCTGTATCCTGGCATGTCTACGAACTCAGATGATAATATCTGCTTTTACATTTTATATAAAACTAACTCCATCTATCTTGAAGATCCATTAGAAATACTGGTAATGGAATGCCTGAGCACTAGGCAGCAAACTGAAAGGCTGACAGATGGTCTGCAAGGAAAAGACCTGGCAACGTTCTCCTATTACAGCCTAGGAAACCCCATGTGACAGTTCTACTGTGTCACCTGGGGTTTCTGTGAGCCAAAAATTAACTCAATGTTATCTAATAACTTCAGCAACATACTCTATGTACATATGATTGTGTGTGTCTGTGTGTGCGCAATGTATATAAAATCAAAGCACAAATAATTTTAACCGAAATATCCAGGTCATGAACAGTCTTAGATAATCATCTTTATCCTGTAACAGAGGATCTCCTTTCAGTATTCTAAAACATAATACTCTTTAATCTCTATACAAATATACCCCCCCATTACCCATTTTATGTACTTTCTACTGACTCCCTCTCTCCTCTTAACATCTCTGGTTGTAATATTCCTATGTCTCCTCAGCCACACGTGTGTAGCTTCTCATAGGTAGCTTCTTTCTATGATTCAGACAATGACTGACAACAGTAGGTGGGACGCCATTCATTGGGAGAGAGGAGACGCAGGTTTGAAGGAGAGGAACAGAATATCTAGATGGAAGCATCCAGCAGGCAGTTGGATATGGGTGTTCAGAACGCTAGGGAAAGTTATGGGCTGGAAATAAGTATCTATGAACTATTAGCTTACACCTGGCAGAAAAATCTATGGGGTTAGAGGGGAAATACCAGGGAGATTGAGGAAAGGACTAAAAATAGGCACTTGGAGATCCTCAAAGTTTAAGGAAGAGTCAGAGAGAATTGTCAGGAGACCAGAGATTGGGAAAGAATAAAAAGTTCAAGAAGGAGAACTAGTCAATGTTGTTAGTCAACAAAGTGGTTAAAGAAGATGAGGCCAGCAAAACACTTAGGATGTGGCCCTGAGGGGACACCTCTGACAATCCTTGCTTGAGTCTTTTCAGTAGAGAGGGAGGGGTGGGAGGACTAGGAGTGATGACATTGGTCACAATTTAAGGGAAAGAGAAACTAAAAGCAATAGTAAGGGGTATGCATTTGAAATAACTGATGTGTGGAAAGGCACATGGTATAGAAATACCAACCGGCACTGGAGTCAAGTGAAGTGAGAATGGAGTCTACACATTTATAAGGTCACCAGTCTGAACAATTGAATAATTTCCTCTAAGAGTGCTCAAGCATTCAGTTGTAAGAGTCAAACCAAAACCAACTCCTTTTATGTTGATTTCAGCTAATAGAGACCCTACGAGACAGGGTAGAATTATGCTATTGGGTTTTTAAGACTGGAAGTCTTTTGATAAGCAGACAGCGCCATCTTCCTATTGTGAAATGGTGGGTTCAAACTGGTGACCTTTAAGTTAGAAATGGAATGCTGTAATGATTGTGCCATCAGGAATTCTTGTTCTAAGGACAGTTCATTAAAAGTAGAATGTTCTAATTAGTTCTTATGATATGACCCTACTTGGCTCTTGCCCTTGTGAAGAGACTGCTGAAGACATGGGTTCTAGAGTAAAGTGTGGTAGAAAAAATCAGGTGGTGCTGAGCTATCAGAAAGAAAAGCATCCGGGTCCTTAAAGACTTGTTTTAAAACAAGCAGCCATCTATGGGACTTGTCAACTAAGTCCACAAGGAAGAAGCACAGCAGCCTCTGTGATCCAAGGATTGTCAATAATGAAATACAAATCTGGGTTAGAAACTGTCTTAGAGTTTAAATTCTGAACACCCAGTTTGCAGAAGGCTATGAATGACAGTGGGGGTCCAAAATTCATTTGCAGAGTCCCCACATGGATTAAGGTCTTGTCTCTAATGTCAAAGTCCTTAATGAACACCGGGGTAGTGACAGATCACTAGGTGCTAGCAACAAGAGAGGGGGACACCTCAAAATGGAGAAGGGGTTACACAAGATCCCCCTGAACTTGATAAAACAAATAGCAGCTGAAGGCAAGGGGCTTCCTTTGGGGAGGGACAGATTTCCGTTCAACACAACAGTGGAGAAAACATCTGAAAAGGGTGAAGAAATGAAATACTTTAATGTAAGAAGACTGAGAAGGCTGTTAAAAGCTTGAAGGTAAACAAGCAGCCATCTAGCTCAGAAGCAACAAAGCCCACATGGAACAACATATCAACCTGTGTGATCACGGGGTGTCGAACGGATCCCTGAAGACAAATGGGTGCATAAGCAAATGTGGTGATGAAAGCTGATGGTGCCCGGCTATCAAAAAGTATAGCGTCTGGGGTCTTAAAGGCTTGAAGGTAATCAAGCAGCCATCGAGCTCAGAAGCAACAAAGCCCACATGGAAGAAGCACACCAGCCTATGCAACCACGAGGTGTCGAAGGGATCAGGTGTAAGGCATCATCAGAACAAAAAATCTTACCATAGTGAATGATGGGGGGAGTGCAGAGTGGAGATCCAAAGCCCATTAGTAGGCCACTGGAGATCCCCTTGCAGAGGGATCTCGGGGAGGAGATGAGCCAGTCAGGGTGCGATGTAACAATGATGAGAAATACAACTTTCCTCTAGTTCCTAAAGGTTTCCTCCCCGCTCCCACTACCATGACTCGAATTCTATCTTGCAAGACTGGCTAGACCAGAGGAGGTACACTGGTACAGATAGGAACTGGAAATACAGGGAATCCAGGACGGATGAGTCCTATAGGACCAGTGGTGTGAGTGGCAAAACAGGGAGGGTAAAGGGAGAATGGGTAGGAAAGAGGGAACCGATTACATGGAACTGTGTGTGACCTCCTCCCTGGGGGACAGACAACCGAAAAGTGGATGAAGGGAGACGTCGGACAGGGCAAGATATGACAAAATACCCATTTATAAACTATCAAGGGCTCATGCGGGAGGGGGGAGCAGGGAGGGAGGGGAAAAATGAGGACCTAATGTCGGGGGTTTAAATGGAGAGAAAATGTTTTGAGAAACGATGTACAAATGCGCTTTACACAATTGATGTGTGTATGGATTGGGATAACAGTTGTATGAGCCCCTAATAAAATGTTAAAAAAGAGAAGAAGAAAAAAAGACTGAGAAGGCTGTATTAAGCTTAAAAAGAAGTTCAGTAACAAAAGGAACATTTGTGGACAAAGACAGTAACACGAGAAAGGGCATTTTGGGTTAGTGCCAAGGAGGATGGAAGTCCAGTGAGAGTCAGAAACCTCCTAAGTTTAGAAGACTATAGTTTTGTGTGGCATTCAAATAGTACCTTGCTGAGGAAGTTCTTAAGTGTCTTTCGACACAAACGCTTTTAGCTGATTAGGGTGACATCTAGCTCCTGCCATCACTGCACATTCCGTCATCATGAGACTGAGACCATTTCTCTTACCCAATACTGGGGCAGAGGGAGAGTCTCAGAGCTTATCCAGAAGTGGTCTAAGGTTTAAACAAAGAGGCCTGGAACTACTGAGGGAGAACAGACTTTGAGTTATATCATCTTTTGTGTGGTCAGAGGTGATTAGCAGGATCGTCTGTCGTTAGCTCTGAACGGTATCATGGAAAATAGCAGTTGACAAGGTGCCGCAGTGTAAGCTGTGAAGTACGTTTAGGTCCGTTGAGAATGGCCTTCAGGGTGACTTCCACCCCACAGTTAGGAGAAGGGGCTCGAGGAGCCATAAACCAGGTGCCAGAGTCATGGCGACCCCATGTGTGGAGAGACGGACCATGATACACAGCATTTTCAGGGGCTGTATTTTGGAAGTAGATCACCTGGCCTTTCTTTCAAGGTACCTCTGGAGACACAACCTCCAACCTTTGGGTTAGCAGCTGCGCCTTGACAGAAAGAAATGTTTCATTTGCTTCCCCACTTTGGGTCCTCTATACATAGGTTCCCAAACGTATTTGAATGACCACCCCTTGCCAGAAAAGAAAAGTACTCAGAGCTTCTCTGTCAATTAAAGAAAGGGTCTTTTTGTACTATAGCAAGAAAAACGGCTGTTGTTGTTACTGTATATACTCGAGTATAAGCCAATCCGAATATCAGCCGAGGCACCTAATCTGACCACAAAATTGCATTAAACATGTGCTGGAAAACTCGGCTTATACTCGAGTAGATACAGTACGTACCATCGGGTCAGTTCCGACTCATATCCACCCAGTGTACATTAGAAGGAAACACAGCCCGATCCTGGGCCATCCGCACCATTGTTGTAACATTGTAGGTGTCTTGGCATAATGGGCTGCAAGCCACAAGGTCAACAGTTTGAAAACACCAGCCACTCCCCAGGGGCAAAGTGCGGCTTTCTACTCCCATAAGGAATTGCAGTCTCTGAAACCCACAGGGGTATTTTGGTTTGTTTTTGAGGTGTCTGCTTTTGCACCCCCCGCCGCCCCCCCCCCCCCCCCCGCCGGATTATTTCAGTGATCTTCAGGGAATGGTCTCTAGCAACATTCCTACAACTTGAATGTGCACCTGAAACGCTTGTCCAAATGTAGTCTAGGGTGAGACTGGTGACTGGAGATGCTGCCCGTCTCACCAGCCACAGGCCAACCTTCAATTGGTTGGTGAGGAGGAGGTCAGCTGCATGGGTGGGAGAGAAAGCCCTTCGATCTTTGCAAAAAGAATCTTGGGTTAAAAAGATTGGATAGCCCGCTGATCGAGAAAGTTGTCGGGGAGGAAAGTGCCATGAGACTGTGCAGAGAGACAAGTATACACGAAGAAGCAAAAGGCAAGTCATGTCCAGGCCCAAGAGGCACAGTTACTGCCCACGGACAGAACTTCCAATTGTGCTTGATTTCTCCATTCGGTCATTTTTCTCTCTGTAATATGACAAAATGACAAATCCAGAATGAATTTCTGAAATGGTCACTGTGAGAAGCTTTTACAGAAGGTGGCACTCTTGCATTTCCACTAAAACCCAACTGAACCCACGGCTGTCCAGTCAAACCCGGATTCATGGTAGCGCTACAGGACACAGTAAAACTGCACCACAGCGTGTCCAAGACTGCAGATCTTTATGGGAGCAGACAGACTCATCTATCTCCCACGTAGCAGCTGGTGTGTTTGAATTGCCCACCTTGCAATTTACAGCCCAATTCTTTTTTTGGGTGGGTGGGAATGGGGATGTCTACAGTAGTCCACCTCCCCAATCACATGTGAGAAGAATATTGTTTTAAATCATTAATTTGTGATAATTTGTTACAACATCCATAGAAAACTACTAAAAAGGTCTTTAGGGTCAATGGGTGGGGGTTATTATTTTTGGCAACTTCATTTAAAAATTAGGAGCACAAATTCTTTAGAAATGCCCTTTCTGCTTTTTTGAGTTGTGTTTTGTTTTAAAAATCATTTAACTCAGATATGGAAAACTTATCAGTCTGGTTTCTTTTTCTTTTCCTGTTTCAAAGGCTGTTTCCACCTCCCTGCTAATGTGAACAGCGCTGTGATCACCATGGGACTGCATGTGTCAGTTCTTACTGTGTGTGTCACTATGCAGGGCAGCCACTCGGCGGAGGGCTTGCTGGGTTCTATGGAGTTTCTAGTCCCAGTTGTTTGAGATCGCGTCATTTCACTTTCCACAATGGTTTTACATATTTATAGGCCTACCAGCAGTGGATGAGGGTCCCAGTCTCTCCACACCCTCTCTAGCATTTATTGTTTTCTGTTTGTTTATAAATAATTTTCGTGGTGGCTCTTACAGCTCTTATACCAATCCATACACCACTTGTAGCAAGCACATTTGTACCTATGTTGCCATCATCATTTCCAAAACATTTGCTTTCTACTTGAGCACTTGGTATCAGCTCCTATTTTTTCCCTCCTTCCCCCATTCCCACACTCGTGAACCCTTGATAATTTATAAATTATTATTATTTTCATATCTTACACCATCTACTGTCTCCCTTCACCCGCATTTCTGTTGTCTCCCTGGTGTGTGTGTGTGTCTGTGTGTTATACATCGATCATTCCAATCGATTCTCCCTTACTCCATTTTCTCTCCCCACCTTCTCCCTACCCTCCTGGAACTGCTACTCTCAATACTGTTCCTGAGGGCTTTATCTGTCCTGGATTCCGTGTGTCAAGAATTCTTATCTGTACCTGTATACATGCTGTGGTCTAATCAGATTTGTTAGGTAGAACTGGGGTCATGAGAGTGGGGTGGGAAGGAAGCATTAAAGAGCTAGAGGAATGTTGTGTGTTTAATTGGTGCTATACTGCACCCCTGTCTAGCTCTTCCCTTCCTTGTGACCCTTCTGTGAGGGGATGTCCAATTGTCTACAGATGGGCTTTGTTTGCATTGATATGTTTGTTCTTGGTCTTCTGCTGCCTGATCCCTGATTCCCATGAACACCTCATGATCACACAGGCTGGTATGCTTCTTCCACGTGGACTTCATGGCTTCCCTGCTAGATAGCAACCCAATTCTTAACCCATGCTGTCATCACTAAGAGCTTAGCAAAAGAGTAGCAGGAGCTCCAGATTTGCCTTAAGGGTTAAAAATACAGGCAAATCTTTGTTGGATCGCTCTTTCACTCTTCTTGGTATCCAGGTAGATTTTCCTCCTCCCTCCAAACAGTAGCATGTGCTGTGTAGATTTCACACTTTATGCTTTCAAGTGCGTTACAGGGTTATGTTGAGTGTATGGATGCCTGGAGTCCACTTCCCATAGAGTGTAAGACCACCAGCAACCCCCTTGGTTATGTGTTCTCATAAGCTCATCTGGAGGCAATCTAGTTCTGTCAAGCGCATATCACAGTTATTCAAGTTTCTGCTCACTCTTAGATGTGAAGCCCATTGTCAGACAATTTAAAATCTCACATTCCCCAAAGCATACTTCAAGTGACAATCTCCTCCACTACAAGGGAGCTTCAAAAAGTTTATAGAAAATGTCCATTATCTTTTAATTCCATTTTCCCATAAGCTTTTAGATGACTACTCATATTTCACCAACCACCTCCTTTTTTCCTTAATGGCATTATCCCCTTACTGAAATATGAATGACAATGCTTTCCTCAAACTCAAAATCAAGCTCATCCCTCATTGACACATAGAGCTACAGGAGACAATGCTGGAGACACCGTGCAGGAATTGTGCCCAATCTGATCCCATCACACTGGGGTGATACACTAAGGGTGTGCAATAGAGGAGCAAGGAGACCAAAGCAATGAAGTCCCTGGGGAATACCAAAAATAGACATTGGGGCTAGAGCGTGGCACCCCATCAGACTTGACTGGAAAACACTCCTACAGGTCAACAAACAGACCTGGAACTATTTATAATAGGCTTTTCTTTTTTTTTCATTGTTTTTTGTGGTTGTTGTTGTCCTCTGTTGTTTTGTTTGGCTTTGTCTTCATTTTGAACTTATTGTCTCCACATGTCTATTCAGATATGATAGGCAGGATAAACAATTTGGAGGAGAAAACAACGGGACCAATGGTTCCAGGGGGGCATGGGAGAGGGGGAGGCAGGAGAAAGGAAGGGGTGTGTCAACCAACTCAGAGACATGGGAACAATAAGTGATCTAAAATCAATGGAGAGGTGGGCGTAGGATGCCTGGAGGGGCTTAATCAAGAGCAATGTAACCAAGAGGAATTACTGAAACTGGAATGAAGGCCAGACATGATAGTGGGACTAGAGGAAAATAAAAGGAAATAGAGGAAAGGACTAGGAGGCAAAGGACATTTATAGAGGTCTAGATACAGGCATGTACATATGTAAATATATTTATATACAATGATCGGGAAATAGATCTATGTACTTATATCTATATGTTAAGTATTAAGATAGCAGATGGACATTGGGTCTCAACTCAAGTGCTCCCTCAATCCAAGAACACTTTGTTCTAATAATCCAGCATGCTGTGATGCTCATTTTTCCTGACATGATCACTGAAGACAAAATGGGTGCATAAGCAAATGTGGTGAAGAAAGTGATGGTGCCCAGCTACCGAAAGATATAGCATCTGGAGTCTTAAAGGCTTGAAGATAAACAAACAGCCATGTAGATGAGAAGCAACAAAGCCCACATGGAAGAAGTACACCAGCATGTGTGATCATGAGGTGTTAATGGGATCAGGTATCAGGCATCAAAGACCCAGAACGAAAAATCATATCAATGTGAATGAGGGTGGGTGGTGGGTGGAGTGGGGACCTGTATTAGTCTAGGTACTTTGGAGAAACAAATCCACAGCAACTCACGTATAAGAGAGAGTTTTATGCAAAGAAAATGTGCATCATGAAAACATCCCAACCCAATGCTGCCCAAGCCCACAAGTCCAACATTAACCCATACCCAACACCAGTCCACAAAGTCCTCCACCTCACAAAACAGAGGCAATAATGCCGACTGCAGGAGGAAAGCTGAGTCAGTGAACGTGTAAGCATCTCAGCACTGGCAGGGGTCTCCACATGGCTGCTCCAGCACCCAGGGCTGCATCGGGATAGATCCATGCGGCTTCTCCTTGGGGATGTCTTGTAGGAAATCCATCTTGCAAGCTGAAGCAGGGAACTGCTAAGGCAGCTGCACCCAATGCAACCATCACAAAACAAGAGACCCGAGAACTAGAAAGGCGAGGCTTCACCACCCATTTATCCCTCCGCCTTTCAACCAGCACCACATGTGATTATCGGCCAGGCTGGCACAATTAACTAACTCAGGACCCAAAGCTCATTTGTAGACAATTGGACATCCCCTCACAGAAGGGTCACAAGGAAGAGATGAGCCAGTCAGGGTGCAGTATAGCACCAATGAGACATACAACTTTCCTCTAGTTCCTTAATGCTTCCTTCCCCAGACTATCATGTCCTCAATTCTACCTTACAAATTTGACTAGACCAGAGCATATACACGGGTACAGATCAGAGCTGGAAACACAGGGTATCCAGGACAGTTAAACCCTTCAGGACCAATAAGGAAAATAGAGATACCAGGAGGGTGAGGGACAAAGGGGGAATGGATCAGAATGATCTACATATAACCCCTTCCTAGCGGGGTGGACAACAGAATAGTGGGTAATGGATACAGCAGTCGGTGTAAGACATGGATGGGGGGTGGAATTTATAAATTATCAAGGGTTTTTTGAGGTAGGGAGGGTGGGGAGGGGGAAAATGAGGAGCTGAGGCTCAAGTAGAAAGACAAGGTTTTGAAAATGATTATGGCACCATATGTACACATGTGCTTGACACAATGGATGGATGGATTTTGATAAGAGCTGTAAGAGTTCCCATAAAACGATTTAAAAAACAAACAAAAAGCCAAGCTCATTACCATGGAGTCAATGTTGACTCATAGCGACCCTATAGGACAGAGTAGAATTGCCCGGGTTCTCAAGGCTGTAAATCTTCATAGGAGCAGAAAACCTCATCTTCCTCCTGAAGACTGGCTGGTGATTTTGAATTGCAGACCTTGGTGTTAGCAGACCGATGCATAATCCACAATGGCACGAGGGCTCCCACGATGCCACTTAACCCCATACTCCACCCACACTCTCACCAACCACTATTTCTGGTCCATGTCTCAAGTAGTAACTCTAACATAGAAAAGGCCTACACAAACCTTATAATCATGTTTAAGGTGTTTGGTGGCCAAAATCCCTCACACAAACCCCAACATTTTCTCAAGGACTAAAGCTTGTTGTTGTTATTTTGTTTTGTTTCTGAACTCTTCCACATTTTCTGTAAGTTGCAAAACTTTCCAGGGGGTAGTGGATACTGTGAAAAGCAAGTTTGCCTTGGGGTTTCCCCAAGGCTCCCGAAGAACATTCTCGCCTCCTGATGTATGTTTCGTTTCCAGCATTTCATTCATGTTCCTTAAATGGTCTCTGGCTACCACAATTCTAGAACGGTCATCATGCTTGCCCAGTTCTCTTTCTGATTCCTAAAAGAGGTTTGGTTTAGAGAGGTCACTGAGAATAGAAGCCTTGGTTGACGACTGGAGTCATTTCCAAACCTTTTCATATCCTTTGGAGAACTGGTCATGGGAACAGCAACCATTGAGGAAGCTCTAAAAAGAGCACTTTTTGAATGTCAAAGATATAAGTCAATGTGACCTCCCACTAAGGGAGTTGTTGTGAGGTATAAGGAAAAGGGGGATCATATTTATTTTCAACAATCTTTTACCCACAATCAGGCCAAGGAATAAGAGGGTTTAGGGTGATGGTGACAGAAATAAGAGCAGCTATAATAGCTACAGTGATGTGAATCAATATTCTGATTATTGATAGGTAACAGGAGGGTAAATGTGTTATCTAACCCTGCCTGATTTTCTTGTCCTGGACGTTGAATCTTCAGAATTATGTGCAGATTCTAAAAAAGACCTTCAGAATATTTCAGCCATCTATTTATTAAACAGGTGAGGAAACTGAGACTCAGAGAGATTTCCAGATGCCAAGCATGTATGCACAGTTCTAAAACTCAGTATCTAGTTCTCCAGGATCATTACTAATAAGAAAGCACCTAGATATTGTACAGACAGAAAAGAGAGTTATATTGTTCTTTTTTCTTGCTTCTCCTCTTCCTGTTTTAGGTGCTGCTGCCACCAGCAAGATTCAGGCTCATTTCAACGAGACTGCAATTTTGCCATGTCAATTTACCAACCCTCAAAACATAAGCCCGAGTGAGCTTGTCATATTTTTGCAGGACCAGGAGAAGTCCGTTTTATATGAACTTTACCTAGGCAAAAGGATATTCAAAAATGTTGCTTCCAAGTATAAGGATCGTCACTTAAGCTTTGACAAGGAAAGTTGGACCCTGTACCTCCACGATGTTGAGATCAAGGACCAGGCCACATACCAATGTTTCGTCTATCATAAAAGTTCAAACAGACACATTCTTATCAATCAGATGAGTTCTGAACTGTCAGTGTTTGGTAAGTGACTATTAACGATGTGATCAGATTCCTAACCTTTTCAGATGAGACGATCTGAATAGAGAACTATTTGGGGGGACTTGTTGAAAGAAGGCAAAGAGCCACCACTTCTGGGAAGTTCATTTCAAGAGAGTGCAGGGTCTGGGAGTAGGGAACTGAACGTCCTCTACACTTTTTAGACTTTGCTCCTAAAGGGTCAGTTGTAATCTGCTTTAGAGACAAAATAGAATCAAATGAACAAAGATAATGCGACTAAGTGAAAACCACAGTCATTTGACCTTTACTTAAATTTATGTAACCATTTACTCTCCTCAAATCTCTTTTACATCCATTTTCTGTTTTGGTTTGAGAAATTTTGCCCACAAAATCTTTGCTTGGAGTCCCTAGCAAGGATTGCAGTCGGTCGATTTGGGTTTTCCCTCCAACCTCCTGTAGGTTCCTTATAAGCTGTTTGCCAAGCGTATTATGAGCCCAGTAGACAAAAGGGAAATAATTCAATGAGTAGTCCGCAAGCTGACAAACCTGTTTCCTCTGCTGCGCTCAGCCTTGAGAAGCCTAAATGGCACTACAAATGACAATTTTTTTAAAAATTGGAATACGATTCACGTCATACAATTAACTAGTCCAATCAGATTAAGAAGAGTTGTGCATTCATCAATCACCACCATCAAGATTAGAACGTTTTCTTCTTTTTCGGACTCCTTACTGTTAGAGCACTACAGATTTTTTAAATGATCAATTATATAGTAAAAATTTCCATCTCCCCACCCCCACCCCTTTGGTGTCCAGCTCTGTGAATTTTCACGCAGCGATTTGTGTAGCCAATAGCCCAATCAGAATAAAGAAGACTTCCACTAAACTAAACAAGCTCCCTCGTGCTAGGCACCCCTTCCTTGCACCTGTAGCCAGTTTAATGCTATGCTTTTGTCGTTTTTGAAAATACCACATAAATGGAGGCATACAGAACTAGTATGACCTTTTAAAATGAGCTCCTCTGATACAAAAGAATACCTCAGAGATTCATCCAAATTGCTGCTCCTATCAAAGGTGCTTTTCCTTTTTATTGCTGAGTACCATTCTGCTGTTTATCCACGCATCCCCAGATGAATACTTGAGTTATTTCCAGTATGGGGCTACTATAAACATGTGAACATTCGTGTACAGGTTTTTGTGTGAACATAGTTTTCATTTCTCTAGGGTTAGATAGAGGACCTCTGGTGGTACAACCGTTAAAAACACTTGGTTGCTACCCAAATGTTGGTGGTTTGAAGCCACCAGCTGCTCCACAGGCGAAGCTATGGCTGTCTGCTTCTGTGAAAGTCAGAGCCTTGGGAAACCCAGTGGGCAGTTTTCCTCCGCCCCACTGGGTCATTACGAATGGAAATCAAGTTGATCACAGTGGAAGACTGCTAGGAGAGGGCAGGCTTCCAGGTGCCCAATTAACAATTCCAGATAGATCAATACGTATTCTGCGATCACAGAGTAAAGCAGACAAAAGTAGAAATAGAGGGAGCTGTTTCCTTTGAGTCCTATGTGAATGAGTCAAACCAGGCTCCAGGGCTTTTGGACTCTGCAACCAAGTGCCATGTCAGTGTTTTCAAAATTGTAGTCCAGTTCCATTGGTGGAACATGTCTTCGGCAAGCTTTTATCATCTTTAAATTTTAAGAGGTTTTTTTTGGTTATTTTTATTTAATGTGTACTAGAAAAATTGTAACTCATCCAATGTGTGGTTACGTCGATACTACTACATAGGGTAAGGGCAAAGTAGGTAGCACCAGGGCAATCTACCTTCCTCCTGCAGGTCACTTAAAGAAGTTAAAAGAGTCACTGTAGTTATCAAGCTCATCTGTTTCCCCTAAAGATGGCTTGATTTGACTGCCTTCTCATGGAACGGGATGAAGGTGTCTTGATGGGCATGCCAAGAACCAGTATACTGAATTTCTAAATCCCAGCCCCCATCGATTCACGGACCACTTCATGCTTGGTTTTTCTGAAAGACATGATCAAGCGTTTACCAATGCCATGAATTCTGTTAATTTCTGGTGGAGCTTTAGCCCTTTCTATCCTTAGTCTGAAATAGATTCCAGGGGACACTAGGGTCCTGAGTCAGAACACATCTCCTACAGGCTGCTGTCCGTGGAGTAATGGCCCCATTGTAGATCTTTGTCGGTTCCATTTCAACCCTGCAGGCTCAGAGGGCATCCCCGTGCTTTGGATGAGGAGAAAGTGAGTGGGTCTCAAAATTGCATTTCTGAAAAATCAAGGTGGGGGTCATCATATGACTCTCACTATGACTTGAGGTTGACCTTTAGGACAGCTGGAGGCTCTGAGATGTACCCCCAATAAGTTCCCAGATCAGATACCTGGTCATCCCAACGTAAACTGATCTTTTCTCTCTCCCTTCTGCTTTCAGCTAACTTCAGTCAGCCTGAAATCATTCCAGATTCTAATTCATCAGATACATCTTATGTAAATTTGACTTGCTCTTCTACACAAGGTTACCCACCACCTAAGGAAATGTATTTTCTGGTCAAGAATTCAACGGATAATTCAACTAGCAAGTATTCTGCTACCATGCATCCATTTCAAGATAACGTCACAGAACTATACCGTGTTTCCATCAGCTTGTATTACACCAGACCTGATAATACCATGAGTGCAAGTATTCTGTGTGTTCTCTGCCCCACAGATGCCCTCCCCGTGCAACCTGGGCTGCAGAAGACGTGTCTTCACTCCAAACCTTATCTTATAGGTAAAGCTGTTTTCCAAGATCCTTTATTCCATTCATGAATATTATCCATGGACACTTAAGACATACTATCTCCAATGTCGAGAAACCTCTAATTTGGTCATTTTATGAGGTTTTTAGGGAGGACCCAAACTGAGGGCTACTGCTTCATGAACTGAGTGAAGATGCAGGGTGCAAGAGTCTCTGCGCCTATGCTGCACTTAAAGAAAGAGGCTCTGAGCCCATTAATGGACCCGGTCTTTTTGGCTCCTTTTTGGAGGAAGACTCTGAAGTGTAGGTGATAAAATTCAGACTTCTTCCAGGCTTTAATTCTTACAGTCATAAACATAACACAGACACCCATATCATGCGTGCATGCACATCTATGCATGTACTTGTACAGGGCAGTTATTATGAATACAGGTCATTGTGAACCTTCTTGGATGTGTGGGGAAAATATTAAAAGGTCTAAGGCATGCTCTTTACCCTTGAAGACTTTCCAACAGAGTCATGATGCACACAAAAGTTCAGTGAGAATCTAAATTCAATCCCATAGAAATACAGAACTACATTTAAACAAGAAGGACTGAAAATCAATTTATAGGTATTGAGAAGAAAGGCAAGTTTCCTGAGACTTGTAAAAATGTTTCCTGAAGGAAGTGGAACCTTATACTCCCCTTACAGAAATAAGACAAAGTTTGGTGAGCAGAAGGGAGAGCATTTTAGATGGCAGGTAGTCAAAATGGCAGTAGCTTCTTGCACAGCATAACTCTGAGATGGTGTCCAGGCTCAAAAGGTACAAGAGGACCATGGTTGAAGAGCAGTAGGGCACAGGAGGTGGCGGCGGGATCATCACACAGGCAGCAAAGAAAGATTGGGGCTCAGAAATGCTATTGACATGCACACTACGTGGTACAGGTTAAGGCCAATGGGAGGAAATTATCATAGGAGAGGAGCCTGAC
Organism: Echinops telfairi; assembly: GCF_000313985.2. Taxonomy (NCBI): domain Eukaryota; kingdom Metazoa; phylum Chordata; class Mammalia; order Afrosoricida; family Tenrecidae; genus Echinops; species Echinops telfairi. Next base: position 272,255 of record NW_022103914.1, read on the forward strand.
ATTTTTAAGTAGCAGCTTGACCCTCAAGGGAAAACGTCCACATTGTTTTGAGGAGCAGTAATTTCAAGATCTTCTCGTGGCATGCATGTCCTCTGAATCCACATTGTCCTAATCATCAGCTGCTCTGCCCCTGACTCCTATGCATCTGCCAGTCTGATTACTTTAATCTTTCCTAACTCGGGTCCTTTGGTTTGCTCCCTCCTTGGCTAACCTCTAGTAAGGAAAGCCATTCAGCTTAAGAATTTGACCCAAAGCATTGGCTAGGTCTTAGCTGCTGAGGTCCTGAATCCAGGACTTTCTATGCCCCCTAGTGTGGATTTCAGACTTCTAGGACCACGAGTCCTGGAAAGATGCAGGCAGGGCAATAAGAAGAATAAGCCTTCTTATAAATGACCTTACTGGATGATTGAAAACGAGTGGTCTTTTCTAGTTTCTAAGAAGAAAGAACCACGACTGAGTCAAAACGATTACATCATCTGGGTTGCCACGGCTGCTGTCCTTTTACTGCTCATTGTTGGTCTGGTGGGCTTTCTAATACAATGGAAGAAGAAGAAGAAGAAGAAACCTGACCACTCACGTGAGTGTAATCCGTGGTGAGTCCGTCTTTGTCCTCTCTGCAGATTGCCATTCACAGCTTCTTCCCCAGCAGTCTTCTTGGTGCCCGTTGGCTAGCACATTGGGAGTCCAGACAGGCAAACATTTGGTTACTGGAGAGAAACATTTCCCTCGGGGTTTAGAACTCATATGGATTGGAGTCAAGCAGATACCGTTGTTCTGGATTTCTAAGAAAGAGAACATCTCTAACTCAAGGTTTACAAATGTGCTATTGGGTTGCAGACGTAGCATATGTGCTAGGCTGGGTTGACTAGAGAAACAAATCCTAAGACACTCATATATGTGTAAGGAAGAGCTTCAGATCAGGAAGTAATCGTGCATCAGTAAAACATCCCAGCCCATTCCTACTCAAGTCCGTAAGTCCAACACTAGTCCGTACATCTTTCTTCAGACTCACAGAGCCACATGCAATAATACAGAATGCAGGAAGACCACTGGTGGCTTCACCAGTGGCAGTGGGTGCAGAGTTGCGTGGACCCAATGGTGGTCACTGCATCACAGGGCTCGTGCAGGCCTCAGCATGGCCCGTCAACAGGAAGGAGAGGGCAGAGAGAGAGCCATTTATCCCAGTGGCAACTCAAAGGAGGTCATCAAGCTGCAACCTGATTGACAGGCAAAACTCCACCCATATCTTCTTGTAGGGTGCCATGTTGGTGCAAAAACCCTAACTATCACAACATAGTCTTACTTGTTACATCTGCTTCACTTTATGATGCTACCATGAAAATCCAATGAAGTAAAATAGTGAAAAAAAACCCAACTTTTTTACATGTTGAAACCACACCTGTGTAAGATTTTGGTGTTCAGACAGGGGTAACTGGTGAAAGGGTTCAACGAACACAAAACTCACCCTTCCATTCCTTAAAAAGCTAAGAACTTCCTGGCAAGTAAGCCTGTGACTTAAAAAAAAACAATATTCACTTTTACTGATTACAAAGTATAGCTATTCATTACTAAATGTACAGAAAATAAAAATCTCCCATGATTCCATTAGTAAGAAATATTCCATATTCTAATAGATATATATATTCTAGGCCTTTCCATGCCTATATGGATCTACATCATTTTCCATAATTGGTGTAATGTTGTTATTGTTGTTAGGTGTCATGGGCCAGTTTTCAACTCAGAAACACCTGATAGCGTTTTCTAGGCTGTAAGCTTCATGAGAGCAGTTCACTGGGTTTTTCTCTCACGTGGTTGCTGTGTAGATTCAAGCCACCCACATTTTGGTTAGCATCTTAGGGATGGACCTTTGTGCCGTCAGAGCCTCGATGTAATATTATACGGACTGTTTTCCACATTCTTTTTTTGTACTTAATGTACCAAGAAAACTTGCAATGTCATTCTACAACATCATTTGAATGGATGCAAGACATTCTATTATGTGGACGCATCTTAATTTGGCTAACCAACCCTAAAATGTTGGTCACTTGGGTTGTTGCCATAGTTCAGCCGTTGTATGGAACACAACATTGAAGAGTTTCTCTACTAATTTCCTTTGTACATGTAGTACTGTGGGACTACAGCTGTCTCTGACTTTGTAATAGTCCCTTGCCCATTTGTGGTTTGGGCTACTTTGGGCCCGATTCTAAGACAGGATCAAACTTTATTTATCTCAAATTATTTCCAAAAGTAGTTGGCTTGGTTGGTGCTAATAACAAGAAGCCCTAGTGGTGTGGATAGATAAGCTCTCAGCTGCTAAGAAAAAGGTGGGTGGTTCAAACCCACCTATCCAGCAGCTCAATGGGAAAAACAAAAACAAAAACAAAAAACCCTAGCCATTCACTTCAAAAGATTACAGCCAGGAATATCCCGGGGTGTCACTATGAGTCAAAATCTGAACAGCATCTAACAAAAACAACAACAGTAATTAAAGAATCGGTGGTGTACCAGTTGAATACCAATCGAAATGTTTCAATAAGCTGGTGAAGCACTCAATCATTTATGCTAAGAAATTTGGAAGATAGCTACCTGCCAAACCCACTGGAGAATCCATTTTTTGTACCCATTCCAAAGAAAGGTGACCCAACAGAATGTGAAAAGTATATTGCAATACCACATGCAAGTTAAATTTTGCTGAAGATCATTCAACAATATTTGTAGCAGTATTTCAACAAGGAGCTGCCAAAAATGCAGGGTGCAGTCAGAAGATGTGGAACAAGGGATATCATTGCTGCTGTCAGATAGGTCTTGACAGAAAGCAGGGGACACCAGAAATATGTTGACTTGTGTTTCATTGATCATGCAGAGGCCTTCAATTATGTGGGTCATAAACTATGGGAAGAATGGGAATCCCAGTACACTTGGTTGTGTTCATGGGGACTCTGCACATGGAGCAAGAGGCGGTTGTGTAAATAGAACAAGGAAATACCCATGGTTTAAAATCAAGAAGGGTGGGTGTCAGGGCTGCATCTTTTTATCATACTTCTCAGTCTATCTGCTGAGCAAGTAATCAGAGAAGCTGAACTATCTGAAGAACACAGCATCGGGATTGGAGGAAGGCTTTTTAACAACCTTTAATATGCACATGACACAACCTTGCTTACTGAAGAAGATTCAGGATTGTAGCAGTCAAGATGGATTACAACTTAATGTAAAAAACCAACATTTCCCACAACTGGATTAATAGGTAGCATCATGATAAATGGAGAAAAAAGTTACAGGTGTTAGGGAGCTCATTTTTCTTGGATTCACAATTACTGCTAAGACAAGAAGCAGTCCAAAGACCAAATGACATTGCGTGGGCAAATCTCTTTAAAGTGCTGAAAAGCAAGGCATAAGGAAACAGCGAAGCAAAGGACTGCTTTGAGGAATCAGGTGTGCCTGGCTCAAGCCGTGGTATTTTCCATTGGCTCGTACGCACATGAAGTTTGGACATTGAATAAAGAAGACTGACAACAACTCGTGCATTTGCCTTCTGCTGTTGGCGAGGAGTGTGGACAGCACCGTGGACTGCCAACAGAACAAACAAGCGCCGTGGAGAAAGTACAGCCAGAATGCTCCCTGGAAGGGGACATGGGAAACGGTATTTCATGTGCTTTGGACTTCTCTCGGGAGAGACCAGCCACTGGGAAAGGACTTCATCCTTAGTCAAGTAGAAGGACAGTGAAAACTAGGAAGGTGGATTGATACTGTGGCTGCAACAATGGGCTCAAATATAACAACGGTGAAGATGCTACAGACCAGGCAGGGTTTCATTCTGTGGTTCGCTATGAGTCAGAAATTAACAACAGCAGCAGCAATTAAGGTAACTTTTCCCCCTCTCATTTTCGGTAAACCAAACCAAAACAACCATGAAATGAATAGTGCCTCTGGTCACCATCTTATTTAGGTTTCAGGGTATCGTTGGGTTTTGTTTGTTTGTTTTTACCTTTTTATAAATATAATAACACTTTGTAATTTCTTGCCAGCTGCCTTCAGGGCAGGTGTTTTCTGGGCTGGAGCTTTCTGGCTTTTCTGAGCTTTGGGAGGCTCAGCCTGCTACCCCGCAGCTTGCTCGTTTAGAGCAGGAGCCTTCTTTCAGGGCGGGAGCCTTCCTTGCAGCCTCCACCTCCTTAGCTGGAACCTTCTTAGCTGCTCCTTCCGCAGTTCTTGCTTTTTGGAGGAGAAGCTTTCAGGAGAGCCGCCCTTGGAAGCTTCTGAACTTCACACTTATTAACCAGTTCCTCATTGTCTCTGCCTTCATGACTTAACATGACCAACAGCTGTCACCTTGGCTTTCTTCTCTCTGGCATTAATCTTGTGGGCCCATCTTGTGGCTGCCCATTTTGTATTGATAGCTGCCTTCTGCCAGGCTTCTCGGACATTCTTCTGCTTCCTCCCGGCCTGTGTGGGCACTGGAGGACGAAGTCAGCGAGTTGTGTGCCCTTGGAAGGGCCGGCCTGGCGCCTTACCTGAGTGCAAGGGCCATCAACCAAAGATCTGATCAATCACATCGACAAGTGCGACTATCTTCCCGGGAATGAAGTCCCCGGAAGATGTAGGCCACCTGGCCAACCCCCACGAAGCTCCTGAACACTAGAATGGAGGGGGTGTCGGCGAGATTGCTTCAAAGTGCACGCACGTTTGTAAGATTCTGCAATGTGGCCGAATGAAGCACCAGGGTGCAGGGGAATACGCCCTTGGCCCTTGTCAGGGGGCAAGCCTGAGGGTAGAGCTGGCCAGACTGCCCCACCCGCCGCCTCAGCCACCGAAGGTCGCCAGAGGACAGATTTTTAAGCTCCGTCCAGAAAACAGGTGGATGGCACCCGCAATCCTTCATTTCACACCGCTGTGTTGTTTTTTTAAAAGAGGACTTAAGGAATTAATATAAAGAGTATGGCAGAAGCATTCAAACTGCCCAATTACAGGGCATGCTACAAAAGGTAAAATACACAAGGTCAATGATAGAGACATGCCATGTTTGTCCAGGCTCTGACTTTTCAAGGAGAAAATTCTTTGTTTCTCTTTCTTTCTATCTCACCGACATTTAGAACAAGCCAAATGTGCAAAAGGAAATCTTCTGCTTGTGTTTTAATTATCTAATCTCCAGTCTTTAAAAATAGAACTCTATTCTCTCACAGGTTAGGATGCCAGAGGTCCAAATTCAAGGGAAGGCTTTCTCTCCGTGTGGGCTCTGGCGGAAAGGCCGTGGCTTGAATAACTGTGGTGCTTCAGTCAATGTAGAACTTGAATCATGCCATTTTATGACTCTCTCTCAAGATCCACCCCATGCTCATCCTGTCTCATTACCATTTAGAGCTTATGGTTTGTAAAACATTACAAAACAGAGAATGATTTTATCAAATCACAAAATGGAAGAAATCACACAGTACTGGGAAGCCTGGTCTACCCAACTTGACACATATTGACAGGGGCATGCATAATTCAATCCATGACAGTTTATGAATAAACTGTTGCTAATTTGCTTTCACTTTGGGATAAATTGCTTGCAAAAAAACATTTATATGAAAGAAAGAAGAGAATAAGGAGGTTTCTTCCTCCAAGAAGCAATCATAAAAATTTAGATGACTAGATAAAAGGATTAAAGAGGCTGTGTGTGTACACATAGGATAGTGGTTATGTATGCATAGGTTAGCAATTGAGGTTAGCAATTCAAAACCACCAACTGCTCCACAGGGGAAAGAGAAGGCTTTCTACTCCCATATAGGGTTACAGTCTCAGAAACCCACAGGTGCAATTCCACCCTGTCCTGGAGGGTCACCATGAGTCAGAACTGACTCCATGGGAGAGTTTGGAGCATGTACACATGAGAGTTGCTGGAAAGAGGTTAAAGGAGCTACATGTATACATAGGAGATAGCTAAACTGAACTATGAGTTGGAAAAGATAGAAGGCAATCAGAAGTCATTATATATATATATATATATATATATATATATATCCCATAAGAATGAAAAAGAAAGTTGGTAGGAAAAAAATCGTTTAATTCAGAAGTCTTCAGTGCCAGTGCATTGGTCAGAGGAGACCTGATGTCGTTTGGTGGCGGAAGGTATACAGTGAAAACTTCCTGTTTATGGGGGGGCTTCCAAAAGTAAGCAAATGGCTTGGGGGCTACAGCTGACCTCCTCTAGCTCCCAAGGCTGATGGCAAGGCATAGGTCAGATAGGACTCCACTCTCCATCTTTTAACTCCATTCTGACACCAACCATTCCTCCCAATACATTCTAATTTTCTGTTGGGTTCAATAATTCATTGCAAGGGCCACGCAGATCTCATGCAGAAGTTAGCAGGTCACCACAAGGAAGTATCAACAAACATTAAGGATACAGTCCTGGGCCCACCGCAATACTTATATCGTTAGCCAGCAGCCAAGTCTTTCTCATCTCCGGCCTCTCAGCCATGGAGTCCCTTGGCCACTACCTCCATGGGCCAGGAAGCTGACCTGCTGCTCTGCCCAGCAGTTTCATAGTCTTGGCCCTGCTCCTCTGCTCTGTCCTCTAGTCTCCTTGCCTCAGCCTGTGGTCTCTGCGAGACAAAGTCCCTTCAGACAGGGACTTCAAACATGTTCCACTGGTGATTCTTCTTGCTCAATGATCCTGGGGATTCTCTCTGTTCCTGCTCGTGAGAGGGTCCTCTTATACACGACTGATAACCCAGACTCCTACTGCACTCCATTAGAGTTTCACACGCCCTATTTGCATGGTCCCTCCCAATCATTTCATGGGATTCTCAGGCATGGATCAAACATTCAAACTCACTCACTTGATTCAAACTCACCGAGTTGATGTTGACTCACAGCAAACTAAAAGACAGTGCCAAACTGCCCCTGGTGTTTTAAAGACTGTATTTTTATCCAACAGTTTTATTGACATATAATTTCACATAGCTTGCAATTTAATAGTTCAATCACATCAAGAAGGGTTGTGCAATCATCATCACATTCAGTTTTAGAAAATTTTCTTCAGTGCTGTCCTAATTATTATTAGCTTTCTATTTTCCTCCAACCTCCCCTGTCATTCACCCAAGGAACCATTGTCCTTTGTACTTTTATTATAGATTTTATTATAGATTTACCTATCCTAGATTTCATACACAGAAAAACATTAAAAAAAAAACAAAAAAAAAACAACAAGAATAACAAAATAAAACAGATAAAAACCTCTATCAAAAAGAAAGCAGAAAATATTAAAATCTAGAACAAATTTAAACAGATCATAAAGGAGATCAAATGATAGGGTGCTACATTTAACCTAACTGCATCCGCAACAATCCTTTCAATGCATTCTGAATGTTAGCAAAGTTACTCACATCACTGGTCCATCATATGGCAAGACTGTAACTCTTTATGAGAGTAGAAAGTCCCATCCTTGTGCCCAGGAGCAGCTGGGGGTTTCAAACTGCTGGCATTCTGGTTAGCAGCTCAACACGTAACCAAGATGCCATCGGGGCTCCTGAGAAATGCTCAGGATACAGTTATTCATTCAGGATAGTTTCCTCTCTGCCAGGCCCAGAAGCGGGTCTCTCTTTGACCCTCACTCAGCCTCTTGGCCTGGGCTCTGTCCTGCTTGGATACAAAGCTCTTTTAGGGCTGCCAATAAATACCCAAAGGACATGCTGTGTCCATCAAAAGTCTAGCTCCAGCTCTGGGAAACCTCCAGCAAACCTAGCTCTCCTTATTAAATGCTTGAAGACATCCCACTCCATGAGGCAGTATCCTGCCCCAAGGCACGTAGCTTTACTTGCTCTGTGGCCTGGGAAGTCCACTGCTTTGTCTCATACTCTGGCTTGCGTTTCTGCTGTTGCTGCTATTTTGCCACTCCACTCCTCTGGTGTCAAAACTGTGTCCTGGATCAAGGAGGTTCCATGTGCAGGGCTCTCAGAGTCCAAAGGATGTGCTCAACTCATTATTCTTTTCTCTTGCTAGTGGTGAGATTTCCCCGATCCTCTTTCTGAGGTGGCTCATTGCCTACCTACCAGGATGGCAATGACAATGAACTCTGTTAACAATCACTCACAGATTAATCATAGAATCCAACAACCTATTTCCCTCACTTTCTTACCCAGTCCCATCAAGAAAATCAAGGTCGTTTTGAAGGGAGTAACAGACTACAGCTACAAAAGCTATATTAAATAAGCCACTGCATTGCAAAAAGTCTGTAGAAAACCCCATTATCTTGTAATTCTATTTTTCCGTGGACTTTTTAAGCCTCCTTACAAATATGAGATGATTGTAAATTTGGATTCTGAAATTTCAGCAGTTCTCTCCTTGCTTTCTGGATGCTTCTGGCATTAGCTACTTGGCAAGCAGAATAATTAGTGCCCTCTCCCTAAGATATCCATGTCCTAATCCTCAAAACGTGTGGATGTGTTATCTTCCATGACAAAGGAGACTTTGCAAATATAATTAAGTGCATTGGATTTTGGGTTGATAAAATTATACTGGATTATTTCAGTAGGCCCAACCTAATTGCATGAGTGGATTAGGACAGCGAGACAGAAGAAGGAGAAGAAAGCTGCAGCCTGAGAGCCTTAATCCACCATGTCTGCCTTTGAAGATGGAGGATGAGCCAAGGAATGTGAGCAACCTTTAGAACCTAGGCTGCCCCTCAGGCGGCAGGGAGGGAGGCACTCCTTGGAATAATCAAGGAGTCAGAATGGTAGCATTTGGCAAACAACAAAGTTTAGAAAGGTTAAGAAAGGACGACTAGAAATCGGAAATACAGAGGAGAAGTGGGATCACAAAATGTGTATGAATTGTTGAATGGAAAACGGTTTGCTTTGTAGTCCTTCACCTAATTCACGACAAAAAGTTGAAAGAAAACAGTGCTCTCCATCCCATAATTGCAAGGAACTGGATTTTGCCAACACACAGACATGAAGCAGTGATGATCCACCCACAGACACACATTCACTAGTAACCCGTAGGGACTTTCACCAAATTGGAGCTCCTCCTAATATTAACCCTTTAGCCATTAAGATAACCCTCAAGCTAACTTGGCATTAAAATTCCTTTTCGCTGTCTATGCACTAAGTATAGTTCTATACCTCTGCCATACAGACTTGTCCTGTTTAGGTTGTTAGCGTGAGTAAAAGGGAAATGCCACGGTTATTCTCTTCTTTAGTCTCGCTTTGCCAAACAGGGAAGATAAGACATGAGAACTTGAAACCTGGAATTACTCTCTTTTCTAATCAGAAGCTATGCTCTAAGTTCACCCACTGGGGAGAAAGACTAAAATAGCATCTCTTCTGAAATTTTACTTCTTCATTTGGGTCTTCTCTGATTGGAATCTGTGGGCAAAAGTGCCCAACAACTAACAAACTTTAAAACTTGCCTCATTTGAACAAACTTTCTAAAAGGGCAAGTGTCTTTTCCATAAAAATTGAAAGTGGATGATTTCATCAAACTGCCCTTCAGAATGCTACATCTGGAGAACAAAAGTGCAAGATGTGGGTTTTTATTGTCTGCTTTCCTTTTACAATAGACTTTTTTTTTAATGACAAAGATTTTGCTGCAGGTATGAAAGACTACTGAATCACCATTGTTTGTTATAGGGATGAAAGAATAACTAGAATGGTAGCGACATCTGATATAACGTACTTAGATATAAAACCAAAAGGCCAACCCATTGCCATCAAATCAATTCCAACTCCTGGCATCCCCAGGTGTCACAGAGCAGAGTTGCCCCAGAGAGTTTTCTCAGCGAATGGGAGTAGACCATTGGGCCTTTTCCCCGTGGATGGTTAGGTGGGCTTAAGATGCTAACTTTTAGATCAATAGTGGAATGTAAATAGTTGGTGCCACCTAGGAAGCTGTAAACAGCTGTAGGCTACATAAGTTTTAAAAAGAACTTACACAGAAATAAAGCCTACCTAGATATATAAAGTGTCTGGAAGCTTGGTCAAATGCGAAATATGGTAGCTCAAGGAACTGAGGTTGCTTAATTTAAGAAGAAGCCTTAGGGGGACAAGAGGGCTATCTTCCAATATCCAAAGAGCTGCCACATGATACAAAGATCATACTTAATCTGTGTGAAAGTAAAGGGCTTATCAGCAAATGATCATTTTAAGAGATACTACGGAAAGAAGGAGTTTTCTAACAATGAAACTCTTTGAACATTATAGAGAAGAAATACAGTGTTTGCTTCCACCTATAAAAAATTAGCAGTTTATAAACTATCAAGGGCTCATGTGGGAGAGGGGAGCGGGGAGGGAGGGGAAAAATGAGGACCTAATGTCGGGGGTTTAAATGGAGAGAAAATGTTTTGAGAAATGATGTACAAATACGCTTTACACAATTGATGTGTGTATGGATTGGGATAACAGTTGTATGAGCCCCTAATAAAATGTTTAAAAAATTAAAAAAAAAATTAGCAGTTAAGGGAATCCTTCCCCTGCTTCCTGCCATAAACAACAAGAAAACAGGCAAAATACATTAAATAACTTAGACCTTGGACAATCAGTGGCAGACGACTGTGTCCACCGAGAGATAAGAAAGAGTGAATTGAGCCCGATGGTGTCTGTGGTCAGTTTATAGCCTGTTCTGTGGCTAGGGGGAGCTCTGATACTACAGAAAAAAGATATCATTTGAGAATTATAAGCATTCTATGTGAACATAAATGCCAAAATCCTTACCAAAATTAACAACGTAGAGCTAGCCATTTCTTAAAACTATAGTGCGTTATGATCAACTGGAGTTTAACCTAGAAGTGTAAGGTAGGTTCAACATTAAAAAATTAAGCAATAAAATCCACCACATTAACAGACTAAAACAGAAGAGCCATGAGATCATTCCCATGGTTACAGAGAAAGTATTTGCAAAAGTACGTAACACCCTCTGATAATTTTACAAAAAGAAAAGAAAAAACTCTCAGAAAACTAGGACTTTAAGAGAACTTCCTCAACTTGATAAAGAACATATACAAAAGTGTTATAGTTAAGGTTGTATTTAATAAAACAAGACTGAATGTTTTCCCATTAAGAGCAGCAATAAGCAAAAATGTCTACTCTCAGAGTTTCTGTTCAGAAATGTACTAAGCAACCTAACCGGTGCAAAAGAGCTAGAAAAGGAAATAAAAGGCACATTGTAAAAGAAGATGTTAACCTGCTTATTTTTATAAATGGCATGATTGTGCTTGTAGAAAAAATCTGAGGAATCTATTAAAAGCTACTAGCTCCATATTAGTGTACCAAAGTCTGCATACAAGATCAATATAAAATGAAAAGCAACTGTCTTTCTGCATACCAATATACAGTGAACCCTCGTTTATCGCGGTTAATCGGTTCTAAACCCTACCGTGATAAATGAAATTCCGCGAAGTAGGATTCCTTATTTGTAAATCAAATATTTTCGTAGTTAGAGCATAGAGGACATGAAAAAACACCCTTTAGTCACCATTACACTCATATTACCCAATTTATTAAACGAAAAAGGGAAAATACAGTAAAACATTTTGGACGTTACAATTATCATTTATTATTTATTATATTACTTATGGCATCAAGCGTGTACAGTATGAGCCAATCAGTGGCAGTAATGACAGAGCATGCACTGTTTCGCAAAAACCGCGATAGAGTGAAGCCACGGAAGTCGAAGCGCGAAGTGGCGAGGGTTCACTGTACTGAAAATGATTGGATTTGATAGTACAGTGATTATACCTCAATAAAGCTGACTACATATACACTGAAGGAACTTTGAAAAGTTCATGAAAGATGGAATGAAAAGATAATGGGATATATTTTGTATGCACGTACCGACACACGCCAACACAAGTTACTAGCAAGCCAACGGCAGTTATGGAGACCCCGGTGTGTCGGAGTACTACTGTGTTCCACAGGGTTCCAGGGATGCCTATTTTGGAAGTAGATTGCCAGGCCTTTCTTCCAAGGCCACTGAGTGGGCTCAGACCTCCAACCCTTTGTCAGTAGCCAAATACGCTAACCATTGGCACTACCCACAGTCCCCAACCTTACATGCACACATATATATCACAATGAATTACAAAGGAGCTTTAAAAAGTTCCTGGAAAAATCCCATTGTCTTTCAACTCCATTTCCCACAAACTTTTTCCATCCCTCTTGTGAACTGGTACACACACACACACACACACACACTGCCAATTATAGGAAATGTTCAAGAAGCCTCCAATATCAAAAACTGATTCACAAAACCATCAGGGTTATGTTGAGAGTTTTCCGGCAGGCAGCCCTGAATTCCCGCGTGGCCAAGCAGGTTAACAAGGCTCTGAGAAGGACAGTAGCCCTTTCCAGTCGACCTAAAGGCAGTGACACCCCTTGGCCCAGCCTGAGCAGCATTGTGCTGTACTTGGTAACACCAGCTGGACAGCCCATTTAGACACGGACAGCAACAACATTTCCTTTCCCTCCTTCTAAATCGTGCTCTCAGAAAAGAATCAGAAGGGTTTTTTCCAGTTCCTGAATGGCTGCTAAAACTGAACCTATTATCCTTCCTAATGGTATTTTTACTGTAGCCCAGGATAGAAGTTTAAATGTAAAACATATTGCTAGGACGACAACTTAAGACCCAGGAATTAGGAGAACGTTTATTTACTTTTGGGATGTAAGGGTTTTCTTCCCTGTCCCCCTAATATTGTGTAATTTAAGAACACCCTGTTCCACATGTAAGGGGATCAACAAGTTTTCTCTCCAGTACTTGGGCTTCGAAACTACTTCAGACTCTCTTCTCTTACTATCTATGGACAATCCATCTTCTGAAATGTTGAAAAATCTCTTGCAGAAACCATCAAAATGGAGAAGAAAGAGAATGCAAAGTTCAAGCAAAGGTGAGTCCTGATCCTACAGAGTTGTCCAAAGAGCTATGATCCCCAGAGCTTCTAGAACAGAGGTTCTCAACCTTTCGAATGCTGTGACCCTCTCATACAGTTCCTCATGTGTGGTGACCCCCCAACCATAAAATTATTTTTGTTGCTACTTCTTAACTGCAATTTTTGCAACTGTTATGAATCAGGCAACCCCTGTAAAAGGGTCATTTGACCCCCAAAGGGGTCTGGACCCACAGGTTGAGAACGGCTGTTCTATAACATGGGTAGGCTTGAGCCTGAGGCATGTTGAGACCTCAGTAGCCATGAACTAATGCAAAACAAGAGGGACGCAAGGGTAGTTAGAACGGGGTGGAAAGGACCTGCCTATAAATGGATGGCAGGATGTTGGATGCTTCAGTCCAAGAGACAAAGCAAACTCAGTTACTGTCAACTGAAAATTGGGTCTGATGGGGTGAGTTCACCTAACCTGAACTCTAGGTTCCTGGAAGACATTTGCTCTGTTGATGGTGCATCGTAGTGTGTCTTATTATACAGAGCAACAGCACTGCCAAGCCTAGCTGAGTGGACATCCTCGTACATACAATGAGGAGGCTTCAAAAGGTTGGAGGGAAGTGGGGAGTGAAAAGATTATGGAATTCTCCCATGAACTTGTCGAAGCCCCTCACCATGTAAATGAGGACGTCTCTTCAGCTATGGATAATGTATGAGAGAAGGGTTGCTTATAGCATGCTTCCTCCCACCTCTGTGTCCACATCTGCCGGGTCCTCTGTTTGGACTGTTCTCCAACCACTTCTTCACCCAGTTCATTTCTACTTTTTCTTCAAATCTTAGCTGCAGCAGCACTTTCTAAAGCATTCTTCTCAAACTAGTTGATAGCCCTCTGTTATAATGTCATGTGGATCCCTGTAAGTACATACCACTGATCATGGGATACATCTACGTATGCAGGTGGGTTGTCCTTTTAGTTTGGTTTTATGTGGGCCCGTTAGACTCCCTAAACTGCTGCGGTGGTTGTGAGGTGCCGTGGAGTTGGTTCTGGCGCATAACAAACCGATGTACAAAACCGACACCACTTGGACCTGGGCCATCCTCGCAAGTGTTCTCATGGCCGAGCTCCTTGTTACAGCCACTGTGCCAGTCCATCTTGTTGCGGGCCTGCCTCTTTTTCCGCTGCCCATCCACGTCACCGATTACGGTGTCTTTCTCCGGAGAATGGTCGCTCCTGATAACAGGACCATAACAGTTAAGTCATGATTGTTCTGTCAACACCCAACACAGTGCCTGACACAGGATCGGTGCTCAACCGATATGTGATGCATGCATGCATAAAGGTTTCAGGTGATCATTCCTTTCACAACAGGATGCACTTAGATGTTCCGCATCCCCAACCGCTCTGAGGAATTGGGCTCATAAGCTCTGGCCATGTGGTCACAAGGTCAGTGAGACCTTCATCCAGAAGTCTGAATACCAAAACAAAGTAGTAGTTCAAGGACACCAGACAGCCCAACACTCATCGGTACACACCAGCCACTGTGTCTCTAGCTTTCCAAGACTATTTCCAGGTGTCTGGGATGGTAAGCTGAGATCCTGCCTGCCCTGTCAGATGCCATTCTTGAAGGGTTTAGAACAGTCTTCAGAAGAAATCAGCAGGGAGAGACAGAGGAAGGGACAGACAAAATCAAGAGTAGTTATTGAAGCAAGTTATTGAACACAGTATTGTTCAATTGAATCTTGAACACAGTATAGGCTATGAGTCTTTCCTCCTGCCCCCCACCCACCTCTGTCGTCAACACTTTCTTGTTCCAACTCTGATGCAATGATAAATATTCTGCCATATCACTGACATTTAGAAATAGCTATGAAATAGGCATGGCTATGAAATCTTACCTAATCAATTATTTTTAATTTTTCCAGAGAAGAAGACCATACGATGAAAAAGTCTGATGAAGAAACCCAGTCTGATGTTAACAGCTTGAAGACACCTTCTTCAGAAGATAAAAGTGTTACACATTTTTAGTAAAGAGAATATACATGTCATACCATTTCTTCTATATGTATCTAGCCAATCTCTTTGTTAGCTTTCTAAACCTGCCCAGAAGAAAGCCTTCTTTTTGTGCCAGCTCCATTCTCAATGCCAAGAGCTAATAACTGTTTCTTTTCCTCTCAGCACATACTTGTGAGCTAAACCCACTAGAATGGTGATTCCTAGTCCAGAAATAAAGTTTGGGATCATTGCCTCCTGTTGCAAATCTAACTGTTTGTCTTAGTTTTAGAAATGATGCTTTTTATGAAGCACTCCCAGTCCCTGGAATCCTGACTTCCACTGGCCCTGAATTTTCAGGTGGTACCTCCTCTCCTCTCCCTGGGACTGAACAGCGCGACCTGTTCAGTCTGGATGGACGTTATATATTTTATGACTTTGAGGCTGTGATATTAATATTTATAGATACAAAGAAACCTGTTTGATAATAAGACAATCACTATGCCCTGGAGAAAAGTCTGCCTGCTCAGGATGGCTCATTCCCTTGTTAGTGAGCAAAGGGTGCTGGCAGTAATGAACAGGCCAACTCATATTGGGGAAACTTAAAGAGACAAAGATAGAAGCAACTCTAGATCCTGGGACCTTTTCCATGTGGACTGATGCTAAGATCGAGGGGAGTCCCCATGCCAAAGACGTTACTTAAAAACCATGGTGAAAAGTGGTGAATCCTACAGGAGAGCAGTGTGCACACTCAGGCCTGTTTCTCTTCTCAATAAAAAATGGCTGAGACAATGATTTGGAGCAAGGGTGCAAGTCAATAGAGAGATCACAATACTCAAAAAGAAGGTGAAAAACACCAAATATTTTAACCAACAGAGATGCTCGTGAAGCCTTGTACCAACCAACAGATGAGCAGTCTTACCCAACTGGGCTTAGGGCCGTCTGCAGTTTCCCTGAGAATGGGTGACAGTTGGATGCCACCGAGTCTCTGTGGTGTTTGATGTGACTGGCAGCAGAGCCGGGGAAGAGAGAGCTATCTTGAGAATAGGATAGACAGAGGGAGGCTTAGGTCAGGATTCTTTTAAATAACAGTAGAGAGAGAAAGCTAGAAGGTGGATATGAAGAGCCAGGGTCAAAATCACCCAGAGGTGTCCTTATCCTGGATATCCTAAGGAGAAATAGATTGACCTAGTATAGAGCTAGTGAATTTATGTCTTCTCAAAGAAACAGGAGTAAAACGATATAGGAGATAAAGAGAATAGTCCCATAGAAATGAGTTAGGAAGCCCTGACACTTGTGCATTTCAGGAAAACAACAACAAAACCTCATTTTCACCAAACAGATTCTTCTTCATAGGGTTGTTTCTCTGCTTGCCTGGAGCTCCATTTGGCTCCGTCCAAATTGAGGCTCTTCCATTCCTTAGATGCCCCCTTAAAAGCAAGGCTTCCTAACTCATTTCTATGGGCTATTCGATTTCCTCCACCCGGTACATTCCAGAAGGCCTCCAGAAGCTGAAGCTTGGTGTTTTTCAGGGGAACTGGGCCAGAGGGAAACATTGTAGATGTGGCAGGTCCATAAATACGAGGAGGAAAAGGGAGGAGTAGGCATGAAGGAGGAGTTCTAAAGGAGACATCAACCCACCTCTCTGGCAGAGAGACATGAACTGAGTTCTCCTTCCCTCCCCAGGCCCCAGATTAGGGTCACCTTAAGCTTCACCAGATTCCATCAAAGCTTAGGATAGATGGAATTAATCATCCTACTGACAGGTGAAGAAGGAAGCCCTTTGGGCAGAGAAATTGGTCTAGAAGAAAAAAAAAAAGGCTCATCCATAGATATTGGGCCCCTGCATTTGCACAGTGCATTTACAAATCTAAATCACGATGTTAAAGTTAGAGACAAGGAGTTTATGGGCTTGGGTCTTGAATTCCTCCAACTATCCAAGGCCTAGATAAAAGGATTTTTCTTTCAGGAAGCCTCTGTGTTCACCCTAATGGAAATGATCATTCCCTTTTACATCTTCCGAAATTATATAAAAAGGGAAACCCTATGAGATAAAGAAATTGTTCTTTTTAATTCTACCTAAAGTACTCTAGCCCATGGAGTCGAATCTGACTCATGGTGAATCCATGTGTGTCCAAATAGAACTGTTGGTTTTAGGAGGCTGAGTTTTCGCTAGTAGTTTGCCAGGCCTTTCATGTGAGGTATTTCTAAAGGTCTCTGGAAGGTTATGAACGGCCGTGCTAGCCATGCTCATCCGCATAATATCACCATGTGTGTGTCTCCCCTGCCTTCATTAGATTCTAAGCACCTTGTTGGTTCTTCATATGTTCTAGATAGAGTATTTCTCAATAAATGTTTATTAAATTGATTAGAAAGTCTACACTTTCTGCTTCCACTTCTCTTAGCATGTCTGCAATGGCCCCATTCTCCAGCCACCCTGCTTTAGAACCTCTGAATTATCACAAATCCCCTCCTCCACCCTAGGCCTAACCATTGTCTAGGAAAGGGCGTGATAGGCTTCTCTATGTGAATTTTAGTAATGAAGCAAAAGGAAATAAAAGTAGTTGATACTGAGAGCAACCAGGAAGTGAAGGGCTAAGGGGGAGATGCGTTCTTTTCCACTTGTGGCCTTTTGTGCTTTAGTTCGGTGTATGTATGGACATTAAACAAAAGTTTCCTATTAAAATATGCCCTTGATTGTAAAAAAAATGCATACACACACACACACACACACACACACACACACACACACACGATGTGAGAATAAAGAAAAATGGAACCCACTGAGGTCAAGTCGATTCCGACCCATAGCTACCTCATAGGTCAGAGTAGAGCTGCCCTTGTGGGTTTCCCAGACTGTAGAGCTTTATGGAGCAGACAGCCTGGTCGCTCCCCATGGAGCACCTCGTGGTTTCAAGCTATTAACCTGGTGGTTTCGAACTATCAACCCCCTTGTGGTTAGCAGCCTGACTTGTAACTCGCTCTTCCCGTACATTTTGAAGAGGAAACCCATTAGTCTCTATGAGGGCAGAGATGCATCTAACCTACTTACCAATGGATCCTGGGCACCAAAGAGGAGGCTTTCCAGTCCCACAAAGAGTGGCAGCCTTGAACCCCCAAGGCTCTCCCGTATCCTCCGAGGGAGTTGCTATGAGCTGCAATCCACTGTGAGTGAGCGAAGAGAGTGTCTCCAATATTGTGGCCTAACAATCAAACAAAAACATTAACATGGCATCTGATGAAAACATCTCTCTTTTGTATATTGAGTTCACTGATCTGCTGTATTTTCCAACTACGGAGAAAAGAAAACCCTCAAAATGTAAAGAGGATGTTAAACCCAAACCAAATTTACTGCTATTGAGGCAATGCTGATTCCCAGTGACCCTATAGACGGTGTACAGTATGGAGAGTCTCTGAGGCTGTGAATCTCTCCAGGCGCAGACCACCTGGTCTTTCCCAAGGAAAGTACTAGTTAACAAATACTGCCTGTTCACCATACTGTAAACCCTACCTTCTAAGCTGTAAACTCTACCTCATTCTACCCTCCCCACAACCTCACGATGTCGGTAATGGGATGCTATGTCCACTTTGCTAACGAGGAAACCTGGGCCCAGAGAGATTAAAGTGATTTCTCTAAGGTTGCTAATTTAGGAAGTGGCAGAGCTGAGGAAATTACTTAAAACATCAGTCCTTCTACCCCTTGTCCCCCACTCCCTGCCCCATTCTTGTGGTTTCTGACTATAGAAAACAAAGCCTTATGGTTGGTTGCAGGCTGAAGGACCGTATCATCTGTTGCATGATACAACCTCAGCTCCACAGTGCGTGGCTCTCCAGGGGATCTGGCAATGAATTTTCCAGTTTCCCATCATTTTATAAGGCCAGACGCTGTGGATGATAAGACGCACAGTAACAGCAGAGAAGATAGGTTTAGTCTGAAGGGAAGAGAGCCAACCATGTCTCTCTCCTTCCACTCCTTCCTCTTTCCCCTGCCCCTCGACAGTCTCTGCCCTTCTGAAGTCCGTTTCGTCCACTCAGCATCCTCACATTGGTTAGTCCAGACTCGAAAACCAAGAGTCAGCTCTAACTGCTTCCCTCTGACCTTTCTCTCAGCACCCACTGCCACCCTTAACCTCCGGCCACATTTTATCATCACAGGATCAGGCACGTGTTCCTTCCACCCCATTTCTCACTCAAGACCTGTTACTCGTGGCAAGCAGAGGCAACCATAAAAATAATTTTCTGGTTGGGGTCACCCCCACACGAGGAACTGTATTAAAGGGTTGCGGCAAGAGGAAGGTTGAGAACCACCTCTCTCTGAGGCAACTCTTATCTCCAGCTTCTTAGGCAGCTTTCGACAGATGGTTATTCAGCCAGATTTGGTTTTATTTTGTGCATAGTCTGAGTGAATCAAAAGAGGATTTCAAGAGGGACACAAGTCCTCACCGTAGCCTTTCATCTTAGAAATATACTTCTTTGTCGTTCCAGTTTTTGCCTCACTCATATGCCAACCTCGGTGTGAATCCATTGCCTTTCACTGTGCCTATCTGTTCATTCCAGAAAGAGAGATTTTTCACAGATGTGGAGCCCTGCCCTCTTATTAAACACAACTTTCAACCCTCCAATCTAAGGATGTAGCCTAGGTCTGCTGGACAGCAGTCACTCTTAACTAAATCTCTCATTTTCTGTTTTCCATGCACTGCTCTTTCTTGATTGATTTCCTCCCTTTGCGTGTGCCCTTCCTGAGGAAGGGCAAGTGGGAGGTCAATTTAATGAGCTTTTGCATCTCTGACAGTGCTTGTATTCCACTCTTCCATGTAATTGATAATTTGACTGAGTATAGAATTTAGATTAGAAATCACTTCCATTATCCCTATCTTTTAATGTTGCTGCTGAGAAATCTAGAAATACTGACTTTATATGCAAATGTTTATTCATTTATGGAAATGTTAGTGTCTTTATCTCCAGATGTCCATAGCGTCGAGAAATGCCCATTTGTTTGTTGTGGTCATCATTCAGGTGGCCGTTTTCATTGTGGAACTAATATCTTCCACTCCAGGAAAATCCTCGTTGATTATTTGATTCTTTCCTCTTCTGCACGTCCTTAATCTTGCTATTTAATATGTTTGGTTCTAGAATATTAAATCTTCTAGACTGATCATCCTAATCACTTTCTCTTCTATTCTTCTTCCTTAGTGTGCCTTTTGTTCCAGTTCTGACAGATTTCTTTGAGTTTATCTTCCAGAATTTCTATTGGGTTTTTAGTTCTGAAATCATGTTGTTAATTTTGAAAGCTCTCTCTTGACATCTGAATGTAAGAACTCTGTTACTAATGGCTGCCATAGGGTTTCTTAACTATTTGAGGATATTGATGATAAGTCATTTGTTTGAGTTAAAATGTTCATTTGTTTGATTTACATTTTTCTTTTTCCTACAGTGTTTCTCTGTCCTCCAAATTGTTTCTCTTGTTTGTTTGCTTTGTTCTCTCTCTGCCACGTTGGAGGATTTCTTCAGGTGACTAATGAACCTTGCTTGTCTATTCACGAGTAAGACCAAGTGACACTTTTTTGAGGCTTGTCAACGTTGGCTTGTCTGTAAAAGGACTTTGGCAGGCTTTTGCTGAGAAACTATCCGTAGGTCTTTCCTTTCAAGCTTGTCGTTTTCCAGTATCTGGAAGGTAGAACTCTGATTGCCAACATTTGAGGAACAAGAGAGAGAAGGAGGTTGTGTGGGAAGGTAGGCCAGGAAGGGTCTCTAGTTTTCATTCAGTAAAAATGTATTTAATCCATATGTTGTCAGTATTGTAATTCCAGCCTCCACTCTTAGTCATGCCTCCCAAGTCAAATGCTTTCTATTCTGCTCTGTCCTGAGAACGAGACTCTAGACTGCTGCGGGGCTGGGAGAAGGAACTTACCTAGTGGTGTGAAATGGGAAGTGAAAGCCCCGTTCTAACTGCTGCAGAAACAGCCTTCACCCAATCCTCAATTTCAGACCGTCCAGGTTATGTCAGTTCCTGAGAGCTTTGAACATTCTGGGATATAAATTGTGTTTTTCTCAGCTTTCCTTGCTGAAACTGGGATTCAGCTGCCCTGGCTTGCTAAATCGATTACCACTCATCCACCCACTTTTCAGAATCCAAATGTTGACACGGTTGTCTCCTTTCCTGCCATCCCTCTACTTGCTAATATTCCCCCACGGAAATAAAAATGATATGTCTCTAGTCACGTGCTCAAACATGACAAGGATTTTGAGGGCGGCACAACAGCAGGTAGCATTTCTTTTCTTATACATTAGGGTCCCCATGAGGCAGAGCCAACTCAAGGTCATCTAAATGGAACAACACATAGTTGGGTTTCAGGAGGCGCTAAAATTATCTTCCATGTTGCCTTCTTCACAAAGGACTATCCCATGAACTCAAGTCCAGTTACCAACAATGCCATTTGAAACTAAGTCAACGATTGCCAAGTACATTTTTCTCTCCTGTCATATTAGAAAATCATGCTCCCACCAGATTAAATTACTAATCATTCACCAAGTTCAGCTAGCATTTTCTACGGTGGTTTCACTTATGTTGTTCTATGTTTCTGAAATATTTCTCTACTGAAATCTCACTTATCTACAGCAGGTCAAATATGACGATCCCCATTGAGTCACATGTCTTACTACTACCAAGGCTGCTTACAACTGATGCCATTATCCTTGGCTCACAGAATACTTCTTCGGATTGTGGCCCAACGGGTAACCACTAAGCCACCAGGGTACATAGTTCGAAAACACCAGTGACTTTGCAAGAGAAAGCTAGGGCTTTCTACACCTGTAAAATGTTACTGTCTCAGAAACCCACAGTGGCAGTTCTACCCTGTTCTATAAGTCAGCATTGACTCAAAGGCAGTGAGTGTGTGAGTGAGCAATAATTTGTTTCAGTCTCAACACTCATCTTACCCTTTTAGCAACATGACCTTGGCCAGTGGCCAATAGGTAGAAGAGCGCTCGGCTCCCCATTGGGATACCTAAGCCACGAGGAAAGCATGTGTTCACAAGCCTTGTGCGCAGCCTCACTCCTTACTCCTGGACTATTTGGTCCAGAGGGTTCATGCTCTACAAGCCAATTCCCCCAACTCTTCTACCTTTCAACCACCAAGTTGCCTCCAGTCTTGGCCACCTTATCTTTACCATTTCAGCCTGGCAATAAGCTTCCCCTCCCTGGTTAGGACCTTGGTCTCCCACCCTAACTTTGTCTTGGATGCACTCCCTAATAAAGCTGCCGCTAGTCACCCATGATTATCATCCTCTCACCCACCTCAACCTCCAGGACCTATTATTTCAGAGTATTTATACTAGATTCATGCTTCCCAAGCAGCAGGAAGCAGGATTACAGAGCGCATGGCTCTACACAGGAGGTAAACGTGTGCCATTAATCTACCCCCCAATTTTAGTAGACATCCTTATTAACTGATGAAAGACCTCTCATTTCATGGAAGCCTATAATTCTGTGAAACCATAATAATTTTCTAAAAGAAACCAAACAGTCCTTGGCCCTCAAGGGTGGTAGGGGTTGGGTACCATAAGAATTGAGAAGCGGGAGTTTGAGACGAGAAATAGAAAGCCAAGACTTAGAGATGGCACAGGGATGGGCAGGATGTTGGCAAGTTTAAAGTAGAAGAAAAATGGAAAATCTCATTCATAACAATATTCCTGAGCCTTGCTACACCCTGTTTGCCACCATGTAAGTAAACTCAAGTGACCAGATTTTAACATTGGTAAAGTGGGACACCATTGATAAAACTCATATCCTGGCGAAATAGCCACATGGCAACCGAAAACCGTATACCCTAGCTTGTCATGCATTCTTTCCAAAACTTGGGACTTTTTTAAAATCCCGCGGGCTGCGGGACAAATTGTTAAAAATCGGGACTGTCCCGCCAAAAGTGGGACGCCTGGTCACCTTAAACTAAACCCATCTAATTAGGTTGGTAGGTAACTATTTCTAGTGCTTTCTTAAGAAAGCAGCATCTCAGGTGTTAAGAAAAAGCAGCATGGAGAATAAAGAGAACAGAAAAAAGATGCACATCAGTGGTTTCCAAATTTTACAAAGACACTCAAAAGACATTACACTTCTCAAATGATCTCATGTCAATCTATACCTTAAGATACAGTGATTAATTATGTCGCTTTTTGTGGATGAGGAAAGAAAGACATCTCAGGAGTTGTAGAACCTTGTATCTACAGGTTTTAAATCAGAGTCATCAGACTGGGCAACAATGGTAGAGAGTGTGTCTTGGGCCATGACTATCTACTTGTGACCTCTGCAGAGGGCACCAGGGCCCCTTGCCTTCCTGCTTATTTTGCGGACCGTTCATATGTACACCAGCACAACCAAGTGTGTTTTAATAAATAAACATAAAAGAAGGGTAATTTGACAAAGATTACCATCCAATGTTTATATTGTGTGGGAAAAACCAAAACCGTCTCAGAGGACTTAATAAGAAGCTTTGCCAAAGAAGACATCCAGGCAGCCAACCAACACCTGAAGTGTTTGCATATGTTTGTTAGCCATCTGAGAAATACAACTCAAAATAACTAGATATTGTCTCAGCCCAGCTTTCGTAGCCAAGTTCAAAAAGGCAGGGGAAAGCCCAACTGCTGATGAGGGTGGGAGAGACTGGAACGTTTCTGGTGGGACTGGAAAATGGTGCAGTTACTGGGGAAAATAGTATGGTGCTCTCTTAAAAAGCTGGCGATAGAAATATGGCCTGGCGATTCCTCTACTTGTTATCTAGTCTAGAAAAATGAAAGCCACCATGTGACTAGATCAATGCACCCCCATGTTCCTCTCAGCTGTCCTCCCCATGGCCAAAGGATCGCAGCAATCGAAATGCCCAACAGTGGAAGCACGCATAAACCACTGTAGGTCCACACACGAAATACAATGCAACTTTAAAGACTAACAATGAAGCTACAAAACACCTCATAAGATGAATGAATAGAGGACTATGTGCTGAGTACAATTAGTCAATCACAAAAGCACTGCTATTGTTGAGACCACTGTTGTCAAAAGACAGGAAAAGGTTTTCACACATAAAGAAACATTCGTTGACGGTTACCAGAAGTGGGGCGGGGAAAGTGGGGTGGGGCACACACGTTGCACAGGAAACACATGGAATTGATTCCAATTCACAGTAACCCCTTAGGACAGACTAGAACTGCCCTCATGGGTTTCTGAGGCTGGAAATCATTAAGGGAGCCGAGAGCCTCTGGAGGCTTCGAACTGCTGATTGTGGTAAACAGCCCAGCTCATAACCCACTCTGCCACCAGGGCTCTGAGACGAAGGAGGGAGGGTAAATTACTGGCTAGGGAGCACATGCATGTTACCTTGAGTGAAGGGGAAGGCAATATACAAAAAAGAGCGGTCACCCAAATAAAAGATGGAGTTCTGGGAGAATATTCAAAGGAGTGCAACAGTTAAAGACAATAGAAGTTGTATAGGCACAACCTACAGCAGCGAGTAGAGACACAACCCTACAACTATAAATCGATGCATGGATAGACAGCCAGGCGGAATGGCATGGAAGGGAGGTGGGAGAATCCCCATAAGTGTAGGAAAGTTTGACTGCGGATATTTGTACATGAGTATTTACCTTTGCTGCCAATGTATTTATAAGAGTGGACAAGTAGGAGGCAAAGCCAGTAAGACTTCTTGAACATGACCACAACTTGAAGAAATGAGTAACTGCGCCTGAGGGCTCAGAACTGTAATAGTCTTAGGGGACATCAAGACGGATTGTATGGAGGAAAGAAGAGCGATGGAAATCAAAGGCCAGTGGAAGCGAGCCGTCCACTGGCCTGGGCCACATAAACATCGATCTCTACAACCCAGAGACCAGAAGAACTAGATGGTGAAAAGGGGCCTCATGAGGAAGTCTTATATAGAGTGGGAGGAAAGCCCGGAACAAAACTCAAAATCTTTTTGAAAAAGACCCAAACTACTGGCTCAAAGGGATTGCTGGAATATCATCCTGAATCACCCCGAATATCATCCTTCTGGTCGGGAACGGAACTCACCCAATTATCAACCGAAAAATAGATTCATCTAGAAGAGGAACCGTAACACCAGGGAGGGATGCACACCTTAGACTAATCAGTCATTGGAGATCAAAAGGGCAGCAATGCCCAAGGAGATTAAATCTGAGATTAAGTACTATGCATTCATGGTTTCTCTAAATATAGAAAGCACAAAGTCAAAAAATCACCGGACTTCTCGAATGGTCTTAGAAACATAGAAAGCCTCCAGTAGAGCCCTTCTATTGTGTGCGGCAGAAGAGGGAGGAGGACAGTGAGTCACAACATCAAAGTGAAGCATGATCAGAAGGCAGGTCCCTGATCCTCCGTCTAAGGTGCTTTCCACCTCCCCACAGCCTTTCTCACTTCCCGCTAACGAACTGGCA
Organism: Echinops telfairi; assembly: GCF_000313985.2. Classification (NCBI taxonomy): domain Eukaryota; kingdom Metazoa; phylum Chordata; class Mammalia; order Afrosoricida; family Tenrecidae; genus Echinops; species Echinops telfairi. Next base: position 297,535 of record NW_022103914.1, read on the forward strand.
GAGCTGGAAAATAAAGAGCCCCACTGATTTGCAGCAAGGAGCCCTGGTGGCATAGTGGTTTTGAATTGGGCTACTAACCACAAGGTCAGTCTTTCAAAACCACCAGTCACTCCTTTGGAGAAAGACGAAGCTTTCTACTCCACAAAGAGTTACAGTCTTGCAAATCCACAGGGGAAGTTCTACCCTGTCATGCTGGGTCGCCATGAGTCAGAATTGATTTGACGGCAGTGAGTGTTTACAGCAAGGTCAGCAACTTTGCGTCAGCTAGATCGGACACCACAGTGCTCGGCTGCGTGACCTTGGGCAAATGATTTAACATCTCTGATTCTCAGTTCTCTAATTTGCAAAATTGGACTAATAATTCCTCACGGGACCAAGAATAACCCATAAGGTCTAAAATTAAGTAGTTAAAAAGAAAACAGAAAGATAAAGCTCCAGTAAATAAGCGATTGAGCCCTTTGTGCAGAGAGCAGGCCTGGGGTTGGTGGGTGACAATTGGGAGAACAGGAACAGGCAGACACCACACAGTCACAGGGGATGGGGTCCTGGATTCTTTTGTCAAACACTCAGTCAGAAGCCCTCCACAACCTGCCCAAAGTCAGAAATGCACCTCTAACCCCAACGTTCTCCTCCTCGTGGGAAGAAGCCCCTCTCGCAGCATCTGTATCCAGAGATGCACCCATATGCTCACAGGCTGCTTGTATGTATTCTCTACCTTCACAGCCTAAGGCCAAAGCCTTTTCTCAGGACCTCCTTTCTCTCTCCATTGTTTAGATTCTACATGAGTGTAAGCAATTTTTTTTGTAGGTAGACAGTTCTTTGTGGTGTTTTGTTAAAAAATCATTTTATTGGGGGCTCATACAACTCTTATCACAATCCATACATACATCCATTGTGTCAAGCACATTTGTACATTTGTTGCCATCATCATTCTCAAAACATTTGCTTTCTACTTGAGCCCATGGTATCAGCTCCTCATTTTTGCCCCTCCCTTCCTGTCCCCCTCCCTCATGAACCCTTGATAATTTAGAAATTAATATTATTTTGTCATATCTTACACTGTCCAACGTCTCCCTTCACCCACTTTTCTGTGTCCATCCCTCAGGGATGGGATTATATGTAGATCCTTGTAATAGGTTCTCCCTTTCCACCCCACCTTCCCTCCACCCTCCCAGTATCGCCACTCTCACCACTGGTCCTGAAGGGATCATCTGTCCTGGATTCCCTGTGCTCCCAATTCCTATCTGTACCAGTGTACATGCTCTGGTCTAGTCAGATTTGTAAGGTAGAATTGGGATCATGATAGTGGGGAGGAGGAAACATTTAAGAACTAGAGGAACGCTGTATGCTTCATCAGGGCTATAATGCACCCTGACTGCCTTGTCTCTTCCATTTGACCCTTCTGTAAGGGGGTGTCAGCTGTCTACAGATGGGCTTTGGGTCCACACTCCGCACTGTCGTTCATTCTCAATGATATGATATTTTTTCCCTTTGATGCCTGCTATCTGATCTCTTTGACACCTGGTGATCACACAGGCTGGTGTGCTTCTTCCATGTGGGCTTTGTTGCTTCTGAGCAATTTTTTAAAAGAAAAATTTACAAAAGAAACAGAAGTTAACAAAGATGACATTGTTCAGTGTTTGTGTTTTTGAGGTTCTTAACCTGGAAAAACATCTTTTAACACATACGGGGGTAGGGAGCTCCAGAAATTTCATAGCAAATGGAATGGAAAGATCACGCAAATGTCCCATGAACTTCTGAAGTCCCACTGTGTAGGTGAACCTATTTTAGAGAGTGGCTCTCCATGCCGGCAGTGGTACCAGCTGGACACAATCAGAAGCACCCTGAGATCTTCTTCTCTGCCAGGAAGCTCTGTCCTCATGAAAGATAACAGGAAAATTCTACTCAGTCAGACTGGTTGCTAAAGGGAATCTCTAGTGGAAGAGATCTGATGATACAGTGGCTAAAGCTCTCCACTATTAACCAAAAGGTCAGTGGTTGGCTTCGGCCAGCCGCTGAGGAAGCGATCTGTGGCGGTCTGCTTCCCTAAGAATTCCAGCCTTGGGAAGCCCAGGGGCAGTTCTACTTGTCCTGCAGAGACAGTGTGAGTCATGAATGACTCGGTGGCAAAGGGTTAGTGGGCCACGGGCTCCTGGATTAAACTTTGAAAGACCTCTCACTTAGCAGGCACTCAAAGGTGGTTTGAAGCGGGTAGAACCAGAGGAGAGAAAACCAGTTCTAATTCGCCCCAACAAGTTTGGTCCTTTCTAGTGAACAGTTCCAAACCAGATCCTGGTGCCTGTTGAATACCCTTGGGCCAGGGCCAAGTGGCCTCCACTACTGGTGGAGGCAGGCTCACAGGAGAGGAAAGTGGAAACAGGAGGGAGCTGCCTTCATCAAGGTGGACCATGGGAGCTTTGGGTGCTCAAGCACAGGAGGGGGAAAGAAATCCTGAAAGATGGTGTGAGATAGGCTGGATAAGCCAGGCACAGATAGCAGATTGGAAATTAGAAACCCATCTTTGATCTAATCATGAACGCAGCTAGATCCCCAGCACAGGGATAGGGGCCAGGTTCATTTTAGGCACGAGAGTTCAGTGACAGCACAGAGTCCAGAGCAGGAGCTCTTGACTCCCAAATCTCTGGCCAGCAAATAATTAAAACTCTTTCTAAATTCATATTTGGCAGCCCGAGGCTTATGTCTAAAACGTATTCTTAGAATGTGCCAGGGTATAGTTACAGAGCTGGTTCGTTAACACAAACTAGTTCTGTGCTGTTTCTACCAGTTCACCTGCCACTTTTTAACTGCCCACACCAAGTATTTGCCCTCCGGCTTCAGGCCTCACAAGCTCAGTAAGAACAGCTGAGCTGTGTCCACTTGAGGGGAAATGTAGCCAGGCCATCCCACTTAAAATATATATACCAATTCAAACAATCAAAACTGTTCCCTTCAGTTTTCAGCAGATTTGTTCAGCTGTCTTGGAGTTATATTTGAGACGCCCATTACTAATTAAAAGAGAAAGCGATTTTATGTTAAAAATAAATCCTGTTCCTGTGTCCCAGCCAGTCATGCACAGTAACATGTATGAATGTCATTAGGGCTTTAAGAAGTCTTGGATAGGAAAAGAAACTGGCAACTAGGCTTAAAGAAACAAGATGGAAAGTCAATGAGACTTTTAAGCATTCTCTGCTCTGATTCACTGATTAGTTCCAGAACTTAATAGAAATGGTTTATCTGCAATAGAAAACATAGAGGCAAGAGACGAGAACATTTGAGTCATCATTGGAAATAATGATACATTTTTCTCAAAGGAGTGCTGCTACATCATTGTTATTATCATCATCATCATCCTCACAATCATCATTATTGCTATTTATTGAGCATACCATACACAGGCACAATTTTAAACAGCTCACATGCATTATATTGAGAAGAAGGAAGAATGGCTGCAGCATTTTAAAAGCTCAGAAAGTTGTATTAAGAAAAGGCAAAAGGGAACCATAATGAAATAACAGAATTTAAAGGTGGAAAATTACGGTAGCAATAGAACAGTGAGCGCGTTTTGTGTTGAATTGCGGTGGTATGGGACTGTACAGCCTGAGTCCATGCTGCCCTACAATGACACTCGGAAATAAGTGATCATAAGAGAATTGGTTGAGAAAAGGAGGTAGATTTCCAAGGAAATCATTCATTTTAAAGACATAATCCAGGCATGAGCGTTGGAGTGAGGAACCATGGCAACCATGTCAAAAAGGATGAGCAGACTTTGAGCAACCTAAAGATGTGCCACTCCAATTATTGTCTGATTCTTGCTCAACGTGAATATGGAGTCAGTCCTAAGGAGGCAAACCCAAGAGGTGGATCCTGGTGGTATCACACAGGACCTGTTTCCAGCTACACTGGCAATAAATCTACGCCTGCATTCTTCAGGTGTGAGCCAATAAATGATTTCTATCCTTTTTTGGCATAGTGGTTAATGTGTGGGCTGCTAACCTCAAGGTCAGCAATTCGAAAGCACCAGGACCTCCTGAGGAGAAAGACCAGGATTTCTCCCCCTGTAAACAGTCTCAGAAACTCGCAGGGACAGTTCTACTCTGTCCTATAGGGTTGCCAAGGAATTGCTATCAACTTGAAGGCAGTGAGTGAGATCTTTTTCTCCCCACCCACGTTCAATCCCTTAAACAAGCTTTATTTCATAATAGGACTCTCTGTTCCATGCAACAGAATTCTAATTGATACGTCAAAGAACCGGAAAGTCTTGGCATGACTGAATCCAAAGGCACAATCAGTTTCCAAGTCTCTCTCTCTCTTCTTTTCTTGGCTTTGACTCTCTTTGTAGTGTGACCATCTTCCCTCCTACTGCAGGTAAATTCCTTCATGCAGTGGACAAAGATGGTCTAAGAATGATTGGCAAAGAACCTGGCCTATTTAACTTCAAAAGTGGGGAGGAAGATCGATATCAGTAATCCAAGGCTGGGGACTATAAGGCAGAAGTCAAACGCCTCTACCCTCCAACCTTGTGACCAATTCTCACATGAATTGTCCCTTCCATGGCACTCTCTGCTTCTCTACTGGGTTCAATAACTCACTGCAATAGCTACACAGAACTCAGTCCCCAGTTATGGGGCTTAATAGGGAAGTGTTCTTTGTCATTGTTGCTGGGAGTCACTGAGTTGGTTCCAAGTCGTTGTGGCCTCATGGACAAGAGAACTAAGTGGTACCCGTCCTCGCCATCCTTCCTACCCTTCCTACAGCCAGTAGGTCAATTCATCTCATTGAGGGTCTTCCTCCTTTTGACCAAGCATGATAGCCTCTAGATCAGCAGTTCTCAACCTGTGGGTCGAGACCTCTTTGAGGGTTGAACAACCCTTTCACAGGGGTCGCCCGATTTATAACAGTAGCAAAATTATAGTTATGAAGTAGCAATGAAAATAATTGTATGGTTGGGGAGGTCACCACAACCTGAGGAACTGTATCAAAGGGTCCTGGCATGAGGAAGGTTGAGAACCACTGCTCTAGATACTGGTGCCTCATGATAACCTGACCGAAGTGTGTGAGACTAAGTCTCACCATCGTTGCTAATTAAGAAGTCTTCTGGCTGACTTCTAACACAGACTGGTTTATTCTTCTAGCAATCAGTGCACTATTCTTTTTTTTTTTTAAACATTTTATTAGGGGCTCATACAACTGTTATCCCAATCCATACACACATCAATTGTGTAAAGCGCATTTGTACTTCATTCTCAAAACATTTTCTCTCCACTTAACCTCCCCCCCCCACATTAGGTCCTCATTTTTCCCCTCCCTCCCCGCTCCCCCCTCCATCATGAGCCCTTGATAGTTTATAAATTGTTATTTTGTTATATCTTGCCCTGTCCGACGTCTCCCCTCACCCACTTTTCTGTTGTCCGTCCCCCAGGGAGGAGGTCACATATAGTCCCTTGTAATCGGTTCCCTCCTTCCTACCCACTCTCCCTCCACCCTCCCTGTTTCTCCACTAACACCACTGGTCCTGTAGGGCTCATCCGCCCTGGATTCCCTGGATTTTCAGTTCCTATCTGTACCAGTGTACCTCCTCTGATCTAGCCAGCCTTGCAAGGTCGAATTCGAGTCATGGTAGTGGGAGCGGGGAGGAAACATTTAGGAACTAGAGGAATGTTGTGTTTCTCGTCATTGTTACATTGCACCCTGACTGGCTCATCTCCTCCCCGAGACCCCTCTGCAAGGGGATCTCCAGATAGCGTCTGGGGTCTTAAAAGCTTGAAGGTAATCAAGCGGCCATCAAGCTCAGAAGCAACAAAGCCCACATGGAAGAAGCACACCAGCCTATGCAACCAAGAGGTGTCGAAGGGATCAGGTATAAGGCATCATCAGAACAAAAACATCTTACCATAGTGAATGATGGGGGGAGTGCAGAGTGGAGACCCAAAGCCCATCAGTGCACTATTCTTTACCAACACTATCACATACATTTGTTTTTCACTAGTCTTCCTTAATTATTGTCCAGCTTTCATATGCATATAAGGCAATTGAAAATACCATACTTGAGTTAGGAAAGAATATGTTAAAATTTACCTTCAGGACTTCTTGGGAAACAGTATACTGATCAGGACGGCCTTTTCCCAGCCATGCCCACAGGCTCTCCGCTTCTGTTCTGTGTTACAAAGCTCTTTTAGTACTACAGTAAGAGCTTGGAGGCACACCAGTCTACCAGCAAGCCTCTTATCTGAAGGCACTCAATTTTCTCACTTTGAGATGTTCTTGGCAAGGGGATCCTGGGTCCAAAGGGTGCACTCCCCTACTGGCCTTCTTCCTTGGTGGTTGAGAGATTGTTAGGGATGTATCATTTTAAGCCCAGTAAGATGACAAAGCTACCAATTTGCAAGCTAATACTTGTTCTTCACATAGTTCTTGAGCTGCCCTTTGAAATTTTCTGTTCAATTCTTTGACTTCATCCTTTCTTCCATTTGCTTTAGCTATTCTATAATTGAGAGCAACTTTCAGAGTCTCTTCTGACATTCATTGTGATCTTTTCTTTCTTTCCTGTCTTTTTAATGACTTCTTGATTTCTTTTTGAGTTATGGTCTTGATATTCTCCCACAGCTGATCAGGTTTTCTGTCATTAGTGTTCAATGAGTCAAATCTGTTCTTGAAATGTTCCTGAAATTCAGGTGGGATAGATTCAAGATCATATTTTAACTCTTGTGGACTTGTTTTTTAATTTTCTTTGCCTTAAACTGGAACTTACATAGGAACAGTTGTTGGTCTGTTCCACAGTTGGCCCCTGGCCTGGTTTTAGCTGCTGTTATTGAGCTTCTCTGTCATATCTTCCCACAGATACAGTCAATTATATTTCTATGTATTCTACCTGGAGAAGACCAGATGTATAGTCACTATTTGTGTTGTTGAAAAATGGTATTCACTATGAACAAGTCAATAGTCCTGCAAAATTCTATCATGAGAGCTATAGCTTTGTTTCCACCACCAAGTCCATATTTCCCAAATATTTTTCCTCTTTGTTTCAAATGTTTGCATTCTAATCTCCAATAATTATAAATTCATCTTGATTGCACATTTTATCAATTGGAAAAATTCTTCAACTTATTCATCATTTAGCTTTTGTAGTTGGTGCATAAATTGGAATAGTAGTTGTATTGATTGGGTTTTCTTGAAGGTGTATAATTATAATCCTATTACAGACAACGTTGTACTTCAGAGATAGACCTTGAAATGTCCTTTTAGAAAATGGATATATGACCATTCCTCTTCATTTTTTCATTCCCAGAATAGTTAACTACATGATTTTCTGATTTAAAATGGACAATACCAGTTCATTTCAACTCACGAATGCCTGGGATATTGATCTTCGTGTATTCCATTTCATTTTTGACTATTTCCAATTTTCCTAGATTCATACTTTGTACATTCCAAGTTCTGATTATTTCGTAGATTTCTGCAGCTGTCTCTTCTCACTTGAGTTGTGCCCCACCAGCAAACGACGATCCAAGAGGAACCGCTCTCACCAGCTTTGCTGCCTTCACATCACCACAGTCAGCTGTACTTCTAGAAAGCAGCTCCTTCGCAGTCTCAGCTGGAGTGCTTTCTGACCCAGGGCCCCTCTCTCTGACAGTGTTCTGCCTCCATTCATTACACCTTCAGTGTTTGACAATGTTTCCCACTTGTACATAAGGCTTTCAGCAGCTACTTCTTCCAAACTTCCAACTGGGCAGCCAATTCCTTCTTCATAATCTGTTCTCAGTCTGTAAACTCAGCTAAAACCTGTACATTTTGGGTGACCCTAGTGGCATTTGAAATATCAGTGACAACACTTCCGACATCACTGGAACACACACGCCACCACGGTATGACAAACTGATAGACAAATGGCAAGAAGAGTACATGGAAAAAGGGCTCATGCATAACAACTATTATGAGGAGGATTCAAGACTAGGTGGCGTTTAGTCTGTTGTGCATAGTGTCACTTTGAATTAGAACCTACTGATGGGACCTAACAACAACAGCAAAAACACATTTTTATTTCTAAATCTAGTCACCCTGTCCTACAGGTCAATTGCGCTTTTCAAGATTTGCCTCCACCTCTTATGTTGGCCACCATTTATGTAAGAGAATTCACCACTGACCAAATTCTGAATGACAGTTCTAATACACTCCTGGATGGCTTTGCAGATTTCATTGGGATATTGGGGGGAGGGGAGGCGAACAAGCAAACAAAAACATGGTCCACAGTAAAGGAAATAGAGAGGCTAAGAGCTGCTATGGCAAGCCGTGGACAGATGGTTCCAAAGCAAACCTTGGTGAAATGGCAAAGCCAGCACCAGCCTGCTACATGAAACCGAAACAAAACCAACCCCGCCGTCTGTGTTCCTCAGCCTAGAGGATCACTCATCAACCAGGGATGCTCTGGTGAAAGGGACGAACATTGTTTAAGGTCCAATAATGTTTGTTTTCTTTCAGCTCGGAAAATAATGGAAGATAACTGTTATAAAGTGGGTTTATTCGTAGCAACGGAGACTAAATCATCTTGTCAAAAGACTGTCGGCCAGGGTCAACTCTTCAACATCAAAGTAATGAGCGTAATTAGTGCAATTGGCAGCATGCGCCGGAGGACCTAACCCACAGTGATCCTCTGAGAAAGCTTGTGGAACCCGAGATCTCTAAGTACAAGGAGATGGACAGTTTGCAGCGGGAGTCCTGTGTAATATAAATTGTATTTGCTGTGGTTAGTTGCTATGGAATCAATTTGGACTCACTGAGACTGTGCTCAAAGTAAAACTACTTTTCAAGGCTATGATTTGTTTCCAATCACATCTCTAGGCCTAGCTTCATCAAGGTCCCACTGGCTGGGTTCTAACTGCCAAACTTTGGGCTAATAATTATAGAGCACTTTACCACTTGTGCCACTCCAAACTAAATCCCAATGCTATCAAAGAATATAGTTAACACAGACAGTGTTCTGCATCTTATTTTGCAGATGGGGTCTGCATAGCGACTGGGGTCTTAAAAGCTGGTGGGCAGTCATTTAAGGTTAAACCATTGGTCTCTCTCCATCCAGAGGAAAGGAAAATAGTGAAAACCGAAAGATATATAGAAGCAATTAGTCCAATGGTCTAATGGTCTAATGGAGCATCGGTCTTCACAATCCTGAGACTAGAAGAAATAGATGGTGTCCAGTTACCACTACTGAGATAGTTAACGTTTATTGTGCCAACCTAGCCAATGAACACATGTGGGATTAATTGAAGAGAGGAGAGATAAATGGCTCAGTGAGCCTCGCCTTTCATGTCTCTTGCTCTGATCATCGGACCAGTGTGCGGCTGCCTTGCTTGTTCTGTGCCTCAATTTTCAAGCCACACTACTGTGAGTCACCTAACCCATGGACTGTGTCGCTATAATTTGAGCCACACTATTGGAACTTACATCTCTTGAGCTGAGGACTGTCGGACCCTATAATCTGGCTGGCTGTTGGTGACCAGCCTTGCTGTTTGCTGCCTGTGGCCTGATAGCCTGAATTTCTCTACAGAGGACTACCTGGTGGCCCTCAAGTCTTGAAGGACTGCTAGTTTCTCACAGCTGTCTCACAGGAGTGAGTTGCACTGAGCCATTTGTACTGCTTTGTAGATTAACTGTTTATTTCTTATGTTATCTATCTAAATATATATAATTATTAGCATTCTGGTTTTGTTTCTCTAGAGAACCCTGTCTAACATAACTACCAATTATACTTAAAAGACTCAGATTTAAAGGTAATAGATAGAGAGGAGAAATGTGGGGAAAAACACAAAACCATAAAAGAGACAGCTTACAGGTTAGATAGATATATTTGAGATTCCCAAGACTATTGTCCTTAAGTCACTCTCAGGCCTGGATCTGATCTCGCCACACTGAGGCAAAGCACTGGGGGAGGGCAGTGGAGCAGCAGGGGAGGGGAGCAGCAAGTTCCCCAGGGAATGACGAGGGTGGACTTTGGGGACAGGACGTGGTGCCCCAACAGGCTGGACTGGAAAACACTCTTAAAGGCCAGCGATTCTTGAACTAACTACAAGCTTTTCTTTCTTAGTATGTTTTAATTTGTTCTTTTTCCGTGGCTTTATGTTGTTGCTGTTTTGTTGTACATTGTTACTTGGTTTTGCTCTGTCTTGTTTTTGTACATGTTGTTGTCTCTGCAGTTGTTTGGATAGGACAGGCTGGATGAACAATCTGGAGGAGAAACAACAGTTCAGGAGGGACATGGGAGAGGGGGAGGGAACAGGTGTTAACAAACCCAGGGAAAAGGGAACAACAAGTGATCCAAATTGGTGGGGAGGTGGGTGTGGGAGAACTGGTAGGGCATGATCAAGGGGAATGTAATAGAGGAAGTGCAGAAATCCTGGTGGGGACTGAGCATGATAGTGGGACAGGAGGAAAATCATGGGAAATAGAGGAAAGAGCTGGGAGGCAAAGGGCATTTATAGAGGTCTAGATAAAGGCATGTACATATGCAAATATATTTATATG
>NW_022103914.1:309978-336604 GCF_000313985.2 Echinops telfairi
TTTACATGAGTTTCTGTGGATTTGTTTCTCTGAGTGTACCCAGACTAACACACACGGACAGTCAAAAGAGCAAACAAATCTGTTTTATAAGAACTATAAGCAGAATGCTGCTTAGAAGCAAGTGTGGAGGGACTTCATCTCATATACTTTGGGCATGTTATCAGGAGAGACCAGTCCCTGGAGAAGCAGGCGCAGTGAAAAAGAGGGAGACCCTTAGCAAGGTTGATTTGATATGAAAAATAAGAGCAATTCTGAGGATGGCACAGGGCCCGGTACTGTTTTATTCCCTTGTCCCTACGAGCGGAAACCAGTTGAGCACCCAATAACAACAGTTTCTTTCATGACCAATTTCTTTCCCTCAGTATTGTTTGTGAGTTTTATCCCCATTGCTGCATGTGCCTACGAAAGCCAAAGCTCTGCCATGGAGCTGATACCAACTAATAGTGATCCGATAGGACAGAATAAATCTGCCCCGGGAGTTTCCAAGACAGTAACTGTTTACGGGAGTGCAAAGGCCCATCCTTCTCCCAAGGAGTACTTATGATAGGATCTTCATTTTTATTGCTCCAAGGCATTCCATTGTATAAATATCCTATTAAGGTCTGGCTTCCTGGTGTGTGACCAGGGCAGTGGCCCAGGGTCCATGGTGAGAGGGGCCCCTACTTGGTTTAATAATTTGATCTTTAATGTGTGTTTCGTAAATGAGGTCCAATAAAGCAATGCAGCATGTGCCTGGGGCTTGAGGTCTAGGCTTGGGAATGATCCCATCTCCTGGTGCCTCCCTGGATGGGGTTCCCAGCCAGCCACTCCTAATCTCTGGCATTGCTGCCTTCCTGCTACCAGCATCTGGTGACCGCCTATACCAGCTATTGGAAGACTGAGCAAAGGGGAAGTGAAGGTCAAGATTGTGTGTACATGTCACAGTATTTGAGGGTGAAGCATGTAAACTGTCCTTGTTCCAGACTGGCAGCACCAAGCACAGTTAGAGTGACTTGGTGGGGGCAAGTGTCCCCTTATACCTTCTAGAAACCCATTGTGTTGGCATAGAGGTTGTAACACTCTTGTCGTTTGCCTGTTCCCTGTGGTTTGCACGGGGAGATGACTGAACTGACTTTCAGGGGTATCAGTCTGGAAATTGGCATAGGGGATAACCCAGCAGCCAGTGGCCTTCATGCCCACACACATGTGGAGTAAGGGAAGGGGGACTCTGGGTGCCTGTGAGGGGCTGCACTTGCCCCAAGAGTATCTTTGGGCTCAAGGAAGCATGGAATTCAATAGCAAGTTAATACCATGATAGGTTCCGAAAGAGACCACACCAATAGTTACCATTAAGTCCAATTCATGATGACACCAAGGGTGTCAGAGAAGAACTGTGCACCATAGAGCATAGTATTTTGATGGATGATTTTTCAGAAATATCTGAAATATCACCAGGTCTTCATCCCAAGGGGCCGACTCAAGCTGCCAGCCTTTTGGTTATCAGCTGAATGAGCCAACTTTTTACACTACAAAGAGGTTTCTGAGAGAGACCATAGAATAAAGGGAAATGTTTTCTGATTTTTTTTTTAAACAAAGGGCCTCATGTTTTCATTTTGCACTGTTGTTGTTGGTAGATGCTGCGGCAGTTACATAATCTCCTGTCAACTTGTGAAGGGGTGGAGTCTAGCTTGTAAATCAGGCCACAGCTTGATGACCTCATTTGGAGGTTCAGTAGAGATGAACAGCCAGATGCAGACACTCCCTGCGAGACATTCCTGTCAGACTTGATCTGGACTGGGCTGGGATGTTTTCTTAACGTACAATTGCTCTCTGATATAAAGTTCTCTCTTACACAAACATGAGTATCTTCCGGGGTTTGTTTCTGTAGTGAACCCTGACTAACACAGATGCCATCAAACTGACTCTGGCCCATAGTGACCCTGTGTACAACAGAACAGAACACTGCACTGTCCTGGGCCATCCTCACAATTGGTCCCATGCCGGAGCCCATTGATGTTGTCCATGCCAATCCATCTCGTTGAGGACCTTTCCCTCCTTCGCGGCCCCTTCACTTGACCAAACATTGTGCTCTTCTCCAGAGACTGGTTTCTCTTGACAGTATGTTCAAAGTATGTAAGGCAAAGTCTTGCTATCCTGGTCTTTAGGGATCACTCTGGACTTACTTCTTCCAACATAGATCAGTTTGTCCTTTCAGCAGGTTATGGTTTTCAATATCCTGCTCCAGCACCACGATTCACATGCATCCATTTGTCCTCAGTCTTGCTTATTCAGCGCACAGCTGTCACATGTCTGAGGTCAGGGAGCATAGCATGGCTTGGGGCAGGCAGGCTCTAGTTCTCAAAGTAATATCTTTGCTCTTTGAAACTCCGAAGAGGTCTTGTGCAACAGAGCTCCTAATGCAATAGGGTTTTTTGATCTCGTAACTGCTGCTTCCATGAGCGTTGATTATAGAGCCAAGCAAAACAAAATTCTTGACAACTTCAACTTTTTCTCCATTTATCATGATGTTAACTATTGGTACAGCTGTGAGGATAATCTATACTGAAGACTACGCTCCTTGATCTTTATCAGAAAGTGCTTGAATTCCTCCTCACTTTCAGCAAGCAAGATTGTGTCATCTGCATACCGCAGGTTGGTAATACTCCTGCTGCCAATCCGGATGCCACATTTGTCTTCATATAAGCCAACTTCCCTGATTATTTGCTTATCATACAGATCAAAAAAGTATGATGAGAGGATACAACCCTGACACACACCTTTCCTGATTTTGAACCATGAAGTATGCCCTTGTTCTGTTGGCACAACTGCCTCTTCATCCATGCACAAGTTCAGCACGAGCACAATGAAGTGTTCTAGAATTCCAATGCTTCTCAAGGTGATCCACAGTTTATTATAGTCCACACAAACGCCTTTGCATAGTCAATGAAACACAAGTAAATATCTTTCTAGTATTCTCTTCCATGAGCCAAGCTCCATCTGACATTAGCAATGATATCCTTTGTTCCACATCCTCTTCTGAATCCAGCCTGAACTTCTGACAGCGACTTGTCAATGTCCTACTGCAACCATTGTTAGGTGATCTTTAGCAAAATTATACTTGCGTGCAATATCAATGATATTGTTCTATAGTTTGAGCATTCTGTTGAGTCATGTTTCTTTGTAAGGGGTACAAATATGGATCTCTTCCAGTCAGTTGGCCAAGTAGCTGTCTTCCAAATTTCCTGGCATAGACAAGAAAGTGCTTCCAGTGCTTCTTCAGCTTGCTGAAACATTTTATTTTATCAGTTCCTGGAGCCCAGTTTTTGGCTAATGCATTCGGTGCAGTTTCAACTTCTTCCTTCAGCACCATTGGCTCTTGCTCACGTGCTACCTCCGGAAATGGTGGGACGTTCACTAGTTCTTTTTGATACCGTGATTTCTGTGCATTTTCCCCTAGCTTCTCATGATGATTTCTGCATCTTTCAAAATGTTGCCCACAGAATCTTCCAAGATTGCCACTTGAGGCTTGAATTTATTTGTGAGCTCTTACGGTGTAAGATATGCTGAGTGTGTTCGTCCCTTTCTGTTTTCCAATTCTAGGTCTTTGCACATTTTGTTGTAGTATTTGACTTTGCCTTTTGGAGTTGCCCTTTGAAATTTTCTATTCAGCTCTTTGACTTCATCCTTTCTTTCATTTGATTTAGCTCATCTATAATTAAGAGCAAGTACCAGAGTCTCTTCTGACCTCCACTTTGATCTTTTCTTTCTTTCCTGTCTTTTGAATGACCTTTGCTTTTTCATGAATGATAGTCTTGATGTTTTCCCACCGTACATAAAGTCTTCTCTCATATATGCTCAGTATATCAAATCGGTTCTTGAAATTCAGGCAGGATAGACCCCTGAACTTAAATATGAGAAATTGATGGTCTGTTCCACAGTTGGCCACTGGTCTGGTTTTAGCTGCCAATACTGACCTTCTCCTTCGTGTGTTCCCACAGGTGTAGACAATTTGATTTCTATGTATTCCACCTGGGGAAGTCCAAGTGTATAGTATAGAAATAGTAAATTCAAACAGCAGACTTTGCAGTTAGCAGTGCAATGCATAACGTCTGTGCCACCAGAGCTCCCCAGGAGAGGCCAGTCCCTGGAAAGGTACATCATGCTTGGTAGAGGGTCAGTGGAAAAGAGAAAGAATCTCAATGAGCTGGATAGAGATTGGTGCAACAATGAGTCAAACGTACAATGAGGGATGGCATACAATGAGTTGGGCTGACTCCACAACACCTAACAATAATGACAACATACCTTGGCACTTGATATGAGATTTTAAATTTTATTTCGTGTTTGGAACTACAGTTGAGTACATTAATTGTATATTCCACAAATTGCTAAACTCTCTTGTCATTTATGTACCTGCAGATTCTTTCAGATTTTCTGCTTCCACCCTCGCAGAAATTGTGGTAATTTTATTTCTTACCTCTCAGTTCTTACACCATTTATTTTCCTTGCCTTCCTGCATTTGCCAAGACTTGAGTAGAATGTTAATTAAAAGCCATGACAAGCCTTGTTTTGGTCTTGATCTCAAAGGCAATGCTTTCTGATGCTTCCCTCTTAAGTAGGAAGTTTGTGGTAGGTTTTTGTTTAATTAGATTAGGTAAGTTTCTTTTGATTCCTAGTTATTAGGAATTTTAAAAACATTATTTTTATAAATGGATACTGAATTTTACAAAATGGTTTTCTGGGTTGTTTGGGTAGTCATGGTTTTTCTACTTATTCTATTAATGTGGTGAATTACATCAATTGCATTTGCAGGATAAATACAACTAGGTCTTGAGTCTTTTTATCTATTGCATAATTTGGCTTCCTAAATATTTGGATTTCAGATTTTTGCATCTATGTTCGTAAGTGATACTGTCTGGTAATTTTCCTCCCTGCACTATCCTAGTCCAGTTTTGCTATCAAGAGCATGTTGGCTAGCTTCCGATAATGAACTAGAGAGCTGAAAAGAGTTTATTTCAGACTAGAATTTTCTTTACTGGGTGTTTTAACAGATATTGTTGGTAAAACCTTTCTGGTGGATGGAGCCATTTATTGTTATAGAGTGATCCTCTTTTTGATGTAGTAATTCTTTTGCTTTTAAATCTGCGTTGTACACTTTTATGTACATCAGAGAAAGAAGAGACTGCTTCAATAAAGATTTTTAGTCTCAGAAACCCTAAGGAACAGTTCTACTCTGTCCTAGAGGGCTTCCATGAGTTGGAGTTAACTCAATGGCAGTCAGTTTATTTAGTCACACCAGCGTTTAAAAAATATATAGATAGTATTTACATAGGATCCCAATGGTGCAATGGCTGCACTTGGGCTGCGATCTGCATGGTCAGCCTATCCAAACTACCAGAAGCTCCACAGGAAGAAAGGCTGCTCTTTCTACTCCCCAAAACAGTTACAGCCTGAGAAACCCACAGTGGAGTTGTTACGAATCAGCATTGACTCGATGACAGTGAGTTTGATTTTTGGGAGTATTTACACGTTGTATCTTTTCCACCTTTTCATTCTTAATCCATTAGTAGCCTTATGCTTTAAATATTGTGGTAGTTACTGGGATATAATTACTTGTCAATTTGAGGATTAAGAGTGAAGGGGTGCAGTCTAGCCTGTCAATCAGGTATAGGCAATGGGGTCTTCTGTGTTGGCATAGCCTTCTCCTGAGGATTCGGGGGACTCCAGTATTTCCTCCTTGGAGGAAGGAGGGAGACACTCCCTCTCTGCTCACTCCCTGAGAAACTCTCAGCTGACAAGACACATGGAACTACTCTCGACCTCTAGAGCTGGAGAGGCCGCGTAGAGACCCTGCCGGTGCTGACATGCTTACAGTGCTACTATACGCACAAAACGTCCCACCCACTGGTGTGTGATCTTCCTGCATTCAGCATCATTCAATGTGTTTTCCTGAGTCAGAAGAGGACTTTATTGATTGGTATTGGCCATATGGGTTAACATCGGACTTATGGACTTGATCTGGACTGGGCTGGGATGTTTTCTCAATATTCAATTGCTCTTGTATATAAACCTCTTTCTTATACACGTATGAATATCTCTGGATTTGTTTCTCTAGTCATCCCAACTAACACAAATATATGTCTAAATATTTATTCATGGTTGTTGTTGTTTTCCCTTTCAATTGGGTAATTTGTTAATTGCATTTATTGTCACTCCTATATGTTTCAGTTTAAAGCCATCGTTTTACTTTGCAGTTTTTATTTATCTGGTCTGGTCTGTGTGCACATTTCTCTTCTTTCTTGTCTTTTTTGGATTAGGTTATACCGAGTTCTAGGGCCTTCGGATCGGATCAATGAAAAAGAGAGGCCTAGCAGATAGTCGCTTTGTACAATAAGCCATTTATGGGAGCCAAAGCATTGACAGCCCTGGGGTAGGAGACATTCCCACACAGCAGATGTCCCAGAGGCAGGCTGCGCAGAGAGCCACCTCAAGAGGAAGAGAACACTACAGCCCCTAGAAAGAGGAGAAAGGAGGCAGGGCCATGTACACTTGAAGCAATGTCATCCTGCAGTAAAGTGGGAGTCTCTGGACCAGACAGTCGCTCTTTAATGTCCTCCTTATAAAGCAAGATCTTATCTTAGTGAGAGCTATCAGATGGTGGATGTCGTTTCAAGGGGTATGTGAAGTACACAGGCTCTAAGTGGTGAAACATCTGTTTATTCAACCTAATTTAAAAACCAGTAGATGTGTATAGATTTGAGTTTGTCACGATCGGGCTTTGGGGGCTAAAGAACCTCAGCAGGTTATGTCAATAACTTGGGTTCAATTCACGGAAACCATTTTGGGCTCATTTATATAACATAATTTTTTCTAGCATTCTATTATTTTCCTCCATGGCATATGAAATTAATTGGATTTGTTTCCAAGGATACCATAGAATGGCAATATTCCAACTTAATTCATCAAAGTCGACAGTTAACTAATACCTCCTCTTAGACAACAAAGGAGCTTTGGTGGCACTGTGGAGTAAGCGTTGGGCTGAGAACCCCAAGGTTGGCCATTTAAAACCACTAGCTGCTCCAGGGGAGACACATGAAGCTTTAAAGATTTACCATCTCTGAGACCCTGTGTGGGGGACTATGAGTAGGAATCAACTCAATAGCACTGAGATGCATTTTGATTCTTACACATAAAAGATGCATATATAAAACATGTTATCACCATTAAGCCCCATCCAATCAATAAATGAGAGTTATAACCTTTCCCAATATTTTGCTTATATCTTTTCTTTTTTATTTTATTGTGAATTAGGTGAAGGTTTACTGAGCTGATCAAACATTTACATTCAACAATTTCTACCTATACTAATTCAATTCCCTAACTCTATTCCACTTTCTCCCTGTTTCCTGTTTCCATGTCTCCTTTCCTAAAGCTCTACACTGGGTAAATGCTGACCTTGTGGTCTTTGTTGTTGATTATTCTAACAAGTCAATGAGTTCAGTTCCAGACTTGAAGGGTCAGGGCCTTAGCCTTTGGAGCCCCAAAGTCTATCAGACCAGTAAGCCTGGTCTCTTTTATGATTTTGAGTTTGGGTCCACCTTTTACTCCCACTCTATCCAAGACCTTCTAATGTGATCCTTTTCAGCACAATAGGTAGGAATAGCTAGGCACCATCTAGTTCTACCGGTCTCAGGGTCATGGAGACTGATGTTTGCATGGTCTATGTGCATTGGACTACATGTTTCCATGTGTATTTTGAGTTAAGTCATCCTACTTTCTTGTGGACAGGGAGAGATTAGCAGTCGCACTTGAGATGGCTGCTCCTGAGCTTTTAAGACCCTAGACACTACACATCAAAGGAGGAGGTAGAACATTATCTTTGTGAACTATGTTAGGTCCATTGACTGTTGTGCCCCCCAAGACTATGGTCCTGATCCATCAGGCCCCAAAATTCATGCCCTCAAGGAATTTGGTTATGTCTAAGAAGTTTTCATAACTTTGCCCATTGTATGTTCTACCATATTCTTAGATATATCTGCAGCAATGGTAAGTACGCATATACAAATACCCTTTAACAATCCTGTATCTATTTATGGGTATCCGACACTCTCCATCTCCAACCTACTCACACTGCTTGCCTGTCCACGCATCTACTCAGAGATTCTCGTGGTTGCCACTTGTATATATAACTGTGGCTGCCTTGTTGCCTTTAACCCTTGCAAACCTCCCAGTGTCTTCTGTCTCTATCATTTTTACCCTAACCTCCCTCTTATTGTGTATTGCCTTTCCCTTTAGCCAAGTGAACTCTCATCTACCCACTAGCCTCTGACTTCCTCTCCTTTTTCCCCTCTCAGCCCTAATAGCCATCAAAGAATGTTTCTTTTTGTGTGAAAACATATTATTGACTTTTTATAAGAATGGTCTCATATAGTATTTGTCCTTTTGTATTTCACTAATTTAACTCAGCATAATGTCTGTCAGGTTCATCTATGTTATGAGGTAGTGGGATTTATTCCTAATACTTTATCTTTTGTGTGGCTATTGTAAATGGTACTGCTCTATTGATTTCCTTTAAAGGGTTCTCTTGGTTAGTGTAAAGGAATTTGATTGATTTTTGTATGTTGATCTTGTACCAATATGCTCAATCTTATAATTAGTTCTAGTGATCTTTTTTGCCAAGTCTTTGAGATTTTCCACATATAGGATCCTGTTGTTGTTGTGAGGTGCTGTTGAGCCTGCACAACAGAATAAAACACTGCCTGGTGTTTTATCTACAGGTTTAGTATTAAGGTAGCAGATGGACACTGAGCCTCTACTCAAGTATTCCCTTAACACAAGAACACTTGTGTTGAAACACTTGTGAAGAAAGCTGATGGTGGCTGGCTATCAAAAGATATAGCATCTGGGGTATTAAAAGCTTGAAGATAAACAAGCGGCCATCTAGCTGAGCAGCAACAAAGTCCACATGAAAGAAGCACACCCGCCTGTGTGATCATGTGGTGTCGATAGGATCAGGTATCAAGCATCAAAGACCCAGAACAAAAAATCATATCATTGTGAATGAGGGGGAGTGTGGAGTGGAGACCCAAAGCCCAACTATTGGCAATTGGACATCCCCTTACAGAATGGTCACAGGGAGAAGATGAGCCAGCCAGGGTGCAGTACAGCATCAATGAAACATACAACTTTCCTCTAGTTCTTTAATGCTTCCTCCCCACCACTGTCATAACCCCAATTCTACCTTACAAATCTGGTTAGGCCAGAGCATGTATACGGGTATAGATAAGAGCTGGAAACATAGGGAATCCAGGACAGATAAACCCCTACAGACCAATATTAAGAGTAGCCATACCAGGAGGGGAAGGGAAAGGTGCGGGGAGAAAGGGGGAACTGATCACAATGATCTACCTATAACCCCCTCCCAGGGGGTTGGACAACAGAAAAGTGGGTGAAGGGAGACATCAGTCAGTGTAAGACGTGAAAAAATAATATTTAGAAATTATCTAGGGTGCATGAGGGAGGAAGGGTGGGGGAGGGAGGGAAAAATGAGAAGCTGATACCAAGGGCTCAAGTAGAAAGGAAATGTTTTTAAAATGATGGCAAAAAATGTACAAATATGCTTGACACAATGGATGAATGTATGGATTGTGATAAGAGTTGTGTGAGCCCCCAATAAAGTGACTTAAAAAAAAAACACCACTGCCTAGTCCTGTACCATCCTCACAATTGTTATATTTGAACTCATCAAATATACATTTATACAGCTTCTTTATAAATTTATCTCATTGAGAATCCTTCCCTTCCTCATTTTCAATTATCTTCTACGTTAACAAGCATGATGCCCTTTTCCAAGGACTGATCTCTCCTGATAAAATGTCCAAAGTACATGAGATGGCACCTCCTCCTCCTCCTCACTTCGAAGAAGCTATGCTTCTTCCAAGACAGCTCTGCTTTTACGTTTGGCGATCCATGGTCCTTAAGTATTGTTCATCAGCACCACAATTCAAAGTCATCAATGCCTCCTCAGTCTTCTTTATTCCGTGTCCCACTTTCACGTGCTTATGAGGGAATTACAAATACCATGACTTGTGTCAAGCCACCTTAATCCTCAAGGTGACACCCATGTTCTTCCACACTTTAAGGAGGACTTGGGTAGCAGATTTGCCTCCAAGCAATTTGTTTGCTTTCTTGAGCACGTCTTCCATGAGTGTTGATTAGGGATAAAAGCAAAGTAAGTATTTGACAACTTCAATCTCTTCCATTTACCATGATGTTGCCCATTGGTCCAATTGTGGGGATTTTTGCTGAGTTGTAATCCAAACTCCCACATAGGATTCTGCTATGGAACCACCAGAGCCCCGTTTCTCAATACTACCTGATTTTAGAATCACTGGCTATACAGAGGTTCAAGTGCTCAGCTGCTTCCCGGAAGGACAGCAGTTTAAATCCACCAGCCACTTAGTGGGGGAAAGATGTGACAGCCGTGCAATGATTATAGCCATGGAAAGCCTAAGATGCTGTTTGATTTCATCTACAGGATTGCAATTAGTCAGAATCTATCCAGAACAATGGGTTTGATTTTTTTTTTTTGGTCCAGGGGGTGGATTATAAACTATGAATTCCATGCCCTCCATACAAACCAATGGTATAAACTAAAGCAAAATCTATATGACCCAGGAAGTACCCTGGTGGTCCAGCTAGCACATACACCATCAGACAAATAGAGAGATTTGTGTTTTCTGTGTAATGTTCCATGAAAATTATTTCTCAAAAGTAAACTTTCAATTGAACTGACTGATGGAAAACACAAGGTTTTATTCTCTTAGAAGAACCTGCAATGTGTTTTTGATATTCAGCCAAACAAAGGAGATAGTTTGACATTCTCTTTTTAAATCTGAGGACTCTGATAAAAATTCCTGCTTTTATCGACAAATGCATATAGTCCCTGGTTTACAACAATGTTCTGTTTCCATAACTTTAATGTAAGTCAGTTCTGACATAAGTTGAATACAGTGAACCCTCGTTTATCGCGGTTAATCGGTTCTAGACCCTACCGTGATAAATGAAATTCCGTGAAGTAGGATTCCTTATTTGTAAATCAAATATTTTCGTAGTTAGAGCATAGAGGACATGAAAAAACACCCTTTAGTCACCATTACACTCGTATTACCCAATTTATTAAACAAAAGAGGGAAAATACAGTAAAACATTTTGGACGTTACAATTATCATTTATTATTTATTATATTATTTATGGCATCAAGCGTGTACAGTATGAGCCAATCAGTGGCAGTAATGACAGAGCATGCGCTGTTACGCAAAAACCGCGATAGAGTGAAGCCGTGGAAGTCGAAGCGCGAAGTGGCGAGGGTTCACTGTACTCTTATTTTTTTTAAAGTGTTCATGATCCCCTGTTATACAGCAGTATTTAGAACAATAAATCGTAATATCAAGCAGTGGTGAGTGGACATTTGAAAACGACACCAGGAAAGAAACTTGCAAGTTACAACATTTTATGTTGTTCCTGTTACTAACACTAAGCTGTAAACTAACAAGTCATGAGCATGATTCATGGTAACACAAACACTTCAAAAGTAGGAGACTGAAGTACCAGACAAGTGTACATATTTAAGTATTTAATGTCACTAGTGATACATGAAAAGTTTTCTTGTTAAACGTCTTAGAGAAAGTACAAATTCTCTTTGATCACCATCATCGATCTGGGTTTTCTGTCTTCCAGACAGACATGTCAGTTAGTAACATATTGTCTATTCTTTCATTATTTCTTATTTGTATTAGCATTTGTGTGTATATTATGTAGGTATATAGATTATATAGTAGAAATTATATATAGTATTGTTTTATAGAAATTACTTTTTCACACAGAAGTAACATACTGATTGTTTCTATTTACCACTTTTTTCCCAACTCAGCAATGTATTTTGTATTTCTAGCCATATCAATGGTAGCATATGACCAAGAATTGATGGTACTGAAGGAAGAAGTACAACCCTGTAGTGTCAGTGTTAAACGGGGAGTAAAAAGGCTCAAGAAATTGACCGAATATTAATTGGAAGGTTTCAACAAACTGATGCAGAATTGGAAACATTTTTTAGCCCATGCCAAGGAATTTGGAAGACAGCTATCTGACCAACTGGAAGAAAGCTATATATTTTTCTGCATTCCAAAGAGAGCTGACACAATAGAATGTAGAAATTATTGAATATTATCTTAATATTATACTTAATATTATATGCAAGTAAAATTTTGCTGAAAATGATCATAAGATTACGACAGCAGTACATCAGCAGGGTGCTGCCAGAAAGTCAAACCAGATTCAGAAAAGGATGAGGAACAAGGGATGTGTGGGAGTTACATCATTTCATGTCAACTTGAAGATATATAAAAGTGCGTGGGGTGGTATTCCACCTGTCAGTCAGGTCACAACCTGTTGGTGCCTCTGTGTGGGTGTGGCCTTCTCATAAAGAGAGTTCTGGAAATCCCCTCTTCTCTCTGTGCCTTCACCTGCCTCCTGGCAGACCCTGGTTGCTGCCAGAGCTCTGGCAATGTTAACACTGCCATTGGATCCACACGACTGTGCACCCACCTGCCTGTGATTTTCCTGCACTCTGCATCATTGCATGTGACTGTGTGAGTCTGGAGAGGGACTTATGGACTACTATTGGACTTATGGACTTGATTTGTACTGGGCGGGGATGTTTTCTCAATACATAATTACTTCTTGATATAAACCTCTTTCTTATACATCTATGAGTGTCTCTGAATTTGTTTCTCTACCTAACCTGGCTTAACACAGTATGCAACTGCTAATTGTCATGTTGTTGTTGTTGCAGTTTTAAAACCTTTATTAGATAATCAGCCACTAGTTTTCATCCACATTGACTGTCTGTAGGTTTTTGAAAGTGGTGACAGGCACGTAGGTAACCAATGTGTAGAGCTTGTTCAGGGAATCTTCATCCTCATTACATTTCCTGGACAACCGCACATGGATACGGTATGGGACATTCCTGATTCCTTTGGGTAGACAGCTTTGCTGAGCCTGGTGTCGATTCGTACATCTGGTGTCCCCATCTCCTTCATGGCAAACTTCCGAATCTCCTTGAGCACCAGAGGGCACGCTTCTTGAAGCCCACGCCATGGATGTGCTTGTGAATGTTGATGGTGTGCTCTCTGGTCATGACCTCGTTGATAGCGGAACGGCCCTGCTTGTCACCGCCCTTTTTTGTGGGAGCCATTGTGCCATACCAGCCTGGAAAGGCTAATAGTAGGTTTTGACTGAAAGCAAAAAGTACCAGAAAGATGCTTACCTGTGTTTTGTTGGCTACTCAAAGGCAAATAATTGTGTAGATCATAGCAAACTATAACATTGAGGAGAATGGAAATTCCAGAGCACTTCCTCGTGCTCAGGTGAAACTTGTACAAGAGGCAGTCATTCAAGCAGAACAAGGGGCTAAAGCAGGGTTTAAAATCAGGAAAGGAATGCACCAGGGTTGTTTCTTTTGCTATACTGTATGCTGAGCAAATAATCTGAGAAAGTGGTGGACCCTAAGAAGAAGGATTGAAGGAAGGCTCATTAACAACTCTGATGGGCAGTTAGCTTAGAGAACTTGAAGGGCTTATTAATGACGATCAAATAATGTAGCCTTCAGCAAGGTTTGCCATTCAATGTAAAGAAAATCCAAATTCTCACAATTTGACCAACAGACATCATGATGAGAAAAGACTGAAATTGTCAAGGGTTTCATTTTACTTGGATCCACAAACAATGATCGTGGAAGCAGCAGTCAAGAGGTCAAATGACCTGTTGCCCTGGGCAAACACGCTGCAAAAGATCTTTTTAAGATTTTTGTTTTGTTTTGTTTTGTTTTTCTTTTTAAGATGTTGAAGAAAGATGTTACCTTGTAGACATAGGTGCACCTGAACTATGTCATAGTAGTTTTAATTCCCTCATATTAATGTGAAAGTTGAACAATGAATCAGGAATACCACAGAAAAGGCGATTTTGGTTTGGAAACAGCCAGAAGAACAAACAAATCTAGCTTGGAGGAATGCAGCCAGAATGTTCCTTAGGAGTAAGGATGAGGAGCCTTCAACTCCTGTACTTTGAACATGTTATCAGGGGTGACCACTATATTGATGAATGAATTGACACTGTGACTACAAGGGGCACTAATGAGTTGGATTGGACTGGGATTGGCCAATGTGAATCAGATAACCTACTGCTTACTATGTCAGAAATGACAAATTCAGAGGAGTAACGGAGACTTCATCCTCAAAAAGAACATCTCAAGAACTATCTTGAAGCACAATGCTGTCTGTGATAGGGTAGTAGCTATAGGTCTACAAGGAAGTCCAGTTAAATTACACACCAAACATTAAAGTTAGTGAGGAAGCAGTTGAAGAATTCTACCAATGTCTTCAGTCTGAAAGTGATCAAACATGCAATAACGATGCATTGATAATCATCGCCAAAATTGGAATGCAACAATTGGAAACACAGAAGAAAAACTAGTTGGAAAATATGGTCTTGGTAATAGACATAAAACTGGAGATAACATGATAGAATTGTGCAAGATCAATGACCTTACAAATGTATGGAGCCCTCGTGGTGTAGTAGTTAAACATTGGGGTGCAATCACATGGTCAGCCGTTCAAAACCACTAGCAGCTCCTGGGGCGAAAGACTGGGCTTTCTGCTCCCGTTAGCAGTTACCAGTCTCAGAACCCCACAAGGGAGTCACTGTAAGTCAATACTGCCTTGATGGCAGTAAGTTTAGTTTTTTGGTTTGGTATACGTGTACTTCACCAAATGGAATACAGAGGAATTAAATTGACTGCATCTATAGGATTATGAGATGGAGTTTTTCTACCTCTGTCGCAATGGATAATCAGGAAGTCCAATATCAAAAGCCACAACAAGGCTAGTCACTGACTATGGAACAGACCACCAATTGCTTATATTTAAGTTCAGGATGAAATTGAAGAAAGCTTAAACAAGTTTTCAAGAACCAAAATATGACCTTGAGTACATCCTATCTGAATTTGATTCATGAACACCAATGTCAGAAGTCCTGAGGAGCTGTGGGATGACATCAAGAACATGACACACAAAGAAAGCAAAAAGTCACTAAAGAGACATGAAAGAAAGAAAGGACAAACATAGATGTTAGAAGAGACTCTGAAGCTTGTTCTTGATTTGAGAAGCTAAAGTAAATGTAAGAAATGCTGAGGTAAAAGCAGAACAGAAGTTTTCAAAGGGCAGCTCAAGAAGACATTGTGCACAGATCTGGAGTTATAAAGCCAAAAAAGGAAAGACACTATCAGCATATCTCAAGCTGACATAGCTAAAGAAAAAATTCAAGTCTTGAATTTTCAGTATTACAGGATTCTATGTGCAAAATATTGAAAGATGCAGGAACTATCAAAACAAGGTGGAATGAATATAGAGAGGCGCTGGTTGACATTTAACCGTGTCAAGAAGTAGCATCTGATCAAGAATTTATGATACTGAAGGAAGAAGTTGAAGCTGCACCAAAAACATTAGCAAAACACAAGGCTCCAGGAATCCACAGAATACCCATTGAAATGTTTCACCAAGCTGATGAAACACTGGGAACACTCAGTCACTTACGCCAAGAAATCGGGAAAGCAGTTACCAGGCCAATCAACTTGGGGGCCGGGGGTGGGGTGGGTTATTGTTGTGTCCATTCTAAAGAAAAGTGACCCAGCAGAGTGTGGGAATTATAGAACACTATTATTAATACCTATGCAAGTAAAAGTTTGCTGAAGATAATTCAGCAACAGTCAGAGCAGGACTTCGCAGCGGCCAGAAACGTAAGCGGCCTTCAGACGAGGATGTGGAATGAAGCATGTCACTGCTGACATCAGATGGACCTGGCTGAACGTAGAGAACACCAGAACGAAACAGCTTTCCACGGTGTGGATCCTAACAAACTGTGGATCACATTTAGAAGAAAGGGAATCCCAGAGCCCTTCATCGCGCTCACGCGGAATCTATAGCTGGGCCATGAGGCCGTTGCTCCAACAGGACAAGGGGATGCTTTGTGGTTTCAAATCTGGAATGCCATGCCTCAAGGTTGTATCTGTTCACCACACATATTCAACACGGATGCTGAGCCGAGAATCAGAGAAACTGCACCGTATGGAGAATAATGCAGCATCAGCATGAGAAGGTT
Source organism: Echinops telfairi (assembly GCF_000313985.2). NCBI lineage: Eukaryota > Metazoa > Chordata > Mammalia > Afrosoricida > Tenrecidae > Echinops > Echinops telfairi. The sequence continues at coordinate 326,173 of NW_022103914.1, forward strand.
TAATAACCTACGATATGCAGCTGACACAACCTTGCTTGCTGAAAGGGAGGAGGTCCTGAAGCATTTGCTACCGAAGATTACGGACTACGATTCAATAGGATTGTCAGAGGAATTGATGCATTTGAATTAGGGAGCTGCTAAAGAATATTTAAGGGAGACCATAGATTGCCAGAACAAACAACTCTGTCTTAGAAGTGCAACCAGAATGCTCCCTCGAAATGAGGATGGGGAGACTTGTCTCACTTCGTTTGGATACATAACCAGGAGAAACCAGTTCCTGGAGAAGGGTTTGATTCTTGCTAAAGTAGAAGGTAGCATAAAAGAAAACCCTAGATAGGTTGAAAGAGAGGCCCTAACAATGGATTGAAACATGACAACAATTGTCAGATGGCACAGGACTGGGCAGTGTTTGGTTTTGTTATTAGTCATCAAAATTTACTGGATGGTACCTAACACCAGTAATAGCAACCATGTCAATACCTTTAAATATCTTTAATTCCACTACATTTCCCCATTGATGAGCATTTAGTTTGTTTCCATTTCTTTTTGTTTCACTCGTCCAAACACTGTTACTAGGGTCATCCTTGCATGTGTCTCTTAGATATTGCAAAGTGGAATTATTTGATGGCTCTTTGATTTTTTAATGATACTGACAAATTGATGGCACCAATTTATTTTTCTCAGGCAATATATGACAGGGTCTATCTCCCCAAGGATTCGGCAATGCTGAACATTATCAATATTTTAATCACTGTTTTGATCTGAAAGACAAAATAACACTCCATTGTGTGAATTTGCAGTTCTCTGATTATTGGTGAAGTGGGGATTTTTTCCCCCAAGTTTCAGTGAGCATAGATGATACCACTTTTGTTCATTTTTCTAATAAGCTCTTTTTCTTTTACTTACTAAATTCCATAAAGTATTTTGTAAGAAATACGTCTTATACGAATCATTAGCCTACATATGGCAATTATTCTTCCAACTTATGATTGGTCTTTTAATTTTGTTAATGACACCATTTCATATGCTGAGGCTTATTCTTCCAACTTATGATTGGTCTTTTAATTTTGTTAATGACACCATTTCATATGCTGAGGCTTTTCATTCTGATGTAGCCAATTTTATCAATCTTCCTTTCTTAATACCATTTTACAATTATTCTTCCAGTCTATTGTTAGTCTTTTAATTTGTTTATGACACTATTGTGTGTCTGAGACTTTTCATTGTGATATCGTTAAATGTATTTGTCTTTTCCTTTCTTACTGTCTTGTTAAAGAAAGCCTTCTGTAGCAAATAGAAGCTGATTGCTTAGATATCAGAAGCTCCATGTGGTTTCCATTGCCTACAGGTCATCTCTGAGTCTCATTCCCCCTTCTTGATTACCACCTGGTCATCCCTAGTCACTCTCCTGTCAGAGGCAATCTCTGGTCTTTCGAAAGTTCATTTATTCATTCAATGAATACTGAGTATGAGTACTTGCTGTCAGCCAGGCATTGTGCTAGGCTTTGGTTAAGCGTTAATAAATAAAGCAGAAAAGACCCCTGCCCTCGTGAACCCACAATCTAGTGGTGGAGACTCCATTCAACAAGCATGCTCTCTCCAGATGGGAGTGAATCGGATGAAAGAGCCAGACTGTAAGAGAGGATGGGTGACGGGGCTTCCACCACGCTGACCTGACCGCCAAGAGCACTCACCCATGCTCATCCTAATTGTCAGGTCCCTATGCGGTTTCTTTCGTCCTAGTTCACCAGCATCTCTTTGGTCTGTCTTCCTCCCTCTCAGGCTCATCACCCCTCACAGACTCCACTTTGCCTGTGATTCCTTCTCTCCAGGCTGCTCTGCTGACTTAGCATGCTGTGAGTCCCTCTTGCTCCAAGAAACAAAGTTCTGAGAAAACTGAGCCAACAGCCAGGTGACAGAAAAAGAAACTCCTAGCATAAGGGATTTGGAGCAGGTAGGGGTGGAAAAATCACTCTGGGGCTGTCAAATGAACCTGATCCAGATAAAACCCTCTGTGCTTAGATGGAACAACAGATAGTGAAGTAAATAAAAGTATATTTTGAGCACTATTTGAAGCAGCGGCACGTAAACACCTCCTATACGAGGGAGTCCCTCATGGCAGTGAGAGTCATTTGAGATCTTATCTCAAAGTCAAACCTGAATATTTAAACGATGAAGAAACAGAAGACAGCTTGGAGTCAATTAATGCGTGCTTTCACTATCACCAGAGTTGGTCAAATAAACTCTTATAAACTAAAATGACAGAAAGGGTCTCCAGGGTCTTCTCCAGGGGTCAGAGCCTGGCATCGACCACCATCAACTCTACCCTGGACAGATTGCTTAGCCTTACTCACTCCGGTGCTTAAAGTGTGGATAGCACTGCCCCTCCTAGGATTGACTAGATGCTAGACACATGGTAGGCATTATACAGTTGGGATTTTTTTCCCCCCTCAGCACTTAACTCAGTGCTTAGCACATCACTTTATGTTATTGTTGGATTAGAGTCTGAGGATGGGGTAAGCAGCATGCTCAGCTTCTAACCAAAAGGTTGGACATTCAAGTCTATTCAGAGATGCCTCAGAAGAAAATCTGAGAAATCTATTTTTTTTTAAATGAAGAGAGAAATCAGTCACTGACCGATTTGTAGGGGTCATTGACCTCTAGAGCACATCTTCACGCACATCAGAGTCGACTTGACTGCCACTGGTTAGCTGGCTGGCATGGTTTGACTAGCTGTACTTTTATGACGGGGACGATGAGGCTGCAGCCTGGAGAGAAATGAGAGTGTGGCTCCCTGGCCCCGCAGAGGGTCTCAGAGACCTGCCGCTTGGTTCTGCAGACAGGGACTCCCCGAGTTAGAAACAATCTGAGTTAGTCAGGCTCAGGTACAGCCTCACGCACAATTGAGTTTCTCCAGGGACCAAGCCCGAGTGCCTTGATGGATCTCTTTCTCTTCCACAGAGTTAAAGAAGCAGAGAATAATTTGAATCATCTTTATTTAAATAAATAAATATTTAAATATCTGGGGGATGCTTATGAGCAGGCTGAGCTCAAAGGGAAACTCGAGTTGGCTGGAGAGGCTTCAGCAACCACCGGGTCCCAGATCCAGTGCCCCTTCTCCAGACCAGCTCTCAGGCCCCATAGCCCGGTGGTCCCCAGTCCACTCTCACGTATTGCCTGTCTGTCTCACCAGTCCCAGTCACGAAATGCCAAATCATGGACTGGTCGATGACCCAAAAGTTGCTGGTTCAAATCCAGCCAGTCATCTAATTCCAAATCCTTCTGAAAAGGTTCTAATCTGCACATGTGGAATCACTATAAACCAAAACCAACGCGATGCCAATTAGTTGCTGTGGTTGCTTGGTTTTCAGTCGTATGTGAACGCTGTGCCCAAGAACCTGGCATCTGGGCAGCAGGGGGATCCCTTGAAGCTGCTTTCAGTCCCAAACCAACCTACCAAGAAACAAGAAAGTATTCTGTGAGAGTGAGATTCTGTAGGTCTCCCTACCCCCAAAATAAGGCTCATCTTAAAAAAGACTGGACAATGTGATAAACCCAAGAGATTGCTTCCTACCGTCCAGAGAAATAAGGTCATTTTTTTTCTTCTCAAAAGTGTCTAAGCCACAACTGGAAAGGAAATGTGTTGTCTGGGATGATCTTTTTCTTAGGGATCAGCCAGCAACCATTTAAAAATTCAAGAATGGGAACAGAAATGAACACTCTTAGACATGAGCTTGATGCATCCTGGTTCAGATCAGGGCTGCAATGATAAGATAGTTAATGCTGAGTTCACCGCTGCGGGGTAAGACAGTAAGAGGGGGAGAAAAAAAAAGGTGTATTTCCTGAAAGCTAAAGAGTAGGCTCGCCCTCTAATCCCAGGCTGCATTATCCTGACAAATAAGGAAGTTATGCTTATTAACAGAAGCTAATAAGATTGCCCCACTTTAAATATCCTGAAGACTACTGCTTTCCGTTCTAGCATCAAGATGTGGTGGGCAGCTTAGCGTTCTGTCCTGCCCTGTCCTTCACCACCAGCTGCAGCCTGTGGCCATGGCTGACCAGGGCACCGCGCCACGGGATGGATGCATCTTTCTTCCAGTTCATGGCTAGAAGGACAGCCCCATGTTGCAGGAAAGTACCATTTTGTCTTATTTGGTGTAATGTGGTTCTGGGCTGTCACAAACTATCCTGATTCGGAGGCTAAGAAATATGATGTTCTTCTTCGTCCCTGGAAATGGGACCGGCATAGATTGCCCTATTTAATCACAACAATAGCACTAACTGAAGACGGCAGACCATAGCAGACAATGCTCGTCCTTTTCATGACCCTGGGACCAGCCTCGGAAGACGGAGCGCGTAGTAGCCCCACTAACTAGAGTGGGTCTGTGGAATTAAACCACCATGTATGACCTTGATTCTAAAGTGCACCCCTCCTCAACGCATCCCATCCTGGCCGCCTCCCCCTGCACCGGGAGGGGAAAGCATATTCCTATTTTAACAATTGGCACTAGAATTCCTCAGAGGGAGAGAAAAGCTCGTTGCAGTGCTAGTTCAAACCAACCACCTTATACTACTGAAATTTTGAGGATGGAGGAAGATGGGGAAGCCTGTGTGGCATGGAGCAGGAGGGGAAGAGACACGGCGCTGCAGCTGCGCAGACTCAGAAAGAGGCAGAGAACGGGTTGCTAAGAGGCCAGGAAGGGGGAGGGAGGGACAGAGGAATGAAAGTCCTCTGTGGTGTAGATAGAAGGTGGTTCAGGTTCACCATGTATTTATTCAACACACCTGTGATGAAAATCCAAGTACAATCTACTACTGCGACCTTTCCACAAAACGTCATCTCCAAAGCATTTTAAAAAGCAACTATATGTTACTTTCTCAAGCATTGTGAAGAACCACAGAGGAGTCTGCTGAGTCGTTTGCCAGTGTTCCGTGTGGAAACCTCACTCTTTGAACCGCACTCACCTGTAGCGGACTGAAGGCGCTGACAGGCGCCCTTGTGCTGAGGCTAAAACACCCAGTGTCAGAAGAAGCAGATGACTGCTCTCCCAAGGTTCCAGAACTGGCACTCATTGGAGTTTGGTTCAAGTCTCTTGCCTTGAGGTGCCTGATGAAAGGTGGCCTGGAACTATCGTATATTTACTATCTTAATACTCCACTTGCCCGGGGGATGATTTATAATGTTCTCTGCCATAAAATGATAATGATGTCTCTAAACTGAACCAGGCACATATATAAACCATAGATACATAAGTGGATTTTGAGTCTGCACTTAATTCTTGCCCCAATTTAAGAACAATTAGTTCGTAGGACATGGTTTTACTCCTTGCTCAATCTCCTGAGTAGATCCCTGAAGATGTGGATGCTACACCAAAGTGAGGTGAGGAAACCAGATGGTCCCTACCTGTCAGAAGGAGTACCTATCAGAAAGGCTTGTCTTCAAACAAGCAACCATCTGAGATATCAACAACTAAGTCCACAGGGAAGAAGCACACTAGCTTGTGTGATCCAAGGAGTGTACATTATAAAATCTAAATCCAAAGGAGGGAATCATATCAGACCATAGATTGTGAACACCTGGTATGCAGAAGCCTATGTATGACAGTGGAAGCCCAAGATCCATTTGCAGTCATTGATGAAGTCTCTGGTGAACTCCCTCTGTGCATAGTGGAGGAATGTGAATAGCCTTGCTTTCAGACAGAGACCATTTTAAAGTCTATAGTAGCAAATTTAGTCAGGATCCAATGCAATACCTTATCATTTGATCTCTCTTTTGACCGATTTTAAAGTTGTTTTCAGTTTTTAATATTTTCTGTTTTCTCTTTGAGGTTTTTTCTAGTCATTGCTGTGTGGGGATTTTGTTTGCTTCCTGCTTGTATTTTGTATGATTTTCGGTATGAAATCCAGGGTAGATAGATCTATAGAGATGTAACTGGATTGAGAATTGCATAAGGACATGGCAGGGGAGGATAGAAATAGGGAGCTAACAACACTGAGTATGAGAAGGAAATGCTCCGAAATTGATTGTGGGGATGATTGCACAAATCTTCTTAATATCACTAAACAATTAAGTTGCATGATTAGGGAAGTATATGCCAATAAAACTGAAAAATAAACCTGTCAGGAATATGGCCTGTGGAACACAATTTCAACTCTAAAGATTGTGCAGATGAACTGCATTGAAGTAGAAAATCTGAATTAACTGAAATTAACCAGGAAGGCTAAGTGTTCTCCTCCGGAAAACAGTTGCAGTTTTTATTTACACGGCGACTTGGGCGGAGGGGTGGGGGCGGGGTGAGCACCATTGACTAGACGGCGGTGGGTTTGGTCTGATTCCTTTGGAACCGGGCAGGGCTGAGTGAGATCTCATTTCCACCACTAAGAACTATGGAATCCTGAGACAGAAATTAAGATTACCTATAGAAATATTTGAAACTTTGGATTTTATTTTTTATACCTGAATTTATAAAAAGAAACAAATAAAAACCATTAAAAAATAAGACCTAATTGAAAGAATTTGATAAACACTTAAAGACTGATAGTTGTCATATCTTCTTCATGTTGTTATACCATCTATAAATGTAAAATATCAATTTTAAAACTCAACTATATTTCTCCTTTTGTAAGCTCCTATTAAGTATGTTCTTTATTCCTTTTATTTTAAATCTTCTTGTGTGATTTTACTGTTTGTGTGTCTTTTGAAGCAGTATGTAGTTTAATGTCTGCCTTTTAATAATTTATTATGATTAATAATGTGTTTGGTCTAGTCCAATAATCTTTTATGTCCTCCATTTCTTATATTTTACTGTTGGGTCTCCATTGCATACTTCCTGTTCTTTTGTTGCTTAATGAAGTTTCCTTTGTTCTTTTCATTTCTTTTTTCTCTAATGCTTTTTAAAAGATCATCTCCTAACCTTTTTTTGTTGCTACCATAAAACTGGATGGAGAAGATTTGCAAATTGTGTCTTTGGCTCAGCTCCATCTCCACTCCACAACTTGGGAGCGTCTCCAAATCCTCCTCCCAGCTGGAAAAGGAGGGGAATGACTGAAAACATGAAAGTACTGATAGAAACAAAGAGAAGGAACCGAAGCAGAGCTCCCAGGAGGATGTGTGACCTCTGCAGCTCTTCTACCCCTGCCTTAGCTAGTGCTATACTTTTGCAAGTGGTATCATAGCTAGTTCTAGTTCCAGTTAGGAAGTTGGACGAAATGTTTACACAGAGTGAATCGGGGGTGGCGGGGGTGGGGTAGGTGGAGTGATAGTTCCCAGTTTGGCTTCAGAAAGCTAAACTTGTAAATTATACTCACCCTCCCTACTCTTTTTTTTTTTATTGTGATTTGGGTGAACGTTTAAGAACAAATCAGTTTTTCTATTCAACATTTCATGCACAAACTGTGTAGTGCCATTGAACACCACTCCCACAATATAACAGTGCTCGGCCCACCTACTCCCTGTGTTTTCTGTTTCCAATCTTCCTTATTCCTACCTTCTGATCTTTGTCCTTGTGCAAATGCTGCCTTTTTTTTTTAATCTTGAATGCTTGATTGTGCTAAGGGGTGTGTACCTCTGTCTGGGGTGTTACTGCTCATCTTGTTGATGGGTCTATTGTTTGAAAATTGAGCTACAGGGATGAGTTCAGTTCTAGGCTTGAAGCATGGTTAAAGCCATAATCTAAGCTGGCATGGTAGGAAATATTCTTGTACTTGAGTCTTTAGGGTGATTTTGTTGTTCAGCATCACTAATACAGACGGGCCATCTGGCTAGATTGCAGAAGCTTGTCTTGAGCTATAACGACAGCACTGGTGACACAGGATGGACCATCTTCTGCCACAATGTGCAGTTCCTCAAAGAGCAACCTAAGCTGGATGTCAGCCTTTGACCATCAAATTTCCGGGATTATGGGCAAGGGCATGGACCCTTGTTATGTGCCATGACCAAAATTGCTCAGTCGCTGAGATAGGAATGAAAAGGTGGATTCTCTCAGTTTTACAAAAAGAAGAACTTGAATGCTTCAACCAGGAAGAGAAAAAGAACCATTCACTTTGACCATGGTGGATTTCAGTAAGTTTATTTCCCAAGTCTGATAGCTGTAAACCACTCTCTGGAGGAGTAAGAGAATATGAATGGATCCCAGCACAGCTAAATTGGTAAATTTAGGTGCTGTTTAGTGAGACTTGAGCCTGGCTGATGAGCCAAGGATGGCATGTTTTATGAAAGTTACCTGTCAGGAAGCACACTTCTTCACTTAATGGTTAGAAGCCCTGCCAAAAGTGCTAAGATTCTGGTAACGAGTCTACTTTTCCTTGCTCTGAAATTTTCTGCCTCATTTTTCCTAGATGCTGAAAGCTCTAAATGTAAGGGTGGGTGTATGTGTCTGAGAGAAATTTCTAATGTAAAATATACTAATGAGTAACAGTCTCATGTTATTTGGATGACTATTACATATGGTCTACTTATAATTTTTTATCAGAGAGTGTAACCTTGAGAGGTTTCTTGCTGAGTCATTTTATAATGACTGGTGCCTTTTTTTCTCAGCTATAAACCATAAACACTAATAGTAATCGCTGGCAAAAAAAAAAAAAGAGGAATATTTCAGTGTGGTTGGCCGGGTAGCTGTCTTCCACATTTCTATAGCATGACCAATGAGTGTTTCCAGTGTGATATTAGTTTGCTTTTTAAAACCAATGCCTTCAGATCAGTTTCAGAAGGTTTTTTTTATGACAGCCATCTTTTATTTCTTCCCTATCTTGTTCTTCATATATAATGTCCCATGATATCATCTCACAACCTGTCTGGTCTTTGATCATTAGTGTTAAATGCATCAAATCTATTCTTGAGATGACCTCTAAATTTAAATGGGATAAAATCAAAGTTGTACTTTAGTGCTAGAGAACCAGATATATATGAAAGAATTTAACAATTCTACAAATTCTGAGGTATTTTAGCTCAGGGAACATTCTTGATTGGAATTGGGGCAAAAAAGAAACTTGAATTTCCTCCAGGAAAATATGTATGTTATTTCCCGGTGACAGAGAGAAGCTAAAACTATCCCCTGGAATTCACTGTTCTGATTGGACCTTGCTCTCTGGATCATGTTGGTAAATCCAAGATGTTCCCCAGTTATGATTCACACCTTAAAATCATCTTCATGAATTCAGTATTGCTTATAAGTTGATGGAAAGATCAGCCTTAGGAGCCAGCTGATGTTCATGCAATGTTTTGTTTGTTTGTTTATTAACATTTTTAAAAACATGCTGCTAAATGAGTGGAGATTTACAGAACAGATATTATTTTCACATTTAACTATTTATAGTTTTTCATCTCATTCATTGCAAGCCCTTCAAAGTACAATCACTTATCCCACTTCCTCCTGTGTCTCGTGTGTCCATTCCTCCTTCTTTCCTACCCCTCCCGAACCTTGTCCTTGGGGAATGCTGCCTTTTGATACTTCACTAATCGAATGGTCACCCTATAGACTTACAGAGCCACCTATATTTTTGCTGATAATTGACTAGTGGGAATGAATTCAGCTTCAGATCTGAAGTATGACAAAGGGCCATACTCTCAGTAGTTCCAGCATTTGAGTTTAGTTTCATATTCCACCACCCCACCCACTTTTTCCAGAACCTTCTAACGTGATCCCATTCAGAGCAATTGGGAATGCTAGCTGAGTATAATCCAATCTTTTAGGCCTCCGAGTGGTAGAGACTGATGTTTGCCTGGTCCATTAGTCTATTGAACTAATTGTTTCCATGTATCTTTTGATTTTCATCGCTCTTATTGTTGCTGGATAGGAAGAAACCTTACATGACTGCTTGTGAGCATTTAAGACCCCAGTTGCTACTCACTAAAATGCAATGTAGAACATTGTCTTTGTAAACGATGTTATGCCAATTGACCTTGGTATGTCTGAGGGACTATAGTCTGAGCCCCCAGACCCTAGAGGAGTTTGGTTATGTCTAAGAAGTTTTCATAACTTTTCCTTCTGTATGCGCTCACATTCATGGATATGTTTGCGGTGAAGAGAAATACACTTGCACAGATAGCCTCCATCAAACCTATAAATATCCAGGAGTAAGCTCCTACTCTCACTCCCATACATTTTCTGTCTATGAGTATCTCTATTCATCTCTTAGATCACATTTTGTGCAGAGTTGTATATAGATAGCGGTAACTTCATTTATTGCCATTAACTCATAAAATCTCTAGTGTCTTCTCCTGCCCCCAAAATTTTTAAAAAAATCATTTTATTAGGGGATCATACAACTCTTATCACACTGCATACATACATCAATTGTGTAAAGCACATTTGTACATTCATTGCCCACTTAAGCCCCTGGCATCAGCTCGTCATTTTTTCCCCTCCCTCCCCACTCCACCCTCCCTCATGAACCCTTGATAATTTATAAATTATTATTTTGTCATATCTTA
>NW_022103914.1:337674-372131 GCF_000313985.2 Echinops telfairi
GGTCCCGTTGTTTTCTCCTCCAGATTGTTCATCCAGCCTATCTTATTTAGACAGGCCTGTGGAGATAATAACATGCACAAAAACAAGACAGAGCAAAACCAAGCAACAAAATAAAACAAAACAACAACAAAAAGCCAATGAAAATAAACAAAACAAAATACAACAACAAGAAAGAAAAGATTGTAGTTAGTTCAAGGACTGTTTGTTCACCTTTAGGAGTGATTTCCAGTTGAGTCTTTTGGGGCACCAAGCCTTGGCCCCAAAGTCTATTTTTTTAATTCCCTGGGGACTTCGGTGCTCTGTTCCCCTTGCTGTTCTGTTGCAAGCACTTAGTGTTTTGCCTCAGTGTTGTGGGATCGGATCAGGCGCAATTCCCACACCGTGTCTCCAGTGTTGTCTGCTGTAGGGCTATGGGTCAGTGAGGGGCCGGCCATGTGGTCTTCTCTGTGGATTGGCTGCTCTGAGTGGGAATATCATTTGGGCCAGGATGTGCTCCACTCTCTCTTCCTCCCCCTCCATTTGCTCCCATGTGCTCTGATCAAACATGTCCCTCTTCCAGAGCTTCAGATTCAATGCTGTCCTCTGAAATAAATTCTTCTGGGGAGAGGGGCAGGTGTCCACATAGTTGGTTTGGGGGCTGGCCCCTCAGACCTCTCCACTGGTTCCCTACTCCATGCTGGCATGTTGCCTTCACATCTTGGAACACTGGGGCCCCATAATTTTTTACTGACTTGCCTTGTATATTGCTTTCCCCTTCACCCAAGTTAACACTTGTCTACCCTCTAGCCAGTAATTTATCCTCCCTTTTCCTCCCACTCCTGGACACCATTAAAGAATGTTACTTTTTAAAAGGAAATAGAGGAACGAACTAGGAGGCAAAGGACATTTGTAGAGGTCCAAATACAAGCTTGAACATATGTAAATATACTTATATATGATGATGGGGAGAGAGATCTATGTACATATATTTATATGTTAAGTATTAAGGCAGCAGATGGACTTTGGGCCTCTACTCAAGTACTCCCACAATGCAAGAACACTTTGTTCTAATAACCCAGCATTCTGTGTGCTCACCTTCCCTACACGATTGCTGAAGACAAAATGGGTGCATAAGAAAATATGGTGAAGAAAGCTAATGGTGCCCAGCTATCAAAAGATATAGTGTCTGGGGTCTTAAAGGCTTGAAGATAAACAAGCAGCCATCTAACTGAGAAGTAATAAAGCCCACATGGAAGAAGCACATCAGCCTGTTTGATCATGAGGTATCAATGGGATCAGGTATCAGGCATCAATGACCCAAAACAAAAAATCATATCAATGTGAGTGAGGGGGAGGGCAGAGTGGAGACCCAAAACCCATCTGTAGTTAATTGGACATTCCCTTACAAAAGGGTCACAAGGAAGAGACAAGCCAGTCAGGGTGCAATATAGCACCGATGAAACATTCCTCTAGTTCTTTAATGCTTCCTCCTCTCCACTATCATGATCCAAATCCTACCTTACAAATCAGGGTAGACCAGAGCATGAAAATGGTACAGATAAGAGCTCTCAACACAGGGAATCAAGGACAGATAAACTCCTGAGGACCAATAATGAGAGTAGCTATACCAGGAGGTTAAGGGGAAGGTGGGGAGAGAAAGGGGGCACCGATCAAAATGATCTACATATAACCCCTTCTTAAAGGAAAGGACAACAGAAAAGTATATGAAGGGAGACAGCAGTCTGTCTAAGACATGGGGAAAAATGATAAATTATCAAGGGTGCATGAGGGAGGGAGGTTGGAGGAAGGGGAAAAGTGAGGAGCTGAATCAGTATCAAGGGCTCAAGTAGAAAATGTTTTGAAAATGATGATGGCAACATATGTACATGCTTGACACAATGGATGTATGTATGGATTGTGATAAGAACTGTAAGAGCCCCCAATAAAATGTATTTTTTTAAAGGATAATGAAATAAAAGATGAATGTTACTTTTAATGTGTAAACTCTTTATTGACTTTTTACAACAGTGATTTCTTTTTGATTGAATATTTTTACTCAGTATGATGTACTCCAGGGTCATCCATGTAATGAGATGTTTTGCAGATTCATCATTATTCTTTCATACTGTGTAGTGTTCCATTGTGTGTATGTACCATGGTTTATTGATTCCCTCATCCATCAATGAGCTCTTAGATTGTTTCCACCTTTTTGCCACTGCAAACAGTGCTGCTATAAACATGGTTGTACATATATGTCTGTGTCATGGCTGTTATAGCTCTAACGTATACCTAGTTGTGAGACAGCTGGACCCTACAGGGTGCCGCCATATGCCATTTCAATTTTTAAGGGAGTTTCATGCCAGCTTCCACAAGGGTTTCACTTGTTTAGATCCCACCAGTAGTGTATGACAGTCTCAGTCTTTCCACATTTGTTGCCAGCATTTGTTGTTTTCTGTTTGGTATTTTTTAACCTTGCTGGTAATGCTGGATTATATTCTCATGTACTTTTGGATTGCATCTCTTTAATGGCTAATAATTATAAACATTTCTTCATATATTGGCTGTCTGAATTTCTTCTTTGGTGAAGTATCTGTTTGTGTCCTCTGCCTTCTTTTAAATTGGAGTGTTTGCTTTTCTTTGTTGAAATGTGTGAAGCGTTGTTTTTATATATTCCACAGCTTAGTCTCTTGTTCAATATTTTGGCCAAAAAAGGTTTTCCCAATCTATGGGTTCTATTTTTACACTTTTGATAAAATCTTTTGATGTACATAAGGGTCTAATTTTTAGGAGGTCACAGCCATCTAGTTTGTCTTCTGTTTGTGTGTTTTTCATTATTTTGACAGTGTATTTATGCTATGTATTATGACTAAGTTTGTCCTTATTTTCTTTGATTATCTTTACAGTTCTAGGTTTTCATTTAGGTCTTTGATTATTCTTGAGTTCATTTTTATATATGGTGTGAGATATGGATCTTCTTTTGCATATGAATATCCAGTTTTTACATCATTATTGGTCAAAGAAACTATCTTTTCCCACTCAGTGTAGTTTATTCCTTTTTCAAAGATCAGCTTTTCAAAGTTGAATGGATTTATTTCTGGGTTCTCAACTCTATTTGATTGGCTATTTATCTATCATTGTACCAGTACCAGACTCTTTTGACTGCTGTGGCTATATGGTAGGTTTTGAAATCAGGAAGTATAAAGCCTCTTATTTTTGTTCTTCTTTGTAGTATGCTTTGCCTTTCTATCTCTTTAAAGAATGATTTTGGAATTTGGCTCATTAAATCTGTAGAATGCTTTGATCATACTGACATTTTCACAATGTTGGTCTATCCATGAGCATAGTATATTCTCCCACTTAGGTAGATCTCTTTTGGTTTATTGTAGCAGAGTTGTATAGTTCTTTGTATAGGTCTTTTGCTTCTCTGATTAGATTTATTCTAAATACCTCTCTTTGGGATGATTATTGTAAATGGTATTGTTTTCAAGATTTCTTTTTCAGGGCATTTTTGGAATTCAATGATTTTTGTATGTTGATCTTGTACTTTACCATTTTACTCAATCTTTTCAATTAGTTCCAATAATTCTCAAATCTTTGAGATTTTTCTAAGTATTGGATCATATCATCTGCAAATAGAGAGGGTGTTACTTATTATTTTCCAATTTGAATGCCTTTAATTTTCATTTCTTGCCTTGGGGCTCTGATCAAGACCTTTAGTACTATGTTGAACAGAAGTGCTGATAGACGGTGTTCTTGTCAAGTCTCTGTTTGCAAGGAGATTGCTTTCAGTCTTGTTGAGAGTAGTGGTGAGTGTAGTGTTGGCCATTGGTTTTATATATAAGCCTTTAATTATTTTATGAATTTCTGTTTCTATTTTGTTGAATGCTTTTATGAGGAATGGGTGTTGGAGTTTGTCAATTACCTGTTATCGATTTATGTGATCATATGATTCTTTTCCTTTGCTGTATTTTTTATGTATTACACTGGTTGTTTTTCTTTCTTTTTTATTATTGTTATTTTAATAATTTTATTGGGGGCTTGTACAACTCTTATCACAATCTATACATCCATCCATTGTGTCAAGCACATTTATACATTTGCTGCCATCATCATTCTCAAAACTTTTGCTTTCTACTTGAGCCCTTGTATCAGCTTCTCATTTTTCCCCTCCCTCCCTTCCTCATGAATACTTGATCATTTATAAATTCGTATTATTTTTTCATGTCTTACACTGACCAATGTCTCCCTTCACCCACTTTTCTGTTGTCCATCCCTCTGAGAGGAGTTATATGTAGATCATTGTGAATGGTTCCACCTTGCTCCCCCACCTTCCCCTTCCCCTCATTATTGGTCCTATGGGGGTTATCTGTCCTGCATTCCCTGTTTCTACTTCCTGTCTGTACCAGTGTACATCCTCTGATCTAGCCTGATTTGTAAGGTAGAATTGGGATCATGATAGTGGTGGGGAGGAAGCATTAAAGAACTAGAGGAAAGTTTCAGGTTTCATCGTTGCTACACTGCACCCTGACTGGCTCGTTCGTCGTCCTCCCCTCGACCAGTTGCCTATGGATGTCTAGGTGCCTACAGATGGGCTTTGGGTCTCCACTCCGCACTCCCCCCTCACTGATTGTTTTTCTAGTGTTGAACCATCCCGGAACACTTAGTGTGAAACCTACTTGGTTGTGAATTTTTTTAAGGCATTCTAAGACAAGCGTCTTGCTGAGAGAACTTGTCTGCAGCCAGGCATTAATTAGATTTCTGTAACAAATTATCACAAGCTCGATGACTCAAAACAACAGAAACAAACAAACAAAACAATCAAAAAACAGACACGAAGTTTAGAGTTAGGGTTTGAAAAAGAAGAAGAAATTTATTATCTTAGAGTTCTGGAAGATAAAATGCTAACATCAATGTACTGGCAGGGTCATGTACTCTCTCGCTCTCTCTTTTAATAGGGACTCTTCATTAAGTCTTAAACAAAGGCAATTAATTGGATGAAGGAGAACAGTATGAAGTTATCATAATGTCCAAAGGATTTGCATCATATTCTCTTTCTTTCAAGGTTCTAAAGAAAAATCAGCCCTGGTCTGTATCTAGCTTCTGGTGTTACTGGAAATCCTTAGTGTTCCTTGGCTTATATATCACTCCAATCTATCTCTGCTTCACACTCTCCCTCTATAGCTCTATTTCTCTTTTCTTCTTATAAAAATATCTGTCATATTGAATTAAGGTCCACCTATCCTGTATATAATCTTAATATGATTATATCTGCACAGACCCTGTTTCTAACTAAGCTCACCTTCACTGATTCTGGTAGTTAGAACTTCAATATGTTTTTTTGAAGGACAGAACTCAACCCATAACCTTTAGCTTCAGAGTATAAGCACTGCCAGAAAAAAATCCTTCTAAAATAATTGTTTTATATTTTAAATACAGAAGACAAAAGTACATGTTTGGTAGACTTGTATATATTTTTGAAATCTGGATAATTTTTGTTTTACCACAATCTTACTATTGATGACTAGAAAAATTATTAACTGACATCCTTCTTTAATGTTAAAGTTTTCCTTATCTATGAAACCAAATATTGCCATAAGAAGCCTGACCCAAGCTGCAAATGCCCCCTGAGAAGTTGCTCTATATTGATGTAAGTTTGTCTTATCCTGTTAGAAAAAGATAGTTGTGAAACCATTGACTCCTAATTTTAAAAATCTCAAATTTCAAAAAGCTCCTTGGCTCCAGGCAGAGGAAGGGATCCATTGTTAGCACCCAGGCCAGAAGCATACTGATATCAACTGTTCTCAGTAAAGGCAGAAGGTAATCAACAACAACATGTTGTTGAGGAGTCAATCCATCTGATGGTACCTTAAATGGCAGAGTCTGGTTCCCTAGGCTGCAGTCGTTATGAGCAGATCCCAAGGAGTTGCTGTGTGGGTTAGAACCACCAGCCTTTTGGTTAGCTGTTGAGTTCTTAAGCACTGAACTATCAGAGGGAATACAGGGGTCTATCATTCATGTTAAGATGAACCATCATTGATCTTCTACATTTCTCCTTCCTTTTCTCTTGTACCATTGTACCTAGCTTCTACAGACCACTTGTTTTTGTATTTTTCAAGAATCAAAATGGCCTCCGCATATGCATATAGAATAACTTCTCCGAAGAAAACATGTTCAAATGCAATGAGTTTTGTTATTTTAACACTATTCATCAATATTGTAACATAACAAATGAAAATGAGTCAATTCAGACAAGTAATAGGCAGTCTTTTCCATGTGAATTAATCAAATCCCACAAGAGTCATATTTGGAAGTATTATTCAAATAGAATATGTCAAACCAGAAACACAGTAAGGGAAGCAGCCAAAATGATGAGAAAAACTTCCAGCCCTACCTTAGGAAGAACTCTTGACAGAACTGGGGCCTTTGTCTTTGGAAAGGGAAGGCTGGGGACAAAGCTGAAGAGTCTTCATGAGCATAAAGAAGGAGATTTGCTGGAGTGTAAGTTGCAAAATTCAGCTCAACACAGGTTCATTCAATTGGATGAGCCCATCTGATTGCAAAGGATTTACAGTCTCTGAAACGCAAAGGAGCAGTTCTAGTCTGTTCTATAGGCTCACACCGAGCTGGAATCAACTCATTGGCAGTGGGTTTGGTTTCTGGTATTATGTGCCAAGAATTTTGCGGGATACTTGGAATAAAATATCGATTAAAATGGACTCCATATCTTTTCTTACAGAGTTCATATTGTTACTAGATATACACTAACACATAAATAGGTAATATGTCAGATAATGATGTGTCCTAAGAAGAAAAAGAAAGCAAGATACTGAAACAAACAAATATGAAAGTTTCAAAAGATAGTAAATACATTTGCATCAAAAAACATCAAATACCTAGGATCAAATCCAGGCAAATTTGTGTAAGACCTCTATACAGAAAACTATAAAGCCATTTTTTTGGTTGCTATTTTGTGTGCTACCAAGTTAATTCTGACTAACAATAACCAGATAGGACAGAGTCGAGCTGCACCCAAGGATTTTCAAAGTTGTAATATTTATGGCAACTATGTGCCTGTTGTTTCACTGTTATGTCAGAAGAGACTCTGAAACGTGTTCTTCATAATGGAGTAGTGAAGGCAAATGGAATAAATGATGACGTCAAAGAGTTGAACAGAAACTTTCAAAAGGCAGCTAGAGAAAGCAAAGTAAAGTATTATAATGTCAAGTGAAAAGACTTGGAGTTAGCAAACCAAAAAGAAAGAACATGTTCAGTATATCTTAAACTGAAAGAACTCAATAAAAACATTCAAGCCACTAGTGGCAATACTGAAATATTCAGTGGGAAAAATATTGAATGATTCAGGAAACATCAAAAGAAGATGGAAAGAATACATAGAGTTGCTGTCCCAAAAAGAACTAGTTTAATTCAACCATTTCAAGAGGTAGCACATCATCAAGAGTGAATGGTCCTGAAGGGAGAAATTCAAGCTGCACTAAAGTCATTAGCCAAAAACAAGGCTCAAGGAATTGATAAAATATCAATTAAAGTGTTTTAATAAGCTAATGAAGCACTGGGGCCCTCACTTGTCAATTCCAAGAACTTTAGATAACAGTTACCTGGTCAACTGACCGGAAGAGATCCATATTTGTACCCATTGCAAAGAAAGATGGCCCAACAGAATGCTCAAATTGTCGAACAATATCATTGATATCACATGTTAGTAAAATTTTGCTGAAGATAATCCGTCAATGGTTGCAGCAGTACATTGACAGGTAGCTGCCAGAAATTCAGGCTGGATTCAGAAGAGAATGTGGAACAAGGGCTATCGTTGCTGATATCAGATGGATCATGACTGAAAGTAGAAAACACTAGAAAGATGTTTACTTGTTTTTTATTGACTATGCAAAGGCATTGAACTGTGTAGACCATAACAAGCTTTGGATACTTTTGGGAAGAATGGGAATTTCAAAATGCTTCATTGTGCTCGTGTGGAATTTGTACATGGATCAAGAGGCAGTGGTGCAAATGTAACAAGGTCACATTCCATGGTTTAAACTCAGGGAAGGTGTCCATCTGGGTTGTATCCTCTCACAAACTTATTCAATCTGTATACTGGGCAAATAATCAGAGAAGCTGAATTACATGGAAAAGGATGTAGCATCAGGATTGAAGGAAGGTCTAATAACAACTTGCAATAGACAGATGACACAACCTAGCTTGCTGAAATCCAGGAGGACTTGAAATGCTTACTGATAAATATCAAGGATTTCAGCCTTCACTATGGATTACAACTCTATGTAAAGAAAACAAAAACCCTCAGAACTGGACCAATAGGTAACATCATAATAAGCGGAGGAAAGATTGAGGTTCTCAAGGGTTTCATCTTGCTTGGATTCACAATCAATTCTCATGGAAGCAGTAGTCAAAAGATCAAACAATGTATTGCATGGGGTTAATCTGCTGCACAAGACTTCTTTAAAGGGTTAAAAAGCAAGGATGTCACTTGGCAGACAAGTGAAATATTCAATGGACAAAATATTGAAAGATTTAGGAAATGAAAGAAGATGGAAAGGATACATAGAGTCACTGTGCCAAAAAGAACTAGTTGAATGCAACCACTTCAAGAGGTAGCATATCATCAAGAGCTAATGGTACTGAAATGCTGTGCTGTTTGATTGGCACCGTGTCAAAACAGAGTTTTGGTATCAAAACAGTAATTGGCATCCTGGATGGACTCAAATTGTATTCCCTTGAAATGTTCTTTGAGTTTGGGGAACAAAAAGAAGTTTGATGGGGCAAGATGAGGGTTGCAGGTGGATGGGGTAGGGTTTCCTAAGGAAATTTTCAGAACCATGCCATGGTATTTTCAGTTGCTTCATGTGCATGTGAAAGTTGGACATGGATAATGAAGACTGAAGAAGAACAGATGCATTAGAAGTATGTGCTGGCAAAGCAGAACCACGCTAAAAGGACAAACAAATCTGTCTTGAAAGATGTACAGTCAGAGTACTCCTTAGAGGGAGGTGAGGTAGTTAGTTTATTGTGCCAACCTGGCCGATAAACGCATGTGGGGTTAATTGAAGGGCGGAGGGATAAATGATTCAGTGAGCCTCACCTTTTAAGTTTTCTTGGGTCTCTTGCTTTCTGATGGTCGGACCGGGGTGCAGCTGCCTTAGCTAGTTCCCTGCTTCACCTGGCAAGGCTCACTTCCTGCAAGACATCCCTGAGGAGAAGCCACACGGACCTACCCCGATGCAGCGGGGTGCTGGAGCACCCATGTGGAGACCCCTGCCAGCGCTGAGATGTTTACACATTCACTGATTCGGCTTTCCTCCTGCAGTCGGCATCATTACATCTGTTTTGTAAGATGGAGGAGGACTTTATGGATTGGTGTTTGACATATGGGTTAATGGGTTATTGTTGGATTTGTGGGCTTGGGCAGCACTGGGTTGGGATGTTTTCTTGATGCGCACTTACCCTTTATATAAAACTCTCTATTATACATCAGTTTCTGTGGATTTTTTTCTCTAAAGTAACCAGACTAACACAGGAGTGATGTCAAGACATCGTGTTACATACTTTGGCCATGTTTCAGGAGAGACCAGTGTCCAGGAAAGGATATCATGATTGGTAAAACGAAGGAGCAGGGAAAAACAGGACAACTTTCTACCAGAGGGACTGACATGGTGGTTGCTTGGACATGACAATGATTGTGAGGATGGCACCGGACAGGACAGTGCTCTGTTCTGCTGCACATAGGATCGCTATAGTCGAAACTGAGTCTAGGGCACCTGACACAGACAATCTTTATGGAAACAGACTGTTAGATATTTACCCTATATAAATCACGAGTGGGAGATATTTTTAAAGACATAAGCACATGAAAGGATATGCCATGTTTGTAGATGGTAATGCTACAAGATTTATTGAGATATTAATTTATATGTGATTGATATAATATAATCATAATTAAAAAAAGTTTACTGGGATTTATGGAGTTGTCAGGCTGATTCTAAAAGTAGATGGAAATTTCAAGGAGAGCTAAGATGTTCTTAAAGAAGAACATTGGTTTATTAACTTCCTCGGCCAAATCTCAAGACCTATTATAAAGCTACAATAAATAAGGCAGTGTGGAATTTTGGATAGATTAATAAACCAATGTAACAGAATACAGTCTAAAACTGATCTACAAATATAGTATTAGACTGTACACATTCCCACTTATCTACATAGTTAGATTCCTAAGGGAAGGGTCCGATACAAAAATTAGCATTATATGAAAATGGAAGATGACCACATGAAATCACAAAATGGAGAATGACTACATCATTACATCACTGGCATATTACATCATCACATAACTAGTGTTACTTTTATCTTGTACCTCCGTGTTTTTTACTGAGGTGACATACATTTGGTACTGAGGTAAACATGCATACATAATTAATGTGCAAAATAAAGAGAAGGTAGATTGTTTTACTGTTGCACAAATACAAAATCCATGATAATGAGGTAGTTGAGCAGCAGGAGTATTTATGAGAAAGGCGATGCATGGGACAGTGAAGGTTAGTCTTTTCATTAAATTAATTGGGATAAAAATAAAATGACTTATACAAAAATCAATTCCAGGTGGAATATAGATCTTAGTGTCATAGGTGAAACAACCCAGTGCCATAAAAGATAAAATTAGAGAATATATGAAAATAAGTTAAAAAGTATTCCTACAAAATCATTGAAATTCATTGAACAAAAATACCGAAATATGAAGCTATTATTTTGTGGCATATCCTTAATCTAGGTCTATACAACTCTGAAAGCAGTTGTTCCATCTTTTTAACCCTTCCCCCCAAAATGCTGTGCTATTTGATTTACACCATGTCAAAACAGCAGTTTTGGTATCAAAACAGTAGTTTGGCATCCTGGATGGACTCAAATTGTGTTACTTTGAAATGTTCTTTGAGTTTAGGGAACAAAAAGAAGTCTGACGGGGTAAGTTGAAGGATGTACCCTAAAATGCAGTGATGAATGCACGAAGCACATTGTTGCAGGAAAGAACTGGAGGAAATCATGCTAAGTGAAGTAAGTCATGCATAAAAGGACAAGTACAACATGAGTCCACTGCGGTAAGCTTAAAAAGAGTGGGGGGTGGGGGGTGGGGCATATACATACATCCTTGTGGTGCAGTCCAGCAACTATAGCAGGGGCCAAACCCAATGCAGGGATACATACAGCAGCCAACTATATAAGAGGGGTAAAGAAAGAGAAGAAAGAAACAAAGACATGGGTAGGAGGGGAGCAGGGCACTAATCTACCCAAGGGGAGGGTATTTTTTATATCTCCACAGGAGGAGAGAGAGACCAGGCCTCAACCCAATGCTCCAAGACGTGAATACAACACACCGGCATGTACCAGGGAACCAATAGAGAGGTCTGCGGGCTGGTCCCAATCCTGATTATGTGGACACCCGTCCTGATGCCGTGCTTTCTTGAGCAGGGAGAATGAACATGGAACGTGAATAGACACACAGAGACACACAGAGACAATACAGGGCTGCAGCACAAAATAGACACAGACAGAGACGGTACAAAACTGCAGCAGCCTTGACAGCCCGCAGTGCTTTATTTTATGTACTAAATACTGGCAGTGTTCCCAGACAAATTTGCTATTCCCACGCCTGAATTTCTCATAGCCTTGAGAGTGAATTACGTATCTCAGCCCATACCCGTATGTTTACATACTACCAGGGAAACACTGTTTGCAGCTGCTTCCACAATCTCCTTACTGTTTGCAGTAAGGAAGCTGTTTATGAGAACCAACTAGGACAGACGTTTGTGTACTGTCCTAGACAGATACATGACATGAGACACAGTGCTCCTCTCATGGCTCCTTCACGCCCCTCAGAAGAATGTACTTCAGAGGACAGCACTGGGGCGACAGCTTGGGGAGAGGGGTGCATCAGATTAGAGCACACACGAGAAACATAAAGGGATGGAGAGGGAGGAGAGGACATCCTGGCCCACCAAGCCCCAAGGACTATGTTCTTGCTTCTAGCAGACAACGCACAGAGAGGAGAGTAGGGCTGGCCCCATCACAGGATAGAGCATCCCTCTCTGAACCATGGCGCTGCAGGGGTCAACACTGGAGACACAGTGTGGGAATAGTGCACAGTCTGGCCCCATCACGCTGGGGCAAGGCACTGAGGGCATGCAGCAGAGTAGCAGGGAGAACAGAGTGATGAAACCCCCGGGGAATACCAAAAATAGACATTGAAAACAGAGTATGGCACCACATCAAACTCAATTGGAAAACACCCGTAAAGGCCAACAAACAGACCTTGAACTAGTTATAGGGTTTTCCATTTTTGTCAGTTGCTTTCTTTTTGTTATTGTGATTTTGTTCTTGCTTTCTGTTGTTGTTGTTATTGTTTTGTTGGTTTTGACTACCTTTGTTGTTTTATTTGGCTTTGCCTGGTTTTTGCTCTTATTAATGTATCTGCATGTCTATCTAGATAAGATAGACAGGATAAACAATTCAGAGATGAAAAGAATGAGACCAATGGTTCCTGGGGGAATACAGGAGAAGGGGAGGTGGGAAAAAGGAGGGGTTGGGAGGACCAACCCAGGGACAAGGGAACAACAAATGAACTAAAATCAATGGAAGGAAGTACATGCCGAGTGCGGCTCAATCAAGGGCAATGTAGCAGCAAGGAATTACTAAACATGAGTGAAGGCTGAACATGATGGTGGGACAAGAGGGAAGTAAAAAGGAAATAGAGAAAAGAACCAGGAGGCAAAAGACATTTATAGAGGCCTAAATACAGGCATGTGTGTGTGTGTATCAGGAGAGAGAATAGAACTATGTATTCATATCTATACATTAAGAATTAAGGTTGCAGATGGACATTGGGCTTCAACTCAAGTATTCCCTTAACACAAGGACACTTTACTCTAACAATCTGGCATTCTGTGGTGCTCACCTTCCCAACACCATCACTGAAAACAAAATGGATAAAATGGGTGCATAAGAAAATATGGTAAGAAAGCTGATGGTGTCTTGAAGATAAACAAGTGGCCATCTAGCTGAGAAGCAACAAAGCCCACGTGGAGGAAGCACACCAGCCTGTGTGATCATAAGGTGTCGATGGGATCAGGTATCAGGCATTTAAGACCCAGAAAAAACATACTCAAGGTGAATGGGGAGCTGGGCATGGAGTGGAGACCCAATGCCCATCTGTAGACAATTGGACATCCCCTCACAGAGGGGTCACAGGGAAGAGAGGAGTCAGTCAGGGTGCAGTATAGCACTGATGGAACACACCACTTTCCTCTAGCTCTTTGGTTCTTCCTTCTCCCCACTCTCGTGACCTCAGTTCTACCTTACAAATCAGATCAGACCAGAGCATGCACACTGCTACAGATAAGAGCTCACAACACAGGGAATCCAGGACAGATAAACTCCTCAGGGCTAATAAGGAGAATAGACACACCAGGAGGATTAGAGGAGGGGGGGGGAGGGGTAACTGATCACAAGGATCAACCTAGAACCTCCTAACCTTCTCCCAGGGGGACAAATAACGGAAAAGTGGGTAAGGGGCAACAGAGGATGATGTAAGATATGGAAAAAATAATCTATAACTTATCAAGGGTTCATAAGGGAGGGAGGGCAGGGGAGGGAGGAGGAATAAATGGTGAGCTGATATCAGGGGCTCAAGTGGGAAGAGATTACTTTGAAAATGATGATGGTGGCATATGTGCAAATGTGCTTGACACATTGAGGAATGTGTGGATTGTGATAAGAGATGTAAGAGCCTCCAATAAAAGTTTTTTTTTAAAAAAAAAAGATGAGAGTGGAGGTAGATAGGTAAGGTTTCCTAAGGAAATTTTCACAGGACAGTCCTTGCTTCCTTCAAAGAAAGAGCAGGTGCATCATCTGGGTGGAAAAAATTCCCCGGCACAATCTTCCTGGTCCTTCTCACACAAATGCAGTTTTCCATTTCCTTAAAGCTACTTCATAATCAGCCCCCCTTGTTGTCTTGTGTCCTTTGAGAAAACCTGGCATGATTCCAAAAGTGCTATTTTGGAATCCAAAAGAAAATCCCAGTTGGCATAACCTTCTGAGCTGACCTCTATACCTTGAATGGTACTGGTCCAGCAGATCCCTGAGGAAGCTACTGTTTTGATTGGACCTTTTGCTCTTTATTGAAGGTACCATAAGTAAATGAGTGTATCACTGAAAGCACTTGCCTATAGCCATCCTCTGACCACAGAGACATGTTTAAACACGGTTGGTTTGGGATAAACCCATGCACGTATGAACTGGAGCCCTAGTGGAAGTACTTTTTAATATGTCCTCCTATTCATGACTGTGATGTATGCAAAATTTTTTCATATTGTACCAAAGAACATTAATCATAAAGGAAAATATGAATATATTGGATTATATTAAAAATAAGAGATTCTGATCATGAAAAGGTATTTGTAAGAGAGTTTAAAAAAAAAGGTAAGTCACAATCCAGTATAGATGACTCCTTCAGTGGTGAGAGGGGCGATGCTTGGAGAGTGAAGGGAATGTGGGGTAGAAAGGGGGAACCAATTACAAGAATCTAAGTATTGCCTGCTCCCTGGGGTATGGACAGCAGAGAAGAGGGCAGAGGGAAACATCGGACAGGGTAACTTATGACAAAACTATAATAATTTATGAACTATGAAGGGTTCATGAGGGTGGGGGCAGTGAGGGGGGAGGAGGAAAATGAGCAACTGATATTAGAGGCTAGAGTGGGAGGCAAATGTTTTGAGAATGATGAGAGCAACAAATGTGCATATGTGCTTGACACAATGGATGGTTGTATGGCTTGTGATGAGAATTGTACAAGCCCCCAATCAAATAAATTTTTAAAAAGTAAGTCACAGAGTTGGAAAAAATATGTACAATGTTTAAAATTAACAAAGAACCTGTACCTATAACACACACACACACACACACATATTGACAAGAAAGACTGACGCTTCCATTAAAAAAGGAGGGTCATGAAATTTAAAGGAGAAGGACATGGACAGGAACTTCACTAATGATAAAATCCAAATAGCTATTAAATATATAAATAGGTACTTACCCTTAATTGCATTAGTGTCCTAGGTCTACTGTAACCAAATGTCACAAATGGAGTGGCCTTTTAAGGGCAGAAATTCTTGAAAATTGGAGCCTGAATGTAGGGCTTCCATGGGTCTATGTGTCTGCTCTAAGGAAAGATCTTTCCTGGTCTCTCCCAGCTCCCCGAGTTTCCTGACAGTCCCTGACTTATAGATGCATCTTCTTGTGGCCATCTTCTCCCAATAAGTCTCGTTTCTCTTTCTTTCCTAAGGTGTGGGTTCAGAGTGGGTGAGGACTCATGCTACTCCCCTGTGACCGCATATTAATTTAACTGATAACATTTTCAAAGAACTTATTTCAGAACACGGTCACTTTCACCAGGGATTAGAACTTCAACATATCTTTTTAGAGGGAAAAATTCAGTCCCAAAACACTGATCACAGGGAAATAGATTGAGTTGCAATAAACTACCACTTCATACTTAGTAGACAAACTTAAAACACATAGACACACATGTACACATTATACCAAATGTAAAGATAAACAAGAACTCTCCTTCACTGCTGCTGGAAACATAAATTGGCACACCTTCGGAAAAACTCTGGGTAGTATCTTCTAAAGTTAAATATATACATACTTTGGGGCCCAGGGTTTACATGCAAGAATGTTCGTAGCAAAACAATATGGTTGAATCGCGTAACTATGATTGAGTGAAAAATAAAAAGCTAGACACAAGAGTATTTACTGAATTTTTCCATTAATATCAATATTCTATGTCGAGAGAGGTGGCTGTAGTACTGGTCACGTCATGCATATTTCTGCATGGGTGGTACACACAGTGCTTCTATAAACTGAGTTAATGAAAGCAAAAATTTTACATGCAGCCTTCAGAGGCTGGTACAATAGCTACTTTAATTCTCCCAGTGGATCCTGGGAGTCTTTGAGCAGCAGAGAGAGCACTAGACTGCTCACTGAAAGGGTGGCAGTTCTAGTGCACCCAGGGGGGCCTCAGGAAAAAGGCTTAATGATTTCTTTGTTGTCATTTTAAGCCATTGAAACCTTATGCAGCAAACAAAACAAAACAAAAAAATCTTATGTGTGTTAGTCCAGGTAGACTACAGAAACAAATCCAGGGAGACTCATGTGGATATAAGAAAGAGGTTTATATACAAGAGCAGTTGAATATTGAGAAAACATCCCAGCCCAGTCCAGATCAAGTCCCTAAGTCCGATTTAGCCCATATGTCCCATACCAATCTATACATTCACCTTCACACTCGCGAAACACATGCAATAACGTCGAATGCAGGAAGATCATAGGCCAGGAGGTGGGAACTCCTATGGATCCAGTGGCATTGTAAGCATCTCAGCACTGGCAGGGCTCTCCGGTGGCTTCTCCAGCACCCAGGACTGCATCAGGGTAGGTCCATGTGGCTTCTTCTCAGGGATGTCTAGGAGGGAGTCAGCCTTCTCAGTAGAGAGTCTCCAAGGGAGTAAGCAGAGAGAGAGGTGTCTCCAGCCTCCAAGAAGGAAAATGCAGAAGTTCCCAGAATTCTCAGGAGAAGGCCATGCCCTCACCGAGACCTCATTGATTATATCTTGATTGACAGGCCAGACTCCACCCCTTCACTCATAATCCTCTCAAATTGACACCAGATTATGTAACTACCACATATGGATCACATTCATGAGTAGCCATGAATCAGAGTGGATTTATTTTCTAGTACCTTGAGAGGATTTAAGGAGCCCTGATAGTGTAGAAGATTATGTACTGAGCTGCTCTCTGGGAGACAGATGATGCTGCCATAAAGAATTACAGTCTTGGACACCTAAAGGGGACAGTGGTATCCTATCTGATAGGGTCACTTGACTTGAGTCAGAATTGACTTGGTGGCAATGCATTTGAGGGTGCAAGTGAGGGGTTCAAGAAACTGCAGGAAAGATATAGCAGGCTGGAGCCTCAAAAAAGACAGCCAACAGAAAATTCATGGTAGCTGGAATTTCTCATTTTTGTTTCTTTCTTTTCTGAAATCAGAGTGATTCATAATCATTTTAAGACTTTTTTAGTGCTGTGATTTGCTTCAACCTCTTCATGACCCCATCCCAACTTTATTATCTCCAAACCGTCAGTAAAATTTATACTTTAAAAACTAGTCAAATGGCTTAAGAAAATAATGATGAGGTAAAAATGAACCAGCAATGAATGGTAATGCTATTTAGACTTCAGAAGCCTACAAAGTGTTATTCTGAAAAGATGGCTGTTGAGTAGAAAGCAAGGGGCATGAGGGACATCAGTGATCCAGCTTGAGAAAAGCAACTGCAAAAACTCCTCAGCAGGATATGCCAGGCATCGAAAATCAGCAAGGAAACCAGTGTTTAGGAAGCCCAATAAGACAGTAAGAGATGAGCTCAGAAAAATAGCCAGGAGCCAGATGATGCTGGTCTGCATGAGCCAAAGATTTTACTGGATTTTACTTTGAATGAGACAGGAAGCCATTACAGATAGGGTTTTGAGCAAAGAAATGACATCATCTGACTTATATTTTGAATGGGTCATTTCCGTTGTGGGGAAATTATCCCACAGGGAGGCAAGGATGACCACAGAGAGCGCAAACAGGTGGCTTTGATCAGGGTAGTGGTGATGGAAGTGGGGACAAGTGGATTCTGGATGCATTTTGAAAGTACTGGCACCAGCATTTGCAGATATGGGAAGTGAAGGAAAGAGGCCTCAAGGATGCCTCTGGGAAGTAGTTTCTAACCCTAAACTTGCCCATGAAGCAATTACTCCAGCAGAGGCAGTTAGCATTCCTTCCAAGATGGCTTTGCAGGTCTGAATGTTGTTTCCCCCTTAGTTTGTGTGTCATATAAACGCCTAAAGAGATTTCAGCCTTTGGGGGTGTGGGCTCTACATGACCTCTAAGATAGCTCATGGGCCAAATATTCTAGAACCATATGACAATCAGAACCATTTAACTTTTCAGGCTGAGTGGTATTAAATTGACAGGCACAATTCAATTGCAAAGTAAATTTCAAGGATGAAAGTGAGTTTTTAATACCTGGGGCCTACTGTGTGCACCTTTTCCAGTATATATGTATATTTACACAGGCAGAAACAGGGTTAAAAAATGGCATGATGCAGTTTCCTGGGGCAAAAACAGACCCTACATTGAGAGCAGGTGGGGGGGGGGGGGAATGTGAAATGCATATGTTGATGGTGGGAGCAGCAACCTCTGGGATCATGATGAATAGAGAGGGGATCTACAAAAAGAAGAAATACTTAGGTGGTAGATGATTTAATTATAAACAAGCACCCTAATGTGTTCAAATTCCCCCAAATGTCTCCTTGAAATCAATGATGCGAAGGGGTTTGGGAGAATCTGCAAGTGCTCTTAATTAGTTGTTCTCAGTGGAGCTGTTGCTAGAAGCTTGCTTGACATTCTCCTTTGGGATTTGTCCTCAAAAGGGGTTCATGCTCCTTATGTGGTAACTTCCTCCCAAAGGTCTCTGCATTGACTTCGTGGAGCACTCAACCATCTCCTGCCCTCCTAGCAGGAGAGGTACACTTGGGGACACCCTGGGGAACTGATCAATTGGTCAAGCTGATCAGGATCACGTCTTGGTCTGTTACCCCAAAGCAGTCCTTCCTTGGATAGCACTTAACCTCAGTAAACCTCCATTTCTACATCTTTAAAATGGGAGTAGTAATACCTTTACAGAATGATGGTTCCTTAAGGCTTGATGGTCAGGCTCCGTGTGGGCTAGCCATTGCAGAAGGTTCCCTCAGCCTAAGGCTAGCTTTACCCTTTGGGTGCCAACTAGTTTGTAGAGATTTTGCTGCACTTTACACAGAGCTGAATCCTTCCTGTTGATCTTGTATGGTTAGTGCCATTGAGGGGGTTCTGACTTTTAGCAACCCTAAGTACAAAAGAATGAAACACTGTCCAGTCCTGTGACATCCTCACACTTGTTCCTGTGTTTGAGCCCATTGTTGCAGGCACTGTGACAACCCATCTCCTTGAGGGCCTTCCTCTTTTTCCTCTTCCCCTCTACTTAACCAAGCATGATGTCCTTCTCCAGGGGCTGGTCTGTCCTGAAAATACACCCCAAACACCTGAGAAGTCTCACCTTCCTTGCCTCTAAGGAACATTGTAACTGTACTTCTTTCAAGACAGATTTGCTTGTTGTTTCAGCAATTTCTGGTACTTTCATAACTCAAATGCACCCCTTCTTCTTTGGGTTCACTTCCATATGAGGCGATTGAAAATACCATGGCTTGAGTCAAGGATGGCTTAGTCCTCAAATAACATCCTTGGTTTTCAAAAGCTTAAAGAGGTCTGTGCCGCAGATTTACCCACTGCAATGCCTCATTTGATCTCTTGACTGCTGCTTCCATGAACATTGATTAGGAATCCAAACAAGATGAAGTCCTTGACAACTTCCTAGTTGTGAGGGTTCTGGTCTTCTTTATGTTGAGTTGTAATCCATAGGGAAGGCTGCAGTCTTTGATCTTCATCGGCAAGTGTTACAAGTCCTCCTGACTTTCAGCAAGCAAGGTTGTGTCATCAGTATACTGCTGAGCACTTGGACCTGAGGGAAAATTTTCTATTTATTCTTAACTAGCTTTTTCCTTTCCCCCTGTCTTGGTGCTGAGTTTTTGGCTCAACTCCTTCTACCTTGCATGGCCAGGGGGAAAAGCCAAATGGGCAGAATGCATTAAATACTCTAGCTTTACAACTGTATTCCTTTGAAGAAAGAAATGGAAACTGTTTTGCTTAGAATTCACTACCTATCAGGCAACGTCTCCTTCCATTCTGGAAGAACTTCTTAAGGGTAGACGCTACTGACATTTGACAGACAAGCAAACTGCATTCGACTATGACACTAGGCAGTAGTGGTAACTAGGCAGTATTTCCACATTTTTATTTCAGATGTGTTATTTTGTGAACACTTTTATGCTGCTTCCCTTTTTATTTATAAACTAATAAATTCTCTTTGTTCTAGAAAAAATTGGGGGAGCGCTTGTCATGGCATTTATCACTTTAATAGTTGTATAATTTCTCATTAAGTTAATCTACTATAATTTATTTAACCAATTTCCTACTGTTGGCAGGTTGGCTTTGCTCGCTTATTGTGTGTTTTTTTTTAATGTTTTTTCTGTAATAAATCACCCGGCTATGAACATGTACACATGAGTATTATTTCATTCTGGAAATTTCCCCATCCGGGAATCACTGCATCAAAGAGATAATCATTTTTATGACCTTTAGAAGCACCAGCGATTTGTATACCGAGAGGAGTATCCTATATTTGAGGGTCAAAAGCAAAACCTAGTTTTCTCTAAAGAAGTTAGTTTTTCCACTTATTCGTAAAATTTTCTAGCGCGTGATGGGTAGCAGGCGTCTTGCCAGGGGCCGGGTCGCCCTCTTCCAGGCACTCGCTCCTGGTCGGGGAGCGCTGAGGACGCACCAGGCGCCCGCTGCTGAGCCCCGTGCGCCCGAGCGGCGCCCAGGAGCCGAGGGAGGGAGCTGCCAGGGAGCCCCGGGAAGTCCGAGCGACGCTGGACCGGAGTCCTGCAGAATGAGTAAGAGTTTGAGCTTGGGGTTTTTATTGATTTTGACCGTGAACCTCTGGCCTTGTGCCAGAAAAAAAGTTCCCCACGCGTGGCACAGCGAACGCGGGCAGCGTGGCAAGCGGCCCCAAACTCGGGAAGCCTCTTTGCACCCCGAAGGAGGGGAGCCGGTCTCCCGGGACGCAGGAGGAGGCTCTAGCGGACCTGGAGCCGGGAGGCGCGGCCCCGCGGGGGGCCGAGGAGAACCTGAGCCCGGGCTTGCGGGGTCCGGAGCGCAACCGAGCCCGCGTGGTCCCCGCGGAGCGAAGTGGCACCCTCGGCTCCGGGCGGGCGCCGCGGGGGGGGGGGGGTCACCTGAGTGGCCGGGGAGGGAAGCCCAGGCGCCAGAGTAGGGGGACTAGAGCGAACCTCCCCCGGGGAGTGGGGCTCAGGAGCCGTCGGGTCCCCCAGGGCCCGCTGGCGGGATCGGGAAAGGGGCGGAGCCAGGGACTGGCCAGGGGGTCTGCGGGGGCCGCTGTGACCAGGCTGGAGGACCTGTGCGGGGAGCTCCTGGAGCCGAGCACCTCCCCGGAACCGTGACCTTGGCTTCGGGGAGTAGGTCCCACGCGAAGCTCTGCGCTCAGCCCGAGCCCATCCTGGTGGGCACCCGCAGCCGAGGAGCCAGCGCTGCCCTGCAGAGTAGCCCGGGCCTGGTCGCCAGGTAGGACGGAGGGACTCACGGAGGGCGGTCAGACAACTCCACGAGTGGGGAGGGGCCGTGGGTGGGGTGTCGAGGGGTCACTGGCTTGGGGCCAAACGAAGGGCGCACCCCAAAGCAGCTCGGCCTTAGAGGCATCATGGGGTGGCGTGGGGGCTGTTGAAGGGTTAGGTCCCAGGTAGCATGACCGAAGGCTTCTTGGGTGACCAGACTCTGCTGACCATGGTTACCCTCAGAGGGCATGGGGGTTGCCTTTGGGGTTGAACTCAGAGAGAGCTAAGAGAAGGGCTGTGGGTAGTCTCTTGTATCCCCGCCTTGTAACAGAGAAAACACTCCTTTCTCTTGTGCTAACTTGAGAAGCAGGCCGCTTTCTATTCTTAATGTACCTTACCGGGAAGGGGGTGGAGGTGGAGGTGGGGGTCAGGGGTGGGGACAGCATAGTCTCAGCACCCATCCTCACAGGATCTCTAGTCCTGGACATAGTGCCGCAGTGGCCCCATAGTTAAGGTATCTGTCAGTCAGTCCCTAGGCCTAATCAACCGCGCGCGCGCGCGCGCGCGCGTGTGTGTGTGTGTGTGTGTGTGTGTGTGTGTGTGTTATAATGGTCAAGTTAAAAAACAAAGATTGGCCATCGAGTCCATTCTGAGACAAGGTAGACCCACCCGCACTGTGTTTCTGAGGCTGTAAATCTTGACTGTAGCAGAAAGCTTCTCTGGCAGAGCCTTCAGAGAAGCTCGTGGTATCGAACTGCTCACCGTGGGATTTGTAGCTCAACTTGTAACCTCCTGCACCCCCGTAGCTTTGCATTACTTCAAATGTATAGTTTTCTAGAGACCATGCAAACATATTATTATTAAAAATAATCAAACACTCCAAAAGTTTGCCTCCTGTGGCATTTGAGTTTGTCTCTCCCTTGTTCTGTCATTGATTGACCCAAATAATTTCCTCCCCCTACCCTCTGTCTACTGAAAGTACCAGAAGAAAATTAATATCCTCACTACCTCCTTTTCAGACTTGCTGCCCACAGTGGTTTTGTTTGGCCTTTCACTCAGGTAGCCCTCAAGGTAGGGAGCCCATTAAAGAGAACCTGGTTCCTTTACTTCCTGTAACTCTCTCTGCGATTGGAAGAAGGGAGCTTTGAGGAATAGCCTTCAGCAAATTCCATGTTCACTTATTTTTTTTCTTAAACTGATTGTTGCCAGCGCTGTTCAAATAGTAGTACCTGACTGAGGAGAATTAGTGAAGCTTGTCTCCTGAAAGGCTCTCGATTTCTGGAAACTGATACCTTATAAGTACAGACTTTTTAGAGTACAATTGTACCAGTTATATCTATCCAGTTCTCCCCCACCCCTGCTTCCCCCCCAGCATGCTGAGTAACCAAAATAGGGTACTTTGCCCCTCTGTAGGAAGCTGAGAGGTGCCCTGCTGGCATGGCACCAGGGTACAGCACTGAGCTGCTAGCAGATGGCAGTCCACACCCACCAGCTGTTCTGTGGGAGACAGATGTCTTACTTCTGTAAGATTAAAAAAATCCATTTCTGTTGCGTGCATTCCGACTTAAAGTGAGTGACTATCTAGAACACAGGAAAACGACCACGTGGAGTTTCCAAGGCTGTGTGTGAAAGCAGGCTGTCAGGTCTTTTCACCTGGGAACAGCTGGTGGTTTCAAACTGCCCACCCAGCCCTAGCCTGGGCACCCCAGCCTGGGCACCCTCCTGTGTGGTTCTACTCTCTCTGGTAGGATAACTGTGAGTTGGAGTCTTCCCCACGATAACAGGGTTGAATGCTGTTTACTTAGAATCCTGGGCGCTCCGGGTCTTATGCCTACCTCCTTGAAGCCCTATGAAGGGGCCCAGTGCCGATGGCTTTGTGATAGACAAAAGGTGTGGGGTGGAGAAGGTAGAAGAGCTGCTAGCAGAGGAGCAGTGAGGTAGGAGGGAGGACCACCCCAGGATCCTGGACTGGAGAAGAATGGAAGAGCTGTCATTTAGCAATACTCCACCCCCGCCACCCCCTCCTCCCCCCACTGACAGACTGCTGATTTGGGTGAGAGACTACATGTGGCTCACTTCTCGCCAGCAATTAGCACAGTAAACTGGCACATGTCGAAAAGTGTTTAAATTTTTTGGGGGGGCGGGGGGGGAGTAGGGGGGGTATGCAAACCAGCATGTATTTACATAAAACATAAAGTTATTGTTACGAATTAGCAGATTCTTTTGGAGTAGCATTTAAAAGCATCAAATAGCTACCCCAGTCTCCATGTTTTCCTCTTTTATTCCTTCTTTTCATGTCGCATGACCTTGATCTGGGTTTCACACATCAGGCATTTCAGATGGCTTAGAATAGTGGTTCTCAGCCTGTGGGTCGAGACCCCTTTGGAGGTCGAACAAGCCTTTCACCGGGGTTGCCCAATTCATAACAGTAGCAAAATGACAGTGATGAAGTAGCAACAAAAATAACTTTATGGTTTGGGGGTCACCGCAACATGAGGAACTGTATGAAAGGGTCGCGGCATGAGGAAGGTGGAGAACCACTGGTTAGAAGCAGCCACCCCATAAGAAGTCCTTTGAATATGGGCTAGAAAATAAGAACCAGTCCATATAGGATGTTGTAGTAGGGTGGGGCTGGGTGCGTTAGAAAGAGGACTGGTTGAGGACAGCTGGGTGACTGGGTAAGCAATCGGACATCATCCTTAAGAGACCAGGACAGTGAATGTTATAAGAAGTGAAGGAAGCATTCATTCCTTCAAAACGAGTGCCAGGCTCTATGCCAGTCACTGGGGACAAAATGGAATGAAACCAGACCAGTTCCATGCTCTCCTGGAGCTTAGAGATGCTCTGGGGAAGCAAACATGTATAATACAGCAAAGCAAGTAAGTAACTCCTCACTGAAACAGGCCCTCTAAGGAAAAGAAGGGAAGTTCTTTGGCAGTGAAATGAGACTTTACTCTGTTCAAGAGAACGTTTCCCCAAGGAAGTGTCCCCTGGGCTGAGATTGAAGAGCGAGTGGGAAGACTGGAAGGAGCCCTGGTGGGGCGGGGATTAGGTGTGGAGCTGCTAACAGCAGTGTCCTGTCGGACATTCGAGCCCATCAACTACTCTGCAAGAGAAAGATCTGGCTGTCAGCTCTCCTAAAGATTTGCAGACTCAGAACCCCTTTGGAGGGTCACCCCGAGTCCAGATCAACTCAGGGCAATGGGTTTGTTCCCCAGTGTGGGTAATGTTGGAGATAGATAGGTATATCCTGGTGATGTTACACGTTCAGTTGTGTAAAGCAAGTCAGAAACATTTTGTTTGGTTTCTTGGTGCATACACAAGTTACATTGATACTATACTGTGGTCTATTAAGGGTGTAATAACATTATGAAAAAGTAGGAAATACTGTGAGAACGACGAAAACGCAGCAGAGACATGAAATGAGCACACGGTGTTAGAAAAATGGCGCTGGTGCACTTGCTTGACACGTGGTTTCAAAGACCCTTCCATTTGTAAAGAGCAGTAACTGCGAGGCACATAAAGCAAAGCACCGTGAAATGAGGTATGCCTGTGCTT
Organism: Echinops telfairi; assembly: GCF_000313985.2. Lineage (NCBI taxonomy): Eukaryota > Metazoa > Chordata > Mammalia > Afrosoricida > Tenrecidae > Echinops > Echinops telfairi. Next base: position 362,560 of record NW_022103914.1, read on the forward strand.
GGTCTTGAGGCAGGACCAGAATACATCAGTTCAGAAGTGCATGTGGTTGGTGGTCACCGAGAAGTCAGGCTGCCACGCTCTGTTTGCCGTACTGCCTGCTCAGCTCTGCTATCACAGCAGCATGTGCCGTGTCTTCGGCTGGCCATGATGTTCCATTACTGTCATGTTTTCTTTTCAATTAAAGGTTTAAATGGACTTTAACTTTTTTCTTCTCCATTGATTTCATGGGGCACAATAAAACACTTGCATTGTGGTTCAAATATAAAACCACCTATCCTTCCACTGCTAAGGTAAATATGTATGCTCACACACACACCCTATAAAATTTGACTTGTGCAGTGACAGTGATTGATTTCCTAGGTGGATTGTGCCAAATGGGCTGCAGCTTCTTCTCTTTACCCCATCTACTGAACTAAGGGGAAGAATGGAAGAGTTTAGTTACCCTGTAAGTACATGTGTCTCTACAAAGCTTCATATACAGTCAGTGGAACAAGGAGGAGGAGAAGGGGGGGAGGGGGGGAGAGAAAGGGGAGGGGAGAAGAAGGGGACGATGATGAAGAACGTATGCATTGATGCCGTAAGCAAAAGTAATTCAAAAATCACTATGTAGTAGTAAGAGGTACTCTAACCAAAGACGTGTTTCTTATGCATACAAATATTCTCATTTATTCACAGTAAAGGTCTAGTACTATACTAGATTCAATGAATAAAATGGTAAGTCGCCGTCCAACATATAAGGAACGCATAGAAGTTACAGGAAGGAGAATGAAACTCACAAATGCAAGTGAAATATTATAGTCGTTATAAGGGAAGCATAATCATGGTACAGTGATGCGCTATATAGAGGAATGATCAGTTCTCAAGGAGAGGAGGACTCAGATTCATAAAGGACATAAACCATGAATTCAGTCTTGAAAGATGAGACTTCCTATTAGACAGACAAAGGAGAGAGGGCCTGAGAGAAGGCTTAGTATGTAAAATAGAACAACAGAAAATCCCCAGAGGCATGGAAGGTTCTAAGGCCTGCAGGTGGCTTGAAGAGCTGCAGAATTGGGAGGGATTCACCAAGAGATGAGGTTAGGGAGGGGGCAGGCTAGTCACAGAGCTTCCATGTCCTCAGGTGTTTAAAGTATAGACTCTGGGGCCAGATTCACCCACGTTAGAGGCATGGCTATGCCACTTTCTTGATTTGGAACTTTGGGTTGCAAACCAGTTCATTTCCATTTGATCCCCTGCTGAGAATCTGCATTGCCATCTCAGACGGAACCAGAATCTACATTTTGTGTGTAAAAATCACCTGGGAATCAGAGGTGCCCTGAAAGAAAAGCCTAGCCACGTCCCTCTGAAGAATAAGCCATTAAAACCTTCGGGAGCATCGTTCTACTCTGATACACATTGTGTCGACTGGAGCTGCAGTTAACTTGAAGGCAATTGATGGTGGTGGCGGTGGGGGAATTGTGTGCGTTTATTTTCATTATTTATCGTATAAATGATGTGACTTAGCATTTTTGTTTAGGGTGCAATCATTCTGGCTGCAGGGAATGTTTGGAGCAGGGAGATCATTTAAAGATAGAGCCATTTAGACAATGGTGGTGATGGCCTGAACCATGGTGACTGGCAGAGATCATGGAGAGGAGATGAATGCTGGAGGTGGCTCTGCAATAATCACACAGAGGTCAGTCCCTGGTTAGAGGTCAGAAGTGAGGAAGAGCATGTGCAGGGGTCATGCCTGCCTGGGATTCAGGGGGCTCCAGAGACCCCAAGATCGGGAATCTGGAAATGCTTATGTGTAAAGACTTAATGATTGATACCCCAAAATGTCTTTCTGATTCGGAAGATCTTTTTTGGCAACTGATGTCATACCTTAATAATAATCAGAAAGTGGAATGTACCAAGTATGAACCTAGAAAAATTGGAAGTCATTAGAACAATGAAACTAAAGAATATACTTGGTGAATCTTAAACTGAAGGAACTGAAGAAAAATTTCAAGTCCCACGTTGCAATAATAAAAGATTATGTGGGCAAAATATTAAATGCTACAGAAAACATCAAAAGAAGATGGAAAGAATATTCGAAGTCAATGTACAAAAAAATATCTAGTCCACATTCAGCCATTTCAAGAGGTAGCATATGATCAATTACCAATGGTGCCGAAGTACGAGGTTCAAGCTGCGCTAAAGGCATTAGCCAAAAACAAAGCTCCAGGAATTGATGAAATACCAACTGAAATGTTTCTACAAGCTGATGAAACACCGGAAGCACTCATTTGTCTATGCCAAGAGACTTGGAAGACATCTATATTTGTGCCATACCAAGGAAAGATGACCCAGCAGAAGGCAGAAATTATTGAGTAATATCATTAACATCAGATGCAACTAAAATTTTGCTGCAGCTAATTCAAAAATAGTTGCAGCAGTACGTCAACCGAAGCTGCCAGAAATTCAAGCTGGATTGAGAATGAGGAATATCATTTCTGAAGTCACATGGACTTGGGCTGAAAGCAGAGACTACCAGAAAGTTTGCTTGTGTTATTGACTATGAAAAGGCATTCAACTAGGTGGGTCAGAAGTATTATGAATAACAGTACAAAGAATGAGAATTCCAGAACATTCATACTGCTTCAGAACCTGAACACGAACCAAGAGGTGCTCATTTGAACAGTACAAGGCAGTATCACATAGTTTAAAATCAGAAAGGCTGTACCTCAGAGACGGATCTGTTCACCAGACTGATTCTGAGACCATAATCAGAGAAGCTGGGCTACAGGGAGAAAGACTCAGCTTCAAGCTTGACAGCAAGCTCATTGACAGCCTGTGATATACAGATAACACAACCGTGCTTGCTAAAGGTGAAGAGGACTCGAAGCACCGAGTTCTGATGAAACTCAGTGAGGATTGCAACTTAATGTTAAGAAAACCAAAATTCTTACCACGGGCTCAGTAGCCAACACCATGACAAACAGAGTATGTTGAGGCTGTCACGAGTTTCATCTTGTCTAGATCCACAATCAACGCACCTGGAAGCAGCCGTCAGAAATCAAATGGCATAGTGCTTTGGGCACATCTGCCGCACCAGACCACTTTTTAAAGTGTTGAAGAGCAAGGGTGTCACTTGGAGGACTAAGGTGTGCCTGGCCCCAGCCATGGCATTTTCAATGGCCTCTTTTGCAGATGAGAGTTGGACATTGAATGAGGGCACTTTGAGAAGAATCGAGGCATTTGAATTCTGATGTTGACAAAGACTTATTAAAAGTACCATGCGCTGCTAGAAGAACAAACCAATCTGTCTTGGAAGAAGTACGGCCGGAATGTTCCTGAAAAGAAAGAGTGGGGTGACTTTTCTCCCATACTTTGGACATGTTATCAGGACAGTCCCTGGGAAAAAACATCATGCTTGGTCAAATAGAAAGTCATCCCCACAGAGGAAGACCCTCGATGAGATGGGGTCTTCTGGCGACAGCAGTTGGCTCAAACAATTGTGAGGAAGGTGCGTCCCCAGACAGCGTTCAGTTCTGTGGTACGTAGTTCCATTACTGTGAGTTGGAAATAAATTGATGCCACTGAGCACCAACATCATAACATAAAATAGGGTCGGAGAGGTTCATTGATCCAAACCAATATCTGTATTCTCTCTCAAGTGTCTGGGGGCATTGTTATCTCAGTATGAAGGAACATTAGAATTCACCCACTTGCTATTGTCATGATGTGGCACATATCAATAACCCTGATTCATACCTGATAGCTTTGATTCAGCTCTTGCTTGACACTAACCTGATTGAGTTTTTCCTCAAGTGTCAGCGCAATCTAATAACCCTGCTTGAGGTGTCCACATGAACTTTATCAAAAGCCTGTAGAGGTAGAGGAATTAGGTGGTCCCTATTTTATAACAGCAGCACCAGTACATCATTCTTTCTTGAAGCAGAAAATAGTCCAAAAGTGTACTTAAAAAGCTGCCAGGAGCTTTAAGCCTGTTTCACCAATAGATGCAGAGTCTAAGATATTTTGGCTTAATAATGTAATACTGAATTCAGGCTTGTAAGACTGGAATATTGCTTAAAACCATTGAAATGGACAAATACAGCCAAAGGATTGAGATGAAAAACTGTAAAATGAACAATTTAGAGTTCAGTTAAAGTTAGACTTTCTATCTCAGTGGTTTTGAGCAGGGTATTTAGTTTTTACTGGTGGCTAAAGTAGTGCTATCTCTAAAACCTAGTAAATGTATCCTTCAAAGACTGACTGTGACATTTAAATAAGCTTTATGTGGAAGGTGTCCATGTGGAACCTGTACACATAGACCAAGAGGCAGTCATTTGAAAAGCACAAGGGAATACTGCATGGTTTAAAATCAGTAAAGGATTATGTTAGGTTGTATGTTTTCATCATACTTATTTAAAGTCTGTATGCCAAGCAAATGCATGGAAGCATTAGCTCAAAAACAAGGCTCTAGGAATTGACGGAATACCAACTGAAATATTTCAACGAGCTGATGAAGCACTGGAAGCACTCCCTTATCTATGCCAAGAAATTTGGAAAACAGCTATTTGGCCAACTGACTGGAAGAGATCCCTATTTGTACCCATTCCAAAGAAAGGTGACCCAACAGAACTCTCAAATTATAGAACAATGTCATGGATATCACGTACAAGTGCAATTTTGCTGAAGATCATCCAATAGTGGCTGCAGCAGTACCTTGACAGGAAGCTGCCATGGGTTCAGGATGGATTCAGAAGAGGATGTGGAACGAGAGATATAATTGCTGGTGTCAGATAGATCTTGGCTGAACACAGAGAATACCAGAAAGATGTTTGTTTGTGTTTCATTGACTCTGCCAAGGCATTTGACTATGTGGATCAGAAGAACTGGAATTCCAGGGCATTTCATTGTGCTCTCACAGAACTTACACGTCCCATGGATCAAGAGACAGTTGTGCGAACAGAAGAGGGAATGGTGCAAGGTTTAAAATTAGGAAAAGTGTGTCTCAGAGTCATATCCTCTCACCACATTTATTCAGTCTGTATGCTGAAAAAATAATCCGAGAAGCTGGATTATATAAAGAAGAATGTGATATGCAGATAGGAGGAAAGCTTATTAACAATCCTTGATATGCTGATGACAAAACTTTGCTTGCTGAAAGTGAGGAGACCCTGAAGCGCTTGCATATGAAGATCACGAATTGCAGCCTTCCGTATGGATTAAAGAAGACCAAAATCCTCACAATATTTAACATCATGATAAATGGAGAAAAGGCTAAAGTAGGCAAAGATTTCATCTTGCTTGGACCCACAATCAATGCTCATGGAAGCAGCAGTCAAGATATCAAGCGATTCATTTTATTGGGTAAATCTTGATTTTGGAAGTCAAGGAGGTTACATTGAGGACTAAGGAACACCTTACCCAAGCCAAGGTATTGTCAATTGCTTAATACACATGTGAAAGTTGGACATTGAATAAAAAACATCAAAGAAGAACTGATGTATTTGGATTATGGGACTGGCAAATAATATGGGAAATACCGTACTGCCAAAAACACAACCAAATTTTTCTGGGAAGAAGTACAGCCAGAATGCTCCTTAGAAGCAAGGATGGTGAGACTTCACCTCATATACTTTGGACATGGCAGGAGAAACGAGTCCCTGGAGAAGGACATCATGCTTGGTAGAGTGGCAGTGAAAAACGGGAAGGCGCTCAACAAGGTGGGTTGACGCAGTAGCTTCAACAATGGCCTCAAACATAAGAACAAATGTTGGGATGCCTCTGTTGTATGTAGGGTCCCTGTGAGTGGCAACTGACTGGTTGACACCTGTCAACAACAACATGCTGAGCCCATAATCTGCAAAGCTGGACTCTATGATGATGAATGTAGCACCAGAATTAAAGGAAAACTCATTAACAACCTTCACTATGCAGATGGCAGAACCTTGCTTGCTGAAAATCAACCAGACTTGGAGCACTATTGATGAAGATCAAAAACTAAAATTTTCAGTACGGGTTACATTTCAACATAAAACAAAAATCCCCATGATGGTACTGATGCACAACACCATGATAAATGGAAAAGATACTGAAGTTGTTAAGGGTTTTATTTTACTAGGATCCACTCTCAATGCCAGTGCAAGCAGCAGTTAAGAAATTAAACAATGGATTGCATTGTGTCCATCTGCTGCAGATGACCTCTGTAAAGTACTGAAATGCACAGGTGTCAACTTTGAGAACTGAGATGTGCCTGATCCAAGCCATGATGTATATATAGATTTTTTAAAATCATTTTATTGGGGGCTCTTACAGCTCTTATAACAATCCGTACATACATCCATTGTATCAAGCACATTTGTATATATGTTGCCATCATCATTTTCAAAACATTTTCTACTTGAGCCCTTGGTATCAGCTCCTCACTTTTCCCCTTCCTCCACCCTCCCTCCTTCATGAATCCTTGATAATTTCCAATTTTTCCCCATGTCTTAGACTGACCACTGGCTCCCTTCACCCACTTTTCTGTTGTCCTTCCCCCTAGGAAGGGGTTATATTAGATCCTTGTGATTGGTTCCCCTTTCTCCCCACCCACCACTTACCCTTACCCTCCTGGTATCGCTACTCTCATTGGTCCTGAGGAGTTTATCTGTCCTGGATTCCCTGTGCTGAGAGCTCTTATCTTTACCGGTGTACATGCTCTGGTCTAGCCGTATTTGTAAGGTAGAATTGGGGTCATGATAATGGTGGGGTGGAAGCATTCAAGAACTAGAAATTTGTAAGGAAAGCTGTATGTTTCCTCGGTGCTATACTGCACCGTGACTGGCTTGTCTTTTACTTGTGACCCTTCTGTAAGGGGATGTCCAATTGTCTACAGATGGGCTTTGGGTCTCCACTCCATGCTCCCCCATTCACAATGATTTTTTGTTCTGGGTCTTTGATGCCTAGTACCTGATCCCATAGACACCTCATGATCACACATACTGGTGTGTTTCTTCCATGTGGGCTTTGTTGCTTCTCAGCTAGATGGCTGCTTGTTTATCTTCAAGCCTTTAAGACCCTAGATGCCAAGCTAGTTTTGATTATCTCTAGTGTATGTGAAAGTTGGACGATGAGTAAGGCAGATAGAACAAAAAAGAATTGATGCCTTTGAATTGCGTCGGTGAAGAATATTAGATGTGCTGTGGACTACCAAAAGAACAAGCACTTTATCTTGGAAGATGTATGGCCAGAATGCTCTGTAGAAGTGAGGGTGGTGAGACTTCCTCTCACAAGCTTTTGACATGTTACCAGGAGAAACCAGCCTCTGAAAAGGACATGCTTCATACTAAACCTATAAATACATGCACATAGATCTATTTTCCCATCCTCATATATAAATATATTTACATATGTACATGCCTTTATTTAGACCTCTATAAATTCCCTTTGCCTCCTAGCTCTTTCCTCTATTTCCAGCTGCCACAACAAGGGGCTCAAACCTAACAGCTGGAAGCATGGGAGGCCTGTCAGAAATTGGTTCTATTGTACACAGGGCCTGTGTGAGTAGAAGCTGGCTCAGGAGCACCGAACAACAACACTTGGCAAGTGCTTGATACATCTTGAGTGCGTGGCAGGTGCTTGGCTGACTCTTTTTAACTGAACTAGTCCCAAAATCTGTCTTGTATTTTTTTAAAAAGCAGGAAGAAAAAAGATTTCTTAGGTTAAGTAAGTAGATTGAATCGAATTTTATGTGTCTCTCCTCTGTGATAGATACCCCCACCCCCTCTGGGAACCAGGGTGGAAACCTGTTTTTCTCAGCCCTCAGTGAAAGCTTATCGGTGATGATGGGGCTAAAGGTAACAGGATACTTGATGAGAGGACTAATTTCAGCCATATTTCTTTCAACAAGTCTCTCTCTCTCTCTCTCTTGCTCTCGCTCTCGCTCTTTCTCTCTCCACACACACACACAATTACAAACAGATACATGGAGTGACTTGCCACCTTTCTCCCATACTTTCTGTTGCCAGAGTTCCTAATTGCATATTTCTGGCTTGTTTGCTGTTTTTAACGTAGAAAGAAACAAACTCAAAGGGATTGAAATTGTTCTCTCAATGGTCGAGAATTGTTTGTCCTTAGAGGTGAAAAGTCCTGTTCATCTTCTCTGAATATAAGAAATATTGACTAATCTGACACCAGCCTTTAGTTTAGTTCAGCAAGCACCAAGTGAGCTCCCACTCTAAGGACACGGACTTGGTCTTGCAGGCTCAGCGAGGCTGGGCCGAGCACTACACATCTCCAGTTTGGTCGCCCTATCAGAAGGGAGTGAGCAGGAAGCAGGAGGGTTTCTTTCTGGAAGCCAACTGCCCTAAGGTGGCTTTGGCACCGTAGGAAAGGTGGACTTTCAAACTGATGCTCCCCATGACAGCCACAGATTCCCCGGGCATCAGCTAGTGGGCTCCTTCAGTCATTATCCAGGTCTCTGGTGGAAAAGCCTTGGCTCTAGTCTAGTGTTAGACTCACTGGGCCTATATCCTAGCTCGGCAACTTCCCAAGTTGTGTGCCCTTGGAAGTTTGTGGCACTCTCTCTACCTACCGTTGTAAGGATGACACAGAATCTGGTATACATAGGTTGCTGTGAGCCAGTACTTACTCACAGGCACCAAACAATGACAGCATGCCCCAGCTTCCTTATCTTCAGTCAACCAGCTGCTGGACACTCTAATTCACATCCCTTTTACCTTTTACTGTCCGGCCACTTTCACCAACACGGTTCCCAGCTTTTCTGTCTCCGTGCCTTTTCAGACCTGCCTCAGATACCTCACTGCTGCCAAGTCCCCAGCCTGGACCCTACTGGCACCTATCCAGAGATCATCCAGGCATGTTAGTCCAGAAAGCTCTCTCGGCTGCACCTGCCCAGAGCCCACATCTCATTGCATTTCCAGTTGCAACCACTCTTAAGGGCTAAAAAATCTCATTGCAATTCTAATATATATATATATATATATATATTCCACCCTGAGGAATTTTGTCTGCCTCTGTGTAGGGATTTGAAAGCCCTGGAAAGCAGAGCATGTCTCATGCAGTGTGAGGTCCTCTTGTAACAGCCATGGTGGGAGCTGATTGCCTCCCCACCTGCCACATGCCCTTTCCTGCCTTGGTGAAATCAAGCCAGGTTAACAACAAGATGGAAAACAGCCCGGGCTTAACTTAACTCTTCTTGATCCCCTGCCTCGTCTTGCAGCTGCGTGTGGCTTGCTGGTGTCTACCCTTTGATTCCACAGTGTCAGAGAGAAATTTTCCATGCGAGGCTGCCCTAGGAAGAGAAGCACCGGAAAGTCTTGTAATTCTTGGCTGTTCCTGGGAGTTTCTAGACACTTCCTCCCCACTTTCTACGCTTCCTCACATTCCATTTCTTTTCTCTCTCTCTCTTTTTTGACATTTAAAAAAATTTTAATCATTTTATTGGGGGCTCTTATCAAAATCCATCCATCCATCCATTATGTCTAGCACATTTGTACATTTGTTGCCATCCTCATTCTCAAAACATTTACTTTCTACTGGAGCCCTTGGTATGAGCTCTTTATTTTTCCCCTCCCTCCCCGCCCCCGGCCCCATGA
>NW_022103914.1:372937-378994 GCF_000313985.2 Echinops telfairi
CCAGGCACCATCAGCTTTCTTCACCACATTAGCTTATGCATCCGCTTTGTCTTCAGTGATTGTGTCAGGAAGGTGAGCATCATGGAATGTCAGTTTAATACAAGAAAGTATTTGTGCATTAAGGGAGTACTTGAGTGGAGGACCAATGTCCATCTGATACCTTCATACTAAACCTATAAATATATGCACATAGATCTATTTTCCCATCCTCATATATAAATATATTTACATATGTACATGCCTTTATTTAGATCTCTATAAATTCCCTTTGCCTCCTAGCTCTTTCCTCTATTTCCTTTTACTTTTCTCTTGTCCCACTATCATGCTCAGCCTTCATTCGACTCGGTTACATTACCCTTGGTCACGCCCACCAGGCCTCCTACACCCTCCTGACCACCGATTTGGATAGCTTGTTGTTCCCTTGCCCCTGGGTTAGTTAACACCACTTCCTTCCCCCCACCTCCCAATCTCCCATGTCCCCCTGGAACTGTCGGTCCCGTTGTGTTCTCCTCCAGATTGTTCATCCAGGCTATCTTATTTAGACAGACCTGCAGATCTAATAACATGCACATAAACAAGACAGAGCAAAACCAAGCCACAAAACAAAACAGCAATAGCAAAAAGCCAATGACAAACCCCCCCCACAAACACAACAACAAAAAAGAAAAGCTTGTAGTTAGTTCAAGGACTATTTGTTCGCCTTTAGGAGTGTTTTCCGGTCAAGTCTGATGGGTGCCACGCACTGACCCCAAAGTCTGTTTTTGGTATTCCTTGGGGACTTCGTTGCTCATTCCCCTTGCTGTTCTGTTGCACGCCCTTGGTGTTTTGCCTCAGTGTGGTGGGGTCAGATGGAGCGCAATTCCCACACTGTGTCTCCAGGGTTGTCACCTGTAGGGATATGGGTCAGTGAGGGATGTCGTGTCTCATAGTGGGGCCGGCCATATGGTCTTCTCTGTGGGTTGGCTGCTCTGAGCGGGAATATCGTCGTCAAGGCTTGGTGTGCCAGGATGTGCTCCACTCTCTCTTCCTCCCACTTCATTTGCTCCCGTGTGCTCTGATCAGTCATGTGACTCTACCTCAGCTGCAGCTCCAGTGCTGTCCTCTGAAATAAATTCTTCTGGGGGGAAGGGCAGGTGTCCATGTAGTTGGGACTGGAGCCAGCTCCTCAGACCTCTCCACTGGTTCCCTACTCTTTGCCGGTACATTGCATTCACATCTTGGAGCACCTGGTTGAAGTCTGATCCCTCTTTTCCTGTGGAGATATAAACAATACCCTCCCCTTGGGTGGGTTGTGCCCTGTTCCCCTGCTACCCATTTCTTGTTTGTTTGTTTCCCCCCCCCTCCCCATTTTTAGTTGGTTACCATATGTATCCCTGGATTTGGTCTGGTCCCTGCCATACTACCTGGACTTCACCCCAAGAATGTTTGTATACTGTAGCTTTTTCCCTATGTCCCATTTACATTTTTGTTTAAGCTTACCTCAGTGGACTCATATTGTATTTGTCCTTTTGTGCTTGACTTAATTCGCTTAGCATGATTTCCTCCAGTTCTTCCCATGCGATGATGTGCTTCATATGTTCACCACTGCTTTTTAGCAATGTGTAGTACTCCGTTGTTTGTATGTACCACAGTTTTTTTTACCCACTCGTCAGTTGATGGAAATTTGGGTTGTTTCCAACTCCTTGCAATTATGAACTGTGCCACAATGAACATTGCAGCACAGATGTTTGGTCGTGGTTTGTTTCTTGCCTCTTCTGGGTATATGCCCAGTAGGGGGATTGCTGGGTTGTACGGTAGCTCAATTTCCATCTGTTTTAGATATCACCAGATAGATTTCCATAGTGGTTGTACATACTTACAGGTCCACCAACACTGGATGAGAGTTCCTTTCTCCCCCCAGCCCCTAAAACACTTGTTGCTTTCTGATTTTTTGAATTGGGCTATCTTTGAGGGTGTTAGGTGGTATCTCCTAGTTTTTTCATTTGCATTTCTCTTATGGCTAAAGACCAAGATTATTTTCTCATATGTTTATTGGTCATTTGGATTTTTGGCCCTGTGAAACTTCTGTTCAGGTCCTTTGCCCACCTCCTCAGTGGGGATTTAGTTTTTTGCTTTTTGGAAGCTAGCAGAGTATTGTAGATTTTAGTAATAAGGCCCATGTCTGATGTGTCATTGCTAAAGATGTTTTCCCGGTCCTTAGGTAATTACTCTCTTGGTGAATTCTTTCGATGTTCATGGGTTGTTTTATCTTGTCAATTTGTGCCTCCTCTGTGTTTCTGTCCTTCCCTATTTCTGATAGCCTATGTATTCCCTGGGCCAAAGTTCTCAGGTTGGTCCCAATTCCCTCATTGATGGCCCTAATAGTTTGGGGTTTTACCTTGAGGTCTGTGATCTACCTTGAGTTTATTCTTGTGCATGGAGTGAGATAAGGGTCTTGCTTCACTTTTCTGCAGGTAGATATCCATTTTTCCCAGCACCACTTGTTGAAGAGGGCATCTGCTTCCCATTTGATATTTTTGGGGCCCTTATCAAAGATAAGTTGTCTGTATGCTGATGATTTTAAGTCTGGGTTTTCAGTTATTTTCCATTGGTCTGAGTATCACTCAGATTCCATTTCCATTACTGTACTTCCCAGGTCCACTCTCGGCATCCTGTATTTATCCAAAGATCCATCAAGCATTCCAGTGCCCACCCAGCTCAGCTACCTTCCATTATAATAAAACCCAGTGGGTGCCAATATGATGGGGATGCATCTGATTTCATTTTGTCAGTACCCAGTGGGTTTTGTACTGTTTTCTCCTGCACTCCTTTCCCTTGCTCCTTCTCCTGCTCATCCTTTTTCTCTTCTTGAGACATTAATTAGGTACATGGCCTTCTGTGTATTGCTCAGTGGGGCTATCACCTCATTAGGACAGCACCTAACTTACACACCACAGGGTTTAAAAAATGTTCCTTTTGTCATCTTGCAACTGGTCCCCAAAGCAGCTGAGCTCAGGGCAAGAAGGTGAAATTCTTCTAGGTTTTCTCATCTCTTCCCCGGTCCTTCTGCAGGAAGATGCTTAGCAGCATCTCACGTAGCTGCTTGCTGTGTCTCACGTAGCTGCTTGCTCAACTTGCAGAGCCACTAGTTTATGGTTTCAGATTCAGTTCATTGTCTTGTTTGAAAAGTTTTTCCCAGACTGATAGTTAGGAACCTCCTGGTCTCCGTGTCTTCCTTTTGTGTCACCCATGATCCAAATTCCTTCTCCTGGGTGCCTTACTCTTATTCTCAGTAGTTGTTATAGAGCAGCAGTTCTCAACCTGTGGGTCGCGACCCTTTCACAGGGGTCAGCGTATTCATGACAGTAACAAAATGACAGTTATGAAGTAGCAAGGAAAATAATTTTTTGGTTGGGGGGTCACCACAACATGAAGAACTATATTAAAGGGTCACGGCATTAGGAAGGTTGAGAACCACCATTATAGAGGGATTATAGACACAAGAAATTCTGAAGGATACCATTTGCTGTTTGTTGAGTATTTCAATGTTGTAGCAGGCATAGTGCTTAGCATTTTTATACATTGCTCTGTTGAATCTTATTAAAAATGGTAGGTAGGCCTTATACCTATAATAATGGGAAAACAGGTTCCATGAAGTGACTGCCCTGAGGTCTCATGGCCAGTAGGTGGGACAGCTTAAGTTCAAGCCCAGACCAAAGCATTCCAAAGCCCCTATACAAAATCTAGCTTGCAAATGCTTTTTTTCCCCCCTTTCATGTAACAATTCCTATGCCTGAAGTCAGGGTAAGGAAGGCACTGTGAATATGTGTAAAATTTAACCATAGGCTGCAATATTCTTTTTTTAAAAAATCATTTTATTGGGGGCTTATACAACTCTTATCACAATCCATACACACATCCATTGTGTCAAGCATATTTGTACACTTGTTGCCATCATCATTCTCAAAACATTTGCTTTCTACTTGAGCCCTTGGTATCAGCTCCTCATGTTCCCCTCCCTCCTCCATCTGGCAGCAATATTCTTAATATGAAAATTTTGAAGCAGGTTCTGTGTCAATAGAAGAGAATTGACTAAATAAAGTGGGATATGAAGACAATGAAATATCAAGGAGCAATTACAAAATGTGGGAAAGAATATTCAGTGGCATAGATTGTGTGAGCAATGTAATAAGCAGCAACATAGAATTTCAGATTGCATTTATGTTTATAAAAAGACAATAAAAATAGACTGAAGGCAGTAGACATAGATATCTAGTCTAGAAAACGATTTTGAGAGACAAAGAAAAATGTGTAGAAGTATGATTAAGGGTTAGAATTATCGTTAAATTTTATTCTGTTCCTTTAATTTTCCTTTTATGATCCAATAATGACTTTTCAGTTTTACTGTGCTGAAAATATACATACCAAAACATATGTTATCTCAACAATGTCTACATGTACAATTCAGTGACCTTGGTTATAGTGTACTAATTATGCATCTATACTTGATAATATCTTCTAAACTAATCCACCACCATTAACATAGAGTTCAGTATCCCCTAAACAAAACTCCCTTCTCCTCCATTCCGCCCACTCCTGGTAACTAAAAACAAACTTTGGTTTATAGATAATTTCTTATATGTAAGTCAAGTATGGATCCTTTTGTGACTGATTTATTTCACTCTGCATGATGTTCAAGGTTCATCCATGCGGCATGGTTTCATTTCTCTTTATGGCTGACTTACATTCCATGGGCCATATGTATGTAGCTCATTTGGAGCATTCATTCATACTGATGGTCATTGAGGTTGTTTCCACCTGTTGATGATTGGGGGCAAGCCTGCAGTGAATACAAGCGAGTAGGTTTCTGTCTGCATCCCTACCCTGGCTTGTTATGGGAACATACCTAGATTTGAGAAATAATTAAATTTAGCTTGCATTTCAGTTTTTAAAATGTTTTGCTGTTAGTTATTTTTTAGCTGGAAAAAAAAGAAAACTATTTGTTGTTTACTTTAAGGTACCACGTGGCGTCTTTGGAGCACCACTTTGGTCATTTATTTCCATAATCAGTATTTTTATACTAACAACTCTTTGCTTGTTCTGTTTTGCCCATCTGCCTGCCTGGCCTGATCTTGTCCTATGTGGTTAAAAACACTAGTAGCTGCATGAACTTGAGCTTCTGTTTGGCATTGTGTGTCCTTTTGTGGTGCAGGTGGGAAATTCATGGCTCTTTGATCAAAATATTTTTCCTGGTGTAAACCAGCTAAAGGTCACCTTCCTCTACTACTAGGATTTGTGGATCGCAAAGTCTCTGATGGGTCAAATGGTGAAAGTGCTCTGCTGCTGAGAGAAGAGCTGCCATTCCCCTACCCCCAACCGCTGTGTCAGAGAAGGCACAGTTCGATTCAGACACTCAGGGGTCGCCATGAGTCAGGGTCAACTTGAAGACAACTGATGGTTCTGCCAACTCAGGGTCCCCTATTGCTTCCTATCAAGGAGGGGTTGTCTTCACTCCCAGCATGAAAATAGGTTGAAAAAAAATTTTATGATAAGATCTATATTCATACTTATCAGTATTCCCATTTTATATTTCCCCCCACGACCAAACTAACATTCCATAAACACTGAGTTTTACCTCTGGTTTTTGTAATAACTTAAATTTTTTACATTTTCTAGGGTTTTTTTCTCTTTCATTCAGTGTGCTTTCGTTTCCTGCCAAAGTTACTGCCCTAACAGCTAACCAAAAGGTCGGTGATTCAAACCCACAGGCCCATCCACAGGAGAGAAATGAGGCTGTCTGCTCCTATAAAGATTTATATAGCCACAGAAATCCTATATAGAGTTACTAGGAGTCAGAGCTGACTCTGGCAATGGGCTTGGTTTGGGTTTGTATACTCAAACCAAGGAGCCTTGGTTACCGACCATATGGGATACATATGGGTCGGGTCATCCCAGGATCAACAATTCAAATTCACCAGTCACTTGCACAAGAAAAATGATGCTGAAATCCTGGTGGGGACTGAGCATGCTAGTGGGACAGGAGGAGAATCAAGGGAAATAGAGGAAAGAGCTGGGAGG
>NW_022103914.1:380174-392471 GCF_000313985.2 Echinops telfairi
TACAAATGCGCTTTACACAATTGATGTGTGTATGGATTGGGATAACAGTTGTATGAGCCCCTAATAAAATGTTAAAAAAAAAAAAATAAAAAAAAAGAAAAATGAGGCTGTTCATTCTCATAAAGATTTACAGTCTCGAAACCTTGTATAGGGTTGCTGGAAGTTGAAAGGGACTCACTGGCCATGGGTGTGGTTTGGAGCTGTTCTCATTACATTGTCTTTCTTTCAGGCTGCAAGTGTCTGAAAAGCACCTTCATCCTTTTTTCCACCTTTCTTTCTCCTCTCTCCCTGCTGGCTCCCTTCACGGATCTCTTTTCACTCCTCAGTGATATTTCTACAGTTCCCACCTATCTGCCTGTCATCTCTTTATATCTCAGACGCTGTATCTTTTGATAGTGGGGCACCATCACCTTTCTTCACCACATTTGTTTATGCACCCATTTGTCTTCAACAATCACATCATGGAGGTGAGCACACAATGTTATGCTTTTTTGTTCTTTGATGCCTGATAACTGATCCCTTCGGCACCTGGTGATCACACAGGCTGGTGTGCATCTTCCATGTGGGCTTTGTTGCTTCTCAGCTAGATGGCCGCTTGTTTACCTTCAAGCTTTTAAGACCCCAGTTGCTATATCTTTTGATAGCCGGACACCATCAGCTTTCTTCACTACATTTGCTTATTCACCTGCTTTGTCTTCAGCAGTTGTGTCGGGAAGGTGAGCATCGTAGAATGCCAATTTAATAGAAGAAAGTATTCTTCCATTGAGGGAGTACTTGAGTGGAGGCCCAATGTAGACCTTTCTTAAGGCATTTCTCACATCTTCTTTTCAAACAAGCTCCATCACTTTTTTCCCCCAACAGTTTTATTGGCATATAATTGAAATATTCTACAATTCAATGGTCCAACCACATCAAGAAGAGTTGTACAATCAACACCATGTTATTATCTCATTTCCCTCCAACCTCCCCTGCCCTATCCCTAAGGGACTACTATTGATCCAATTACTGTCTGTATAGATTGACCTATCTTGGATCTCATAACCAGAAAAATGTTTTTAAAAAAACCTAACAAGAATAGCAAAGTAAAACAGATAAAAACTTCAATCAAAAATAAAGCAGAACTACTATAAACTAGAAATATTTAAATGGATCATAAGGGAAGTCAAATAAGGGTGCTAAATTTTAACCTAGCTGCATCTGCAAACATCTATTTTCCAAAGCACTCTGCCTGTTAACAAGGCTGTTCACATCCCTGGCCAATGGTCAGAGGGGAGACACTCGCCCTTGATCCCCGCAACCCATCACTCTGTTATTCTGAAGAGAGATGCAGAGCTTCTTCGCCATGCCTTTTCCTTTAAGGGCATGATCAGTTACAGAAAGTAGAAGTTAAAAATGCAGCCACAGAATATCAATTAGCATCTGTTAGAGAAAAAAAAAACAAAGTACTAGAAAAAAATTTGTAAGCTGTCTCTTTCTAAAGAGCACATTATCTCTAGACATTTTTAAATTAAAAAAGACCTCAGTGATCATACCTCTTATTATCCTAAGAAATCATCTCACAATTGTAAAAGAAGGATTTGAAAATAACCTAATCTGATCTACTGACATAGAGCCCATTCTGACTCATAGCAACTGTGGTGAAATTTCTTAATGTGGCTCTTCTCTCCATGTCTCTGTAACGCCCACCAAATGATTTGGGGGGACGATGTAAATAGGATGTGTGAAACACTAGTAGAGTGGAGTGGTCAGCTCGCTGCCCCTCCTCCGGCTGTAAGAACGAGCTATCTCAAAAGCAGAGTTACCAGAGATTCCCGAGGCCATCAAGGAAGAAGTGATGAAGTCAGCAAAGGCCATGCCACACAAAGCGCAGAGGCTGAGGCAAGGAGTCCATGGGCGGAGCAGAAGAGCCATGTGGAGACTCTGATTGTGAGTCTATAGGCTTCCTGGCCCATAGAGATCAGCGAAGAGGTGGAGGACCAGGGAGACTTGGCTGCTGGCTGTGGGCAAAAGACTCTATTCTTAATATTTTCTGATCCTGGCTTGTGGTAACCTCTTAATGAGTTCAATGGGTAGAGAAATATGGAGGATGTCTGACCACTCCTTTGTGGCAGTTGACCTGGCAGTCCCCCCTTGTGTAGCCAGCGGATGTCAGATAGGGCACTCATGCCTTTTTGTCAGTGACTGTAAGGCAGAGTACCACTACCACTCTGGGTTTGCATGGCTATGAGGCTTGCCAGGGGCAGAAATTCTCATTGTTCTCCCATGAGTAGCTGGTGGGTTTGAACCACTGACCTTGCACAACATGTAACTCACGACACCACCAGGGCTTCTTAAATAGGATTGACTGCCATATATACTGTTGAATATGTGGCAAAGCAGAATGTATACTGCCATCTCATTTCTGTAAAATCATATGTCGAAAATCACATGTCTATGTTATAGTCACAAAACTGTAGTTTCTAGGTGATGTATCTGGGGGTACTTTATAATTTGCTATTTCTTTCTCTTTTTTATACTTTTCTACATTGTCTGTATGTTTTACAGTAAGTAAATATTGTTGTTTTTTTAAAAACAAAACAATTCCCAATTTATTTCCTTAATCATTTATATATCTTTCATTTTTGATTGCTCGTTTTATTTTTTACTGACTTCTCACTTTGAAAATATTCATAGTTTGATTTTCAGTATAAAATATACCATGCTTACTAGAGAAAATATATCGTGTATATATTATTAAAAGGATAGTATACTATTAGATGGATACCTGAATATCCATAATCCAGTTAGAGAAATAGAATTTTATTAACTCCTTTGGAACCTCTCAAGTGTGCATCCCACCCCAAAAGTCCATTCTGATCCCTTCTCCAAAAAGCTAACCAATATTTTGTGTTTGTTTTTTATAGTTTCTTTCTTTATATTTCATGACATTTTTTGTTCAGCTTGCTGTGCTACACCTTTTTAAAAATTGTAATACATTTTAATTCATATGCAACTCGTGAATAAGGGAACTGTGTCTGTAGACATGGAAGTCAGATCCATGATGCGTGGTTTTCCCAAGCACAGAAGCGCCCTTCAGCGCCCAGGGACAGCTTCTGGAGGCAGCAAGCTCTGAATTTCTGCAAGTGAAGTTGCTGCCTGCCGTCTGCACATGGAGCTCATTCATGAAGGTCTTTCCGGGGCTCCATTGGATCAGGCACTCAGACTTGATGAAAAGTACTTAGCCCAGTTTTCATCTTGATCTTTGTTGCCCTCACTGAGCATCCTCAGGCCTTCCTTAAACTTTCTTCAAAAACCTACTTCTCTCTTTTATATCAGGTGAATTCTCCTATTTGCAGTAACATTTGTTTATTGAAAATGTCATACATCTTTTAAATTTCCCTAATAGTCTTATTAGAATTGTCATTCGTTTAATTAATATTCTTGTGACAAAGGTATGTCTGAGTTCTTTTTAAAAAGATGTACTTATTTTTTCTGATTTGATTTTTCCCTCTATAGTAAATAGTCCACAGCCTCTGATATTTTCAGTACATAGTTTTGCAGAATGGGAGTAGTGTTTCTTTTGTTTTGTTTTGTTTTTAAGTCATTTTATTGGGGCTCACACAATTCTTATCACAATCCATACATACACCCACTGTGTCAAGCACATTTGTACATTTGTTGCCATCATTATTCTCAAGACATTTGCTTTCTATTTGAGCCCTTGGTAACAGCTCCTCATTTTTCCCCTCCCTCTCTCCCTCACGAACCCTTGATAATTTATAAATTATTCTTATTTTTTCATGTCTTACACTGTCCGATGTCTCCCTTCACCCACTTTTCTGTTGCCCACCCCCAGGGGGAGTGGGTTATATGCAGAGCCTTGTGATTGGTTCCCCTTTCTCCCCCACCTTCCCCTGAGAGTAGTGTTCCTGTTATATGTTTTTCCACACATTGTATTGTACCAGACCCCCCTGTACCCTTAAACAATACATTGTCTAGAACTTTATACAAATGAATTTATGTTCTTTGCATTCTTCCACAATGAATATCTTCTCTTCGTATTATATTTTGAGAATAAACCACTTAGTGACTATTGCTGTGGTTCACTCATTGTCACTGCCTATAGAGTTGCATTGTGTTAGGACTAGAAGTTGCATATCCATTGCCCTGCCACTGGGCTACTGGCATGAAGTGTTGTAAAAGATACTGCTATGAACGCTTTTGTCCATAGCTCCCAGGCACCCATGCAGTGGTCTCCAGGGCATTATAAACAGACAGAGACAAAAGCAACCTACTGTTATCGAGTGGATTCTGACTCATAGAAACTCCGCGGGGGCAGAGTAGACTATCCTTTTGGGTTGAGACTGTCAATCTTAATAAGAGCAGAGAGCTTCCTCTTTCCCCACAGAGGGTTGGTGGTTTTTGAACTGCTGGTCTCGCAGTTAACAGCACAACCCACTAGCATTTCACAGCACAACCCACTAGCATTTCACAGCACAACCCACTAGCAGTTAACAGCACAACCCACTAGCCACCAAGGGTCTTTCTAGGGCAGTGTTCCCAACCTTCCTCATGCCGCCACCCTTTCATGCAGTTCCTCATGTGGTGGTGACCCCCCAGCCCTAACATTATTTTCATTGCTACTTCAAAACTGTCATTTTGCTAATTTTATGTATCAGACGACTCCTGTGAAAGGGTCATTCGACCCCCAAAGGGGTCACGACCCACAGGTTGAGAACTGCTGTTCTAGGGCAGATAGGAACATGTCTGTGTTTACTAAATGATTTTTTAAATGATTTTGTAAATCTAAACTTCCATCATTAGTTTAGAAGAGTTATTATTGATCTGTCTCCTTACCAACAACTGCATCACTGTCAAATGTGATTTTCCTTTGACTACCAATGAGTATAAACCTCTTCTCTTTGTCTGTCCATGGTTTGTTTTTTGTTGTTGTTGCTGCTATTTGTTTCCCTCTCTAAAATACATATTGATATCTCTTATTGATTGTTTTTCCATTGGGAGGATTATGGTTTTTCTTTTCAAGGGAAACACTTTATGTATCTTGAATCCTTTTCCACTGTATATCACAACTAACCTCTTCCAATTTTGTGCCTTATTCTCTCACTTTATAGGATATTTTCATGAACAGAATTTCTTAATTTAATGTAATTCAAGTTACCTTTTTAAATGATTTATACTGTTTTGGCTTGTTTATAATGTCTTTCCATACCTGAGACTAGAAAGAAATTCTCCTATTTCTTCTAATGAAAAAAATCCTATCACATGTAAATCATCAAGCCATTTGCAGTTGGGTTTTATATATGTCCAAGTCCAAATTCAATTGTCCCCACACACCTATTGAATATTTCATTCTTTCTCCTACCAGTACACCATGCCAACCTGGTCAGTTATCAAGGTTCTATATGTGAGTCTGTTTATAGGCTCCCTGTTCTGTGACATTGGTCTGTCTACCCCTGCCATTATCAACTCTCTAAATGATTCCAGCATAATATTGTTTTGACAATGGTAAGGTGGGCCTCCCTTTTGTGTCATTATTCATGAGTATTGAGTATTCCTAATCCTTATTCATATAAATTTTAGAATTCATCTGTTGCACATGTACACACAAACCTGTTGGAATGCTTCTAGAATTGCAGAAAATCTGTAGATTAATTTGGGAAGAATTGATATCTGAACAATATTGACTTTCCCTGTGCATGGCATGAGTTGGGACATACATAGCAACTAACAACAACAACCCACAGATACATTGCCAAACCCAAAACCTACTATCATCAAGTTGATTCCAGCTCACAGCCATCCTGGAGATGGTTTCTGAGGCTTGGTCAACCTTGACAGAAGCCGAGAGCCTCGCCTTTCTTCTGAGAGGCAGCTGCTGGTTTGAACCATCAACTTAATGATCAGTCCAACACTTATCCAAACAGCTTTACCAGGGCTCCTTGGCAACATGGTAAAGTGCTCCTCTTACTTGGATTGCCTTTCCTTTTGCAGTAAGATTTGAAATTCCTTCCATTAAATTCCTACCCATCTTTAATTCAACTTATTCATAAGAAACATAATTTGGTTGTCATTAGAAATAGTATTTACTTACACCGTTGTTTGGGGTTACCATTAAGTTGATCTCAACTCCTGGGAACCTCACATGTACACAGGAAAACTGCACTCCACGGGGTTTCCAAGGCTGTGCATGAATGGCTATGCATCAGATGACTGAGCCAAAGGCAGGTGGTTCAAACCTGCCCGCTGGTACCTGGGAAGTAACACCTGGAGATCAACATCTGAAAGATCCCAGCCTTGAAAAATGCTATGGCGTGCACTACGACAACTGACAATAACCAGGGCGGCAGAAGCCCCGACAAAGTATATATTCCTGCTGCAGGTTTTGTTATATACTGAACATAAATTAAAGCTAACTTTTCACTTGGCAATTCTGTTAAATGCTTTTATTCTAATTTTTATATGTAGAGTCCCTAAGAGTATCGTGCTATGTATAATTAGTGATAGTTTTATTTTTATTTTCCAATCCTTACACAGTTTATCTATTTTTGTTATATTACTAAGTTAGCTAAAACCTCTGGGAATAGTTAAAAGGTAAGTAGTGGTGGAGAATCCTCATTTCGCCCTTGCTTTTAGAGAGAAATCTTTCAATATTTCTATTATCAATTTTGGTGCTTAGTCTGGGATTGTTTTTTAAAATATGCTTCATTATTATATTAAGGTTATTTTCTTATACATCTAACTTACTATGTTTGACCATGAATGTATGTTGAATTTTATCAAATACTTTTATCTCCCACATGCAGCCGACAAACTAAGTTGGCCGCAGGTATTCTGGAAGCATGTGCTCCTCCTCCTCTCCTGCCCAATCCTCCAGGTGGATTTTGGAACATACCTTTCTTCTCCCCACTTCTGTGGGGAAAGTCAAACTCAGCTTTATCTCTGGGGAAAGAGGTGAGACTGTTTGCTCTAGACCTGGATTACTTAGGCATCACAGTTTGACGTTGGAGTTTAGGGCAACGCACTAGCTAATATTCTCAGTACTTGCATTTCATCTGAAGCCTTCAAGACAGGGTTTGTGTAATTCTGAGTCTCCAGCCCCAAACCATCTCCTCTTTTTTTCATATTTTTTTATATTTTGGTGGGGGTTGGGGGGTAATGTCAAATTGATATCTCTGGTTTTTAACATCCCAGAGAGGTCTTTTTTAAAAAAAATCATTTTATTGGGGGCCCAAACCATCTTCTAATGAAGAAGTTCTCACACTGAGTGGGTGTCTAAAGCATCCATGGCTGTGTCCCACCCCAGAGTTCCTGCATCCACAGATCCGGAGTCGGGCGGAGAACTGGCATTTCTAAGAAGTTACCAGTTGGTACTACTGGTCTGGGACTTTCACTTTGAAAAACACTCTCCTGAGGCTATCTCCTTAATAACATCCCAACAGCACGTGGCTCAGGAAACAAAAGGAGCAACGTGCTGGAGAAGGAAGGCAGGGAAGGGAAAGAGTGACAAGCTGCCGTGGTACCAGCCCTGGAGGGAAACCGGCCAACAGGAGAGAATGAGCGAGAGGGGAACCCAGGAATCACTGGGAGATGTGAGACCCATCACTGGAAGGGGACACACACGGTAAAGCAGGAAGGTGGCCCATCAGAGGTATTTGGTTTATATTCCACAGCAAGCAAAGAGGAGGAGGAGGAGGGGCGGGTGTGGGGGGTGAGACCTGGCAGCGTCTGCGAGTGGAAGTGACAGCTGACCATTTAAGGGACAGTTCCTTGTGAAACTCTGTTTTACCTAGAAGTACGAGCCAAGGAAGACTCCATGTGCTGGATAAATCAAAAGTCAAGCCTCAGGAAGTAAGGGATTTGGTTTAAGTTTTCTATTAAGCAGAGAATCTGGATGTATTCTTAAAGTAGTTTAGAAAAGAAAATGTTGCATAAGCAGACAAGGCTTAAAATGATGTCTGTTCACTTCTGTCCCTGCCAGAGACACTTTGACTTGGGCTCAGGGCCAGCCAGGGACAGGGATAGGACAGGAAAGTCACACAAGGAAGCAGAGGTTGGGGGCATCGTCCTCGCTGGGTGGAAAACCACGCAGAGGCCTTAGGGAAAGCCTAAGGTTGACTTGCATGTGGGACTAGAATCATAGGATGCTTTTGAAGTTGGAATTTTACTCACAACAGTATGAAATAAGCAATGCGTATGGGCAGATCGTCGATTTCCCGCTCTCCTTCCCTGTCTGCTGCTGGCCATGTGGTGCGTGTGGACCATCATGTCTTAAAACTGACTTCAGTTAGGATGGAATGTGGGAGGAACCACATAGGGGGTCCTCACTGGTCCAGCTGAGCCCTCTGTTATGTGGATAACAGAGCCACATGCCTAAGATCAGCAGAAGTTTGGGTTTATTTATTTTATCTTGCATAGTTGTCACGAAAACAGCAAAAAAAAAAACAGAAAACGAACCATGTGCCTTTGAGTTGATTCTGGTCCCCGTGGATCCCGTGGTGCTGCAGAACAGAGCAGCAAAGCATAGAGTTGTTCATGGCTGTGATCTCACAGAAGTCAGTCCATCGCCAGGCCTCTCTTCCGCGAGCTTGCTGAATCGATCTGAACATCAACCTTTTGGTTAATAGAACCAGAACTCCCAAACCCACTGCTATTCAGTCGACTCTTAGGGACCTTGATAAGGTTTCTGAAACCACAAATCTTGACAGGAGTAGACAGCCTTATCTTTCTCCCAAAAAGTGGTGGGTGGATTTCAGCGGCTCACCTTGTGGTTGGCAACACAGCACTGAAGCCACAGTGCCACCAGGCCAGCTTTTAGTTAGGAGTAGAGAACAAACTGTGCCACATGAGACATTTATTTGTTACTCGGACCATGCGATTCCGTTTGTTGACTTTAACATATATACATCCGTAGACCCATGTTTACTCTCTAAGATCTGAGAAGCATGACTTGGTTTACATCCGGATAAACTCAAATCATTTTATCTGTATAAAGGTGTAGAAACCGATGAAAAGTATAACCTTAAGAGGGACGTGAGGTCCTGCAAGAGAAATTTAAGCTAGTTGCTCCAGGTGTGACTAGTTGCTCATGTAACTAGAAGTCGTTGTGGCTGGTAAGTCAATCTCGGCTCACAGGGACCGACGTGCACCAGAATGAAACACGCACACCGCCATCCAGTCCTGGGCCCTCCTCAACGTTGTTCTTATGTTTGAAGCCGCTGTTGCAACCACAGCGTCCATCCATCTCGCCTAGGGCCTCCCTCTTTTTCACTGCCCCCCTACTTTACCAAACCTGAGGTCCAAAGTGCAAGTCTTGAGGTCAAGGTGCTTAAAAGTCTTGGTGCAAAAATCATATGACATCCATTCAAGCTCGTTCTGAGAATTACACTTTCTTCTAGTGAGAAGTGACCTCCTGTCCACTCTCGGGCTCCCTCTCATCTTCCCATCCAGCCCCTCTCTGCGACACTTGGTACCCTCACTTTGAGAGATGCTTATTTCCATTGTGGTGTACTCCGAATTTTCTTATTAGGATGTTGTGGAACAAATTCTTAACGTTAGCAACGTCTTCCTTACACCAGTTTCAACGGCGTCTCCCTGCCTCTTCTGCCTGCCTTCCCAGGTCCTGTTAGCTTCCCTCACGTACAGACAACGTACCATCTTTTCAGCCTCCTGAAGACCGCCATCATGTCTTCACTAGACAGTCTTTACTCCAAGGGAACGTGCAGGATTACTGCTCATCATTGTTTCCCTGTTATAGTCTTCACCGACCTGTTTGCCTTCTCCAGACATAGGCTGTACCTGAGCCCCTCTCTCTAATGTTCAAATACACATGACTGTACACCATTCTCCATATGAAATCTGGGCCAAGGCTGAGTATGATGACCCTCATTAACAACTGACTGCTTTGGTTGCCCTCTGGCCCCCTGCCTCATTATGGTTATGTCAATCATTATGATTGGTTCCCCCTTTCTGCCTCTTCTCTCCCCCCCCATCTTCCCCTACCCTCATGGTATCACTACTCTCATTATTGTTCCTGAGGGATTTATCTGTCCTGGATTCTGTGTGTCTAGTGTTCTTAGCTATACCAGTGTACATGCTCTGGTCTAGCCAGATTTATAAGATAGAACTGGGGCCATGATAGTTAGGGTGAGGGTGGGGAAGCATTAAAGAGCTAGAGGAATGTTGTGTGTTTAGTTGGTGCTACACTGCACCCTGGCTGGCTCGTCCCTTCCTTGTGGCCCTTCTGTGAGGGGATGTCCAATTGTCTACAGATGGGCTTTGGGTCTCCACTCTGACACCCACCTCCTTGTTTGTTTTGGGCCTTTTGATGCCTGATAACTGATCCCATCGACACCTCATGATCACATGGGTCGGTGTGCTTCTTACATGTGGACTTTTTTGCTTCCCTGCTAGATGTCCACTTGTTTAACTTCAAGCCTTTAAGACCCCGACACTATATCTTGTAATAGCTGGGCACCATCAGCTTTCTTCACCACATTAGCTTATGCACCAATTTTGTCTTCAGCGATCGTGTTGGGAAGGTGAGCATCACAGAAAGCAAGTGTTCTTGTGTTGAGGGAGGACTTGAGTAGAGGCCCAATGTCCGTCTACTACCTTAATACTTAACCTATAAATATATGTACATAGACCTATATCCCTATTGTTATATATTAATATATTTACATATGTACCTGCCTATGTTTATACCTCTATAAATGTCTTTTGCCTCCTAGTTCTTTCCTCTATTTCCTTTTACTTTTCTCCTGTCCCACTGTCATGTTCAACCTTCATTCAGCTCTCTGTACTTCCTCTCGGCTACACTGCACTTGATCCAACCCCACCAGGCATTCTATGCCCTCCTCACCATTGATTGTAGATCTCATGTTATTCCCTGGTCCCTGGGTTTGTTGACTCTCCCCTCCCTTTTCCATCCTTTTTTATTTTTCCTTACAGTTTGGTACAGTGTTTAAACCAAGGAGACCTGCTGTCATAGTGGTTACGTGCTGGACTTTGCTCTGCACGGTCGGCAGTTTGAAACCACCAGCAGCTCCAGGGGAGAAAGACTGGGCTTTCTACTCCTGTAAACATTACAGTCTCAGAAACTCACTCGATGGCAGTGAGTTTGGCCTTGTGTATTTTTTTATTTAAACCAATATCAAAACTATCTAGCTGAGTAACTGAAATCAGCACACAAAAGAATCAGCTGCTCTCATTGGCTTCTGACAATTCTAACTATGGCCTCTAAAAGGTACAAACATTCCAGTTGAAATTATATTTTTCATTTCTTCCTCAAGGTTGTTCCTCTTGGGTAGGATTTGCTGAATGTCCTAGCTGTATATCTGTGCACTGCCTGCCCACCTTAACTCTTCAGTTGACTCAATTACAGCTCTCATTCTGGCTAACTCCAAAGTGACTTTTGGAAGTACCTGCATTTTTATTGTTGTTGTCATTTACTATTTTTCTATTTCTTTGCTACTTTGATCTCTGTATCAGAGTTTTGCATCTACTAGATTAAGTTCATTGCTTTTCTTGATAATCTTACTCTCTTTCTCTCTCTTTATTTACTGAGAATGTCTATTTGCAGATTCTTAATGGAAAGCATCCATTTTTCTCTTTAAATGGGGAAAAAAACTTTCTTCAGAATTCCTTTGAAACTATCCCACAGTGGTTTTTAGACTGGAAGAAACCCAGCCTTCCCAAAGATTCCCAGAGCTGTTGTGCCAGCAGTCTTCATTTTCCTGGCTCAGACCAGAGGCTAGAGATGCAATGTTACTATTCTCTCTTACTTCTGAATGTTCATGAACTTCAGGGAGCTGTTATTTTCCATAAAGATGGGGGAGATCATGTGATGGCTCATGTTCAGCACATTCAAGTCCCAAGTGTGGCCCAACAAGAGGTAAACTAGAGAAACTCAATGCCATTAATTTTGTGCTTGAACTCTGTAGGGTCTCTATATCGAAAGTCTTATGACTGGCATTTGGCCCAATAAAATCTCTCGTGGTTACTAAGGAGCCCTTAGATTGAACGTGACTAAGAAAAGACTTTGTCCTCAAACTGGACCGATGGCAATGGGGCAGTCAGGCCAGCTGCTGTTTGAAAACGCCCATGGCACAATATTTGTCGTTGACTGAGGGTCAAACAAAAGCCATGATAAATGCCTTGCTTTTCTTCAGAGTCATTTATTAACCCCGGGAGTGTGGAATGCATCACCCGGAGACTAATCTGCACCACACACTGAAAGGACATCAACCAGAGCTATCTGGACTGTGAGGGAGAGTGGAAGGAAGGAGGAAGCAGGTC
>NW_022103914.1:394130-396170 GCF_000313985.2 Echinops telfairi
AACCATTGGTCCCATTGTTTTCTCCTCTAGATGGTTTATCCAGTCTATCTTATCTAGATAGACCTGAAGAGATAATAATGTGCACAAAAACAAGACAGAGTAAATCAAAGCAACGAAAGAAAAGAAAAGAAAACAACAACAAAAAACCAATGATAAAAGAAAAAATGAAAAGCTTTAAATAGTTCAAGTACTGTTTGCTGACTTTTAAGGGTGTTTTCTGGTCAAGTTTGATGGGGTGCCATGCCCTGGCCCCAAAGTCTATTTTTGGTATTCCCTTGGGGCTTCCTTGCTTTGTTCCCCTTGCTGTTCTGTTGTAGCCCTTACTGTTTTGCCTCAGTGTGGTGAGATCAAATCGGGCAAAATTCCCACACTGTGTCTCCAGTGTTGTCCCCTGCAGGGTTATGGGTCAGTGAGGGATGTCACGTCTCATAGTGGGGCCAGCCATGTGGTCTTCTCTGTGGATTGGCTGCTCTGAGCGGGGATATCCTCAAGGCTTTGTGGGCCAGGATGTGCTCCACTCTCTCTTCCTCCCCCTTCATTTGCTCCCATTTGCTCTGATCAGACATGTCCTTCTCCCTGAGCTGTAGCTTCAGTGCTGTCTTCCGAAGTAAATTCTTCTGGGGGGAAGGGTGGCTATCCAAGTATTTGGGATTGGGGCCGGCCCCTCAGACCTCTCTACTGGTTCCCTGCTTCATGCTGGTATGTTGCATTCACATCTTGGAGCACCAGGTTGAAGTCTGGTCCCTCTTTCCCTGTGGAGATTTAAACGATACCCTCCCCTTGGGTAGGTTAGTGCCCTGTTTCCCCTGCTACTCATTTCTTTTTCTTTTTTCCCCCCTCCTTCTTAGTTGATTCTCAGCATTTTTTTAAAAAGAAATCTTTATTGTTTCTCATTAAGGAATTTATTCATTAACTAAATTACTGCAACGAGGTTTTTTTTTTAATCTGGTTTATTTTAGAGATTTCCAACAATACAGAAAAGAATAAAAAGAAAACGGATTTTTAAAACACCTGACAGTCCATCGTTGATGCTTTAGTCATTTGGAGCTGCTATAGCGGTAACAAGCAAAGCTCCACAAAAAGGCTTTCTCTCTCTCTCTGCCACGTCTGGGGGAAGGTCCTTTTCTCTTTGAACTTTTGCTCCTGGGGAATCTTCAGGTGGCTTAGCATCTCTCTTTTTTCCCTCTCTGCTTCCCATAATCTCTGATCTACCTCCAAAGAGATAGACTGCAAGATATGCTCTGCACTAGTCCTGCCTCTTTAACATCACACAGACATCCCATTCCCACATGCAGATAATAGCTGCAGACACAGAAGTTAGAATTTATAATATGTCTTTTGAGGGGACACAGTTGAATCCATGACTATTAATACTTACTTGGTGAGCTTGGTATAGCTCCCAGCCTTAAAAAAAAATTACCAGCTTTGGCACATTTGAAGGAGGATTTGATTTTTACAACTAGGTCGCAGTTGCCAGGAACCAGCTAAGTCTGGTGACTGGGGTAATGATTAAGCTGGGTAACAAGCTTTGGGTGCCAAGTCAGGTTTAATTGGTTTCTTGGACAGCTCAGAAATTGGTTTCACGGCAGCTCGCAGGTCAGAATTGTGAGCCCAGCAACAAGGCTGCTCTCTGAGAGTTCTCGCTGAAGGACGTGCTCAGAGAACCGTGCTCAGAGAACCGCAAAGCGTTGCCAGCCCTCACCTCTGGAACGGAGCCAGACTGTGCCCCTTGATGACGGTGGGGCCTCCGTCAGGCCCTGGCCTGCAGAGCCACTATTTGTTCATCTTTAATGGGATGTTCATAATGTTTCACTTTCCACAAACTGCTATGAGAGTCAAATTAGGTCATGGACATAAAAGCTCTTTTGCAAACTGCCAAGCCTTATACAGATGCCCGGCATTATTGTTTAAGCATGTCTGTCAAATTAATCTTGGTTCTTTATGGGCACACTTTTTTATAAACCATTTTATTAGGGGCTCATACAACTCTTATCACAATCCATACATACATCAATTGTGTAAAGCACACTTGTACATTCA
>NW_022103914.1:398652-424422 GCF_000313985.2 Echinops telfairi
TATAGACACAGTCCACAGATGGCCATGTCCTGCCAGCCTAAGTGGGTGTGAGTGCTTACCCCCCTTCTATCTTACTGCGGGCTTGTCCATTCAATAACATCTTCCCCTGATGTGATGGTCCTTCAACCCTGATTTTACCCAGACATTGTGCCATGCACTGGACATAATGTAGTGAGCAAAACAGATATTGTCCTTGGCCCCCTCCATCTGAAGAGTGAGTATATAACTCCAGAAATTAATGTATGATAAGAATGTGCAGTCACAAAGCTGAGGCAGAGCCAACCATTCCAGGATCTATGAGGAGGGAATAGGGCAGGATTCTGGTCTTGTAGACCACCGTGAAACTGTGGGCTCAGCCTGAACAGCAAAGGGAAGCCATTGAAATGATATCAACACAGGCAAGAAATGACCAGATTTCTGCATTCAAGTATCATTCCCACTCTAATGAGAAAAATGGATGAGAAAGGAGTCCCGGAGAATCCCAGCTGGTCATGTAAAAGGCTGTAAGAATCAGCCAATTGAGAGCTGATGATAACTTGAACCAAGATGGTGGTGCTAGCCCTTGAAAGAAGTAAAAACATGTAGAATTACTTAAGGATTTGATGGTAAATTGGATATAGGAGGTAAGAAAGGAGAAATATTAAGCATCTACTTATTCATTCAGCATATATTTATTTAAAATTTTAATAAATATTTATCATTTAAATCCGAAACACTCTGCTAAGTACTAAGGATTCAACGGTGAATAAGATCATCAAGGACCCTACCCTTAATCGGTTATATTTGCATTTACAATTCCATGTTGTAGTTTCCTCAGTAATAACTAAGAGTTCTGAAGAATGAATAAATAGGGCTGTCAGAAAAAGTAGTTGGGGAGAAGCTGCTACTTCCGCCAGAGTGATGAATAAAGACTTATCTGAGGAAGTGAGCTTTCAGGTAAGATCTGAAGACTAAAAAAGCAGTAGCCAGGATAAGAGCCAGTGGAAGAGGATTCCAGGTAGACAGACAGCATGGCCAAAGGATGTGGTAGATTCCAGAAGCAGGTAGAAGACTAGAACAACTCTAAACAGTGAGCCCGGGAAGAGTCGAATCAAATGGGGCTGGAGGGGTGGATCGTGCTAAACATGTTGGGGTTCTTCTTCTTTAGAGCAGCTCCTATGATTTGATTGCTGTTTAAAAGATCACGTTGATGAGACCTGGTGGATTCATGGTTACACACTGGGCTGCTAACCCAAGACCAGCAGGTGGGACCCTCACCATCCCCCGGAGGGCTCCTTGGGAGAAAGGTGGAGCTGTCTGTTTCCGGTGGGGTTTACAGCCTCAGAAGCCCAAGTGGACAGTTCTGTTCTGTACTCCAGCATCCCTAGGAGTCAGCTGGTAGTGAGTTTGGCTTTTCTTTTCCTTTGTGTTTGTTTGTTGGTCTGTCTAACAGTCGCATGAAAAATGGAGCCATTTTTACTAGTTCAGCGCAAGGGTGGCGGCAGGGAGTGAGGAGCCAAGCATCCATGTGATGGACGATAATGGCTTAGATGAGGGAAGTGGTGATGAATAAGAGAGAGGTGGGTGAATAAGAGATGCAGTTGGTAGGTAGAAATGACTGGCCTCATTTAACATGCAAATGATCCCTAAAGAAGTGGTGGCAGGAAGCAGCTGCAGAGGTTTGACAGAGTGGTGAAGGCACAGAATCTATGGTTCATCTCCTGAGCCAGTCAAGAATGGAGCTGCAGCTGTCTCAGCTTCAGGTGAGCAGGTAGTTGGTGTTTGGGAGACCCAGCCCCTAGGATCAGGGACCCAAGTCTGGTCACACTGCGTCCTCTAAGAACCCACAATGAAGGGCGTCATTCGTTGATCTAGCACTCTGCAAGTGTTGCCTGTCCGGAACCAGAAGTGAGGACTGGCTTGGGGCTGGACCAAATGTAGAGATTGAAGTGGCAAAGCCACAAGTTACAGGTTAGAGGATGGATCCACGTAGGACACACCAGTTTGATGAGGCATTTGGCGGAGGACCGAAACACTGAGCTGTATTTACAGAAAGGAGATGTATTTACAGAAAGGTATACGCTTGATTTGATCTAGAATGTGGAGCCTTTTGGTTGCCTCATCAGGAAATACTTCCCTCCCTGTTTCTCTGTCTTCCCAACATCCTTTTTCACATAAGGCAACATCCTCAGAATCCCGTGACTTGTTTCATCTCCCGTGAGGAGAGCTCCCTGCACATATGTGGAGACACTTCCTCTGTCAACCGTGGTTGAACGTTGTGTTAGTCTGGGTGGACTAGAGAAACAAATTCATGGGGACTCATGTGTGAATAGGAAAGAAATTTATATACAAGAGCAATTGAAGATTGAGAAAACACCCTAGCCCAGTCCAGATCAAGTCCATAAGTCCAATATTAGCCCCTATATCCAATATCAATCTATAAAGTCTTCAGACTCATGAAACACATGCAATGATGCCAAATGCAGGAGGATCACAGGCCAGTGGGTGGGAAGTCTTATGGATCCAGTGGCATTGTAAGCATCTCAGCACTGACAGGGGTCACTTGACTTCTCCAGTTACAGAGGTCTGGTTGTATCAGGGTAGGTCCACGTGGCTTCTCCAGCTCCCAGAGTGTAGCGCTGTGCATCTTGTCAGTAGAGCATCTTACAGGGAGTGAGTCTTGAGTCTTGTCAGTAGAGAGTCTTCAAGGGAGTGAGCAGAGAGAGAGAAAGTGTCTCCCACCTCTAAGGAGGAAAATCCATGAGGCCCCAGAATTCTCAGGGGAAGGCCATGCCCACACAGAGGCCTCCTTGGCAATGACCCGATTGACAGACTAGACTGCACCCTTCCACTCTTAATCCTCTCATGTCCCAAATTTATACCAGATTATGTAACTACCACAGACATGGTGGCAACTGGGCTGTGAGTAACGACTAGGTCAAGGCACGTCCATCTGTAGGGGAAACAAGGGTCT
Source organism: Echinops telfairi (assembly GCF_000313985.2). Lineage (NCBI taxonomy): Eukaryota > Metazoa > Chordata > Mammalia > Afrosoricida > Tenrecidae > Echinops > Echinops telfairi. The sequence continues at coordinate 401,606 of NW_022103914.1, forward strand.
CCATGGGTTTAGATGAGGTTACCAGGGGTAAAATTGACAAGGAAGGGGAATGAGGAACCTACTGGCATGCTGAAAATAAACATCATACATAGGTGGAGGGTGGTTTGCGTGGTGATTACACAAAGGCATTTGTAAAAATCCATCAAGCTGTTTACTTTAGATTTGTGCTGTGTATCATGTACAAGATGAAAATGTTAATAAAGTTTTAAAAATTGGAAGGAAGGGAACGAGAGAGAGAGAGAGAGAGAAGAGAGAGAGAGACCTGATCCTCACTAGAGATAAGACAGAAGGATGGTCCAGTGTCATTCCCAAAGAGCAGGAACGCCCCTCTTCCTGGGGCTTGACTGCATTTAACCACTGCTTTAAGCTCGTCTCTTCCTCCTGATCTGCAGCCAACACTAAATTCTACCTAACAACCTCGAGAAGAGGTTGATAACTTCTGACAAGAAGCCAGGAGTCAACGTATCAGGTAGCACTGAAAGCAATGAGGGAATCACAGAATAAATTCTTATTAGCCATCGTCAGCGTCTCCAGTGATCACAGTTAACGTCAGATGAATTAAATCATAGAGCACCAGGCTCCTCCAGCCCTTTAAACATGAGATCCAGGAAAAGGGGGCGGGGATAAAAGGAAGAAGAAAAGTCACAGGATGGCATTATCATGTGTTCGTAAGTCTCTGTCCCATTCCTTTTGCATTTGCTGGGTGCTTTTTCTTGGAAAACGGACAGTGCACAGTAGACTATATGATGTTGCTGTTTTCAGGTGCAGTCGAAAGTGTTCCAAATCACACAACCAGAGGGTCGCTATGTGTATAAGAGAACCCAAAACGGCCCGGTCCTGCGCCACCCTCGTAAACGTCCTTATGTTGAGCCACTGTGGCAGCAGCTGGTCGAGGGCCTCCCCCTTTTCTGCTGCCCTCCACTTCTCCAAGCACGCGGTCCTCCAGGGACTGGTCTCTCCTGACAGTGTGTCCAAGATCCATGAGATGGAGCCTGGCCTTCCTTGCCGCTAAGGAACACTCTGGCTGGGCTTCTTCCTAGATCGGTGTGGTTTGGGGCAGTCGTGGTTACTTTCAAAATTTTTAGCCAGCACCATAACTCAAAGGGCCTAATAATCCTGCAGTTACAAGTGTTTCCTTTTATGTAATCTCATGTTGCCACATGTGTTCTACCAGGAACGCTTTAGGAAATGCTCTTTAAAGCTAACATTAACTTTCTTTTCCTCTCACTTCCTAACTTAGAGAAGCGTCAATCCTTGCTCTTCCAGCTGTCCTCTTGGTGCTAAGGTTTCTTTCTTCTTTAAAAAAAAAAAAAACAGTAATGAGAAAAGACTAGAGCATAGCTTCCCAAATTTGTTTGGCCTGCACCTCTTTATCAGGAAAAAAAAAAAAAACATATATATATATATATATTCAGCACGCTCTGGCAATGAAAATTCTTTTGTACTGCAGCTCAGAATCCAGGATAAAGTGTAGGTATCTGCTTTGGCAGCATCCCCTCCCCTCCCCACCTCACCCTCACCCCCAGCTCCACCCCACTCTCCTCCTAGTTTGTTCCAATGCCCCTCTGGGGGCAGTATCACCCATTGGGGGAACCTCTGGTCTTGAAGATACCAGTAAAGTCTCCTTGGGACAATCCAGCCTAGGTTTCCATTCTCTCTCCATCATTTATTACAGTGTGATTTGGCCACGGCACATCACATCTCTGAGTCTCATGAATAGGGGTAATAATACTCATATCGAGAGAATTTAACAATAAAAAAATCTATAGCAAATATAAAATGCCCTTTTACCCATGACTCACCCTTTCTCTTATTTGTTCATTTAATTCTCATCTTCTCCCACATCCTTTAAAATGTCCTAGTCTAGCACGTTCTACATGTATATACCTGGACCCACATCTATTCACACTCCTCCTTTCATGGGCACACTGTCTGAAACTCCTACTGGAGAAAGAGCTGCTGGCTGTTGTCTTCTCAGTGCTGGGATAGAGTTGTTTTTCTCTAAAATCGCCTCTAAAAGACACAGTATGGTTTCAGAGAAGATTTTAGAAAGTAAGATAGATAATGGGGATTGGAAGAAGGCCTGTCCCTTGGGAGGGCCCGTTCTTAGCTGAGGGTTAAGGCAATTAGTTCATTTTGCCTCTGACCTTTGATTTTCGCATGGGATAACAGCTCCTGAGTCAGTCCATGGACACAGGGTGTGTGCATAAAGTGCCCAGGAACTTGCCCACACCATTTTTCTCAGGAAGAATACATTGGTACATTGTTTCTTAAAGCCAAAAGACTGCTATGATCATTGTTTTAGGGTAACTAAATAGCTCTGTAGCCATGTGAATATAGTTATTCCTGAGATGTACAAGGGGGCTTCAAAGTTTGTTTGAGAACAGAATTAAAAGATAATAAATACAATTTCTGGACTGACAATTGCCTAGGGACATGGCAGGGGAAGGGGGGATAGGGAGCTAACAGTGAGTACAAGAAAGTAGAAAATGTTCCAAAACTGATTGTGGTGATGATTGCTCAAATCTTCTTGGTCTGAACAAATGATTAAGTGGTATGGTATGTGAAGTATATGACAGTAAAACGACTTTAAAAAAAGACAACAGGATTTGGAAACCCCCTCATATAGACACCAGCACACTTAGGGAGGCCAGTGGTCTAGGGTCCTTGTGCTGCTATATCAGAAATACCCCCAGTGATGTCACAGTTTATAGGAGGCAGGCAGTCCCGGTGCAGGATGCCAGCTCTGAGGGAAGACTTTGCCTCTTTGCAGCTCTGTCCCTCAGCTCCTTGGCAGTCCTCGTGGGAAGACACCTGTCTCTCCCCCATCTGTACTTGCTTGCTTGTGTGCTTAGTCTGCTCTTTGCGTATCTCAAAAGAGATTGGCTTAAACACTCTGCAATGATATGGCCTCATTAACATAAAAAGAAAGCTCTGTTCCCAAATGGGATTGACACGTATTGGCATGTAATTTAATAGTTCACTCATAGTAAGAAGAGTTATGCATTCATCACCACACTCAATTTCAGAACATTTTCTTCTTTCCTGCACTTATTGTGGTTAGTTCTCCATGTCCCCACAACCTCCCCTGCCATACCCCTAAGTAATTATTAATACCGTTACTGTCTCCATAGATCTACCTATCCTGGATTTCGCATACAGAAAATCACACTGTGTTAGTCCAAGTAGACTACAGACCATATATATATATATTATATCAAAGAGTAATAGTATATTAAGAAAACATCCCAGCCCAGTCCAGATCAAGTCCATAAGTCCAATATTAGCCTATATGTCTGATACCAGTCTATAGATTCCTCCTCAGACTCATGCAACACCTGCAATGACACCAAATGCAGGAAGATCACAGGCCAGTGGGTGGAAAGTCTTGTGGGTCCAGTGGCAGTGGAAGCATATCCGTGCTGGCGTGGGTCTCCATGTTGCTTTTCCAGCTCCAGGGCTCTGGCTCCATCAACATAGTTCCATCTGGCTTGTCAGCAGAAATGTGAAGCAGAGTGTGTCCCACCTCCAGGGAGGAAGACAGGAGTTCCCAGAATCCCCGGGAGTAGGCCATGCCCACACAGAGGCCTCCCTGGCTCTGACTTCATTGACAGGCTAGACTCCACCCCTTTGCTCAAGGTGACAGGAGCTCTTGTAACTGCCACACATACAAAACACAAACGGGGAGGAAAAAATCAACAACAATGACAAAACAAAACAGAGAAAAACTTGAATCAAAAAGAAAGTAGAAAATGTTAAAAACTGAAAAAAAACTTTTAAATAAGTCAAAGAGGATAAATGGTTACATTTTAACCTAACTATATCTGTCATAATCAACTTTATAATTCTCTCTTTCTGATAGCAAGGCTATTCACATCCCTCTGCCAGAGGCTTAATCCACGTGGAAACCCTGCAAATGGATTTTGGGCTCCCATTGCCATCCATAGCCTTCTGCAAACAAGGTGTTCCAAATGTTTGATACATTGCCTCCTTCTGATTTGGATTGTATTATTGATCATCCTTGGATCGCACAGGTTTTTGTGCTTCTTCCATGTATACAATCCTTTTTTTTTTTTTTGCTGGTGAGGTGGGGGACACATAATTCAATACATAACAGCTGGAGGTAATTACAGATTGACTAATTTGTTAGCACACAGCTGACCAGGACTAGATCGGAATAGGCCAGTGGAAGAACATGGAATTAGGGATCTGAGTTCTGGTTCCCGCTGAGACTTTGCTAGTTGGCAGTTGTATACCCCTATCCTCACTTCATTGACATGATTTGGTTCCAAAAAATCAAGTCACTGTGTGAGAATCGGCATTATGGGAAAATGCAAGATAACGACATCCTTACATAACTGCCAAATTACAACATTATGGAATGACCAAGCCCACTGGGAATCATGGCTCAGCTAAGGTGATACATAGCTTGATCATAACGGCCAGTGTTGCTCACACCTCATTCCTCAGCATTTAATACTGCCAGATGTATGTCATTAATGTGAAAAATAGTGGGAGAGTAGGTTGTTTTACTGTTGCTGTGAATGCAAAATGTCAAGCTACTAGATAGCTGATAGGTGAGAAGAGAGGGTGAGAGGCAAGCCGCTCAATCCTCCTCAATCTCAGATCATTTGCGTGCTGTTTGTTTGGGCTTTGTTTTGTTTTTCAACCCCACAGGACTAATATGAGTCGCCTCTTCCCCGACTAGCTCCAGGGCTTATTAAGGATGCTCAAAATCTTTTCTTCCTCTGTCTCTTCGTGTTTTTCAAAACAAATCGGTTTCACCATGGAGTATACCAGACATATCATGGTATATAGTATACCATCTAGTATACAAAGATACAATCCTGTAAATGTTTTTTCATTTATGTAATGGCATATCATGAGTATCGCTCCATGTCTTCAGGAAGCTTATTATCGGTGGTTAAGGACCACATAGCATCCATTCTGAGATGATGCTGATGCCCCAGTTACAGAACACTCTTCTCCTGCTGGACATTCGTTTCCCATTATGTACTATGGCATGGCCTAGACACGTGCAGAGAAAGGGAAAGGAAGGCATCTGGAATCCACAAATTGAGATCCTATCGATTGTGTTCTGCTTACATAAACTCATCTGACAAACTAGAACCCTTAAAAGGAGTGACTGCGGAGAGGGGGAGCTCAGCAGCACCGGGCAGGGGCTGTGCTCGCCTGTTTATGAGAGCTGACGTGCCGGCCACGACACTGCCACATGCGCTGCATGTGTTTAGTACAACAGCTAGACAGGGAAAGAGTCATCCCATGAGACTTGCCCAAGGACCCCCCACCTCCATTAAGAGTTTCTGTCTTGTTTAATTGTGCCTTCAAACCCGGGCCGACCGGAATGGAACCGTCCTTCTCAGAGATTAAAATGCAGCCATCTCACTGTGCTGATAGGGGCTTTTGAGCCCCAGACCTCTCAGGGAGCAGCCCAACACTTACCAGCTGTGCCACCAGGGCGCCTGCGCTTGATTGTAATCAGTCTTGCATTTTAAAAGAGACGTTTTAAAACTGTGCCTCTGTGCGCCTCCCCGCCCATTTCTACACCCACGCCCACTCTTTCAGATGAGAGGACCAGTCACGGCAAAAACCCCTACTTTCCTGACACAGGCTGTGGGGGTCATGCATTTCTAGGCATGTGTGTTGGTCTGTTTATTAATAACTGGGGGGAGGGGGGGCAGTGGGCAGGGCTTGGTGCACGACTGGCCACGAAGAATCACTGAGTCGGCTTCCCAAGCTCAAGCTCTGTACCACGGGGACCTACTGCTTCCATGTACCAACAGGGGAGCTCTTGCCATTGCGGCTTACTTTCTTTGGGAGAAAACTTGGCCGCTAAAAATAAACAGTAAGAATACTCTCCCTTTTTTTTTAGCTCCATAGAGTATTTTATCTTGATGTTTGTTTTTGTTTTTTGCTCCAGTGGGTTTTCTAAGCTGGCATCCTTTCTTTTTTTTTTTTTATAAATCACTTTATTGGGGGCTCTTACAGCTCTTATAACAGTCCCTGCACGTCAACTGTATCGAGCACATTTGTACTGAGGGAGACCCTATGGAGTAAGAGGATGGACATTGACATTCTCGCCCTAGCACGGTGAGCCTCACACTTCCTGGCCTTAGCAAGCCACTGGCAGGCTCTGAGCCTCGGTGTGGCTGTTTGTAAACTGAGAGATGAAGACTGAGCATAGTCTACGTTGCCTTCTGGCCCCGGTTTGGTTGTTGTTGTTGTTGTTGTTGTTGTTGTATGGTGGCGTCAAGTCAGTTCGGACTCATCGTGACCAGAACGAAACACTGCCCGGTCCTGTGCCGTCCTCACAATTGCTCTTGGGTTTGAACCCATCGTTGCCCTGTCAGCCCATTGCATTCCGTTGTACTTGCTCAGAACTTGCTGTGCTCTTAAATGACACATAATCCCTCGCTATCTTAGGACATTGGGGTCTTTCTAGTTTAGCTGGAGGGGGCCACAGGGGGCCAGCAAATGACTGGTGGACCAATCACAAAAGCAGTGTCCCCTTGCTTTGGGGGCCTCCAGACGTCAGTAGGGCCTCTCTTTTAGCTCCATTCTTTACAAGTCAAAACAACTTCTCCTCCTTGCTGACGCCATGGGCTGGGCTGGGACTGAAAATCAATCTGCAATCTTTTTGCTCCAGCACAGGCGGATGCGGGCGTGGCGGGGGCCACTTGCTTGTTGTGCGGAACACACAGAGCCACACAGCCCATGGGGCTGCTGACAGTGGACAGCAGGGGCCAGCTCCCCCTGGGGGCATCCTGGTCCCTGCCACAACCCCATGGCAGTCTTGGTGCCCCATGGTTGGGTGACCCTCTCACCTTTATAAGGCAGGGAAAGACCAGCCCTCCACAGAGGATCTGCCTGGGCCTTCCTGGGACCTACCAACGTGCTTACCTTACAATGCCGGGAGCAGGAAAGAGGGGCAACTTGTTCTTGTGCCGGGGGATCCTGACAGCATGTGGACTAGACCCATGCCCTTGACTTCTTCTAGGCCTCCGATGCTTTTTCCCCAAACTTTTTCAGCTGGGTGCAGTGCTCTGTTCTTTTGGTGTCTCCACAGACATGGTTTTAAGCCGTTGGCGTTAATAGACAAGCACTAGGGACTTATGTATTGGAAACTTGAAACCCATCTCTCCAAAAGGTTAGTGCCCTGGAGACCATGGACTCTACCGTGGGCATCCTTGCTGTGTCTGTTTGCCATCTGTTCTGATGGTGGTAGCTTTCTGAGTGTCAGCACCTGGCCCGCAGGCTCTTCAGGGCAGAGGCAGGGAACGCCCCTCCCGAGAGCTGAATATCAAAAACCAAACTCACTGCCATCAAGCAGATTCCGATGCATAGTGACCCAAGAGGACAGGATAGAACCGCCCTGTGAGTTTCTTAGACTGTGGCTCTGATAGGAGTAGAAAGCCTCATTTTCTCCCTTGGAGCAGCTGGTGATTTTGAACTGCGGATCTTGAGGTTAGCAACCTAATAGGTAACCCACTGTCACCAGAGTCTATAAGGCATGGGAAATCATCAACACCAGCTAACATCACATGCCTCCTCAAAGAGAAGCCGCCTCAACCATCACATTAGGAGTGACTTAATTAAATGTTTGACCAGCTATGCAGGCTAATTTTTAACTTGATAATTTCCTATGCCCTGCGAATGATGTTGTAAACATCCAGATGGCCCTGGGCAGTAAAAAAGTTGGGCACCCCTGATTTCAGGCCATCAGAAATGCCCCGCCTGTCCCCACCCCAACACATGCTCTTATTGTAGCCAGTGTCCCACTAAACCCACCCACCATGTGGACAGGATGCTAACTGCATTGCAGAGGGCACCACTTTTTCTGATCCAGTTCTTGGTTGGGGAGTGCGAGGGCGGGGGAGGCTTCGCTGGTTCTTGTTCTTGTTCTTGTTCTCTCTCATCATCATACACCTGCTGTGGATGAGCTAAAGCAGGTGCATGGAGTGGGTAGCCAGTCACCAAACCATGAACTCACTGCCATTGAGTAGATTCCAATGCGCAGCAACCCGATAGTGCCGAGACAAGCCGCACCTGTGTGAATCTGAGAGTGTAAATCTTTAGAGAATAGGAAGCCTTATCTTTCTCCCTCCGAGTGGCTGGTGGGTTCAAACTGCTGACCTTGCCGTTAGCAGCCCAGCTTGTAACTCATTACACCCACCCCCAAGCCTCCTTAGAAGACAAGCAGTTTGCTCCTCCTTCAAAGGTAAACAACAAGGAGCGAGTGATTTTCAAAGCAGAGACAGGAGCTCTGGGTTCATTCAGAACCTGAGTCTTCGCCTGTTGTGCCCTGCTGCCTCTTAGGATGGAGCAAACACTTGGGAGCGAAGGGAATGATGCTGTAGCTCCAGGTGAGGAAACTTGGCCTCCAGTCTTTCCTGTCCTCTCTGGGATCTCAGCATGTCCCTTAGCCTGGCTTTTCGGGTGTATGAATCACTTGAAGTGAATAAAATGATGTGCAGATAGGCATTTTTCTGGATAAAACAGACCAAATTTCATCAGTATCTTAGAGCCACACATTAAAGCAAAAAGCAAAAAAGTTGCCAGGGAGTTGATTCCTGCTCATGGTAACTCGGGGTGCATGTGTGTGCGCACGCGCGCACACATGCTCACATTCATATGTGAACAGAACTGTGCTCTATAGTTTGTAGTGGCTGGTTTTTTGGAAGTAGATCATGAGAGCTTATTTGCAGGGTGCCTCAAGGTTAAGGTGACCGGATTTTAACATTAGTAAAGCGGGACACCATTTATAAAACTCATATCCTGGCAAAATAGCCACATGGCAGCCGAAAACCATATACCCTAGCTTGTCGGGCATTCTTTCAAAAAATCGGGACTTTTTAAAAACGCCACAGGATGCGGGACAAATTGTTCAAAAGCGGGACGTCTGGTCACCTTACTCAAGGTGGACTTGAACTGCCAGCCTTTCAATCAGCAGCAGAGCACCTTTTCAACACCCAGGGACTCCAGAGAGATCCATATCGCGCCACCCCCCTGCTTGCTCGTCTGCCATCTGAAATAACGGTGGCTTGAGCAGTGGCTCTGGGACGCCTCCTGGTTCAGGGATGTGAACGGGTTCCTGGCTGCACCGGCCTCTCAAGCACACCCGCATGTCCAGATAGTGATCAGAGGAAGAACGACACTGGAATGCGATCATCAAATCCACCCCCTACCCACTTGTAACACCTCAGCATTTTCACTTGAGCCAGGCAATAAGTGGAACAGAGCTCTATGAGAGTGAGTTTTGGGGGGAAAAGGCATATTTAAACTAATGCTTGAAGGATGAGAAGTAATGAAGCAAGAGGTTCGGGCCAGAGGGGTGGAAGAGCATGCCAAGAAGAGGAGTCACGTGTGGGATGAGCTGAGGCAGAAAGAACCAGGCCCAGTGGAGGAAGGGACAGAACAGGAAGGACCCAGTGCCCAGAGAGGGAAGCAGCGTAGGAGCTGAAGCTGGGAAAGAGCACGGGCTCAGGAGTTCGAGTACCAGCTCCGGCACTCTCCGACTGGGTGACATTGGGCAAGACAAGGGATGTCTCTCATGCCCCGTTGCCTTAACTTAAGAAGTTTTAACTAGATGGGTTCTAAAGCCTTTTCTAACTCTGCTAGCCTGTGATTTTGTGACTTTCCAGAAAGTGAAGTGGTCCATGAGAAAAAGGAAGACAGTCTTGGCTTGGGGAAGCCGGTCTGGTCCTGTTAGTTAGGCCTCGGCGTTCTCCTATTGCACACCAGTCATTCACAGAACATCACCTTCAAACAAGACAGTTTGTTATTGTATTTGATACCCAAGTTTGAACAAAGAAAACAACATAAAAATTGTTCAAACTACAAAAATGACCAATGTCTTTCTGTCCGGGCTAATGTGAGTGAGGCGGTTTCTTTGCCGATTACAGATTTTGCGTTGATCCTTCCGTTCTAGGTGAGATTAATTAAGCTGCCAAGCCATAGAATTACTCCTGCTTCCTGAAGCAGGTAAAGCCTTGCTTCCTTAATTCTCCACAATCACCTCACCTAAGACTGAATCCTGTAAGTCTAACATCTAAGACATAGTATTGTTCTCTTTCTGTGCAATGATAACAAAGCCAACTTGTTCAACCACAGAATGGCTGCGGGTCCCCAAACCAAACCCAACTCTCTGCCGTTGAGTTAATTCCAAGTCAGAGCGACGCTAAAGAATAGAGTGGACCTGCGCCTTAGGATTTCTAAGATTGCAAATCTTTATGGGAGCAGACTGCTTAATCTTTCTCTAGAGGAGTGCTGGTGAGTTTGAACCACTCACCTTTCAGCTAGTACCACATGCTTAACCTAAACCAGCACACCACCAGGGGTCCTTGCTCTTGACACGGAGACCAAAATCCGCAAATCAAACCAGTTTCCATCAAGTCGCTTCTTATTCCTGGTGACTCCATGTGTGTCAGCGTAGAACTGAGCTCCGTCGTTTTCAAGGTTGTGACCTCTTGGAAGCCAATCACTGGGGCTTTCTTTAAAGATGACTCTGGCTGAGTTCAAATAACCATCCTTTCAGTAAGTAGTCAAAACTCTTAACCATTTGAACCATCAGAGGGCCTGGCTGAATAAAAATTCGGCGTTAATAAGAACAACTCTCATGGCCGTGGAGTCTAATCTGATTCATAGTGACCCTACAGAGCAGGTAGAACTGTCCCTGTGAGTTTCCAAGGCTGTAACTCTTGACAGGAGTGCATAGTCTTTCTCCTATGGTGCAGCTGGTGGTTTTGAACTCCTGGCCTATTGTTTAGTAGCCCAGAGCACAAAGACTTCCCAGCAGAGCTCCTTGGGCATAAGAAGCGCTCTGTAATGGTTGTGCTCTTCTGGTTCCACTCTTATCTCAGCCTATTTCCAGCCCTGTCCTGGTGGTCTTGGGCTAAATATCGTTGACGGCAGGCTTCTCCTCTTCTGACTACTCTCAGTTCAGCCACACACCTCTTGCTATGGACCTCAGGATGTTGGGGGCGAACCGTGAATTGGAAGAGGAGAAAATAAGGAAGGTGAACGCAAGAGGACAACTTCAAAGAGGAATTTATTTCCACCCAGTGATGAGGGCGCAACAGTAAAACTGTCCCTGAAGTAAATATTTCTGCTCTCACTTGAAGCCCTCTCCCATCTTTCTCTTTTCCTGCCTCCACACCCACTCACTCAGGTCATGCAGGGCTTTGGGGGAGGTTATGGTATTTCTGTTCACAACCAGACCACACCCTCCCTTAATGTCATTGCACTAGAAGGTAACCAACTCCCCATGGAAATGAGTCCTTTGGTCATTTGTCAGTATCTAAAAGGAGCCCCTGTAGCACTGTGGGCTAGGCATTGGGCTGGTAACTACAATGTAGGCAGTTCAAACCTACCAGCCACTCTGCAGGGGAAAGATGAGGCTGTCTGTTCCTATAAAGACTTATAGCCAAGGAAACCCTATATAATGTCACTATGAATCAGCAACAACTCCACGGCAGTGATTTTTTTTCAAAGAGACATAATCATTTCTGCTGGTAATCCACCTTCAAAATTTGGACTTCTAACCAACCCCACCCCACCACCCAGGGGATGAATAACAGAAAGGTGGGCGAAGGGAGACAATGGACAGTGTAAGACTTGAAATAACAATGATAACATATAATTGATCGAGGATTCATGAAAAGAGGAGCTGATACCAAGGACTCAAGTAGAAAAAAAATTGCTTTGGAAATGTTGATGGCAACATATGTGCAAGTGTGCTTAATACTATTGAATGATAGGTTGTTATAAGACTTATAAGAGCTCCCCAATAAAATGATTAATAATTAAAAATTAATTTTAAAATATTGAGACAAAAAATTTGAACTTCTCACCCCTACCTAATTGTTTTGTGTATATGAAGGAGTCCCCATCAACAATCCACTCTATTCTGTCCACGTGAGCAAAGAGTAAGCCAACAAGCCCTCTGAAGCATCCTGAGTCAGGTGGCACTGTGTGTGTGTGAGTGTGTGTGGGGGGGCCTGATTTCTGAGCACAGAATAGACTGTTGGACTCAATCCTGAGACTGAAACAGCTCATTGACTCTTTTTAACTTGCAGATTCAATCCTCCACACCAGGCATATAACCATTTCCACCACTCTAGGTGTCCAGCTCACAGCAAAAGTAGTGATTTCTCTGTTTAGTTTAACCCAGGTGTCCAGAAGCGTTTAATGCAAGGGCTAAATAATAAGTACCATATATACTCAAGTATAAGCCAATCCGAATATCAGTCGAGGCACCTGATTTTACCACAAAAACTGCATTAGCAATGTGCTGAAAAACTCAGCTTATACACAAGTATATACGGTATCTGGCTTTGTGGACCAGACAGTCCCTGTGGTAACTCCTTGTATCTGCCCTTGTGGCACAAAGGCAGCCGCAGACAATATGTCAGTGAGTAAAATTTAACATACCAGTGGCCTCCATTGTTGACAACCCCATGTGTGTCACATTGAATTGTGCATCACAAGGGCTGGTGTTCAACCATGAGGTTGCCAGGGCTTTCTTCCTAGGAGTCTCTGGGTAGACTCAAACCAGTAGCATCTCTGAGCAGCCACACTCTCCCCAGCTACTATTACCACCACCCAGGCACAACCAAGCCCCAAACCAAATTCACAGCCATTGAGTCAGTGCTGACCCAGGTTACTCTACAGGGCACGGTAGACCTGCCCCTGTGAGTTTCCGAAACCGTAACTCTTCCTCCCAAGATCAAGCCTATTTCATTTGTTTCAGAACAGATGTTTAAAAAAACAGATGGACCAGACTCCTGGTCTACTTTAATCAACATTTGGCCACAGCTGAATTAGAAGGGAGGAGTAACCTTTGCCCATGACTTTTTGATGATGTTGTTGTTGGGTTTTTTTTTCAAGCTATAGTTATATTTTATTTTATTCATTTTGTTTGTAAGACTATACACAGAAAAAAAAAAATAATATACATAGATTATCCTACAAGAGAGAAGTTTGTTTGAAAAGCAGGGGCGGGGAACAGGACAAGCTATATTTTGAGGTTTGATAAAGTTATTAGAGACAATTAATGATGATCTTAAATGGAAACCCTCATTCAATCCACAGTATAAATTTAAATTTTATATATATATATATATATATATATATATATATATCCAGCAAAATATACCCCTCTTCAACAATTTCTACCTGTACAATTCAGAGACACTAATTCTCTTCTTCAAGGTATGCAAGCATTCTCAGCCTTCTTTCCAGAGCAGTACCTCGCTCATTAACATAGCCTCCCTGACCCCTGAGGCTCCTGTCCAACCCTTACTGCTGCAGATGCAATTTGATCCCACCTGGAGATTTTTTACAACAACACAAGGCAGACATTTTTAACTAGCTAAGTTAAACTATTATTTGGTTTAAGATGTCAAGGGATATCTTAGTTTAAAGGTTAAAGCTTATCTCGGGGGGGAATAAGAATCAGGGGTGCACCAACCCCTGTGGCTTCAGAAGGTCTGGAGTTGATGACAATATGAAATTCTGTCTTAATTGGCCTCCATGTCATCAGCCTTCTCCCATAAAGTCTTTGATCATCCTGTTCAGAATTGGTATTCCAGTACCACATTGTCTTCTTGGCCTCGTGTTTCAAAAGCCGATGGCCATGGAGATGACTACAGCTCCTGGTTAAGCTGCAACGACTCCTTTGGGCCTTCTGAGGCTGCCAGTCTTTATGGGAGCAGAAAGCCTCAGCTTTCTCCCTCAGAGCTACTGACGGATTTGCATTGCTGACCTTTAGATCAGCAGCCCAATACAACGGGCAACCACTACAACTCCAGGGCTCCTTCTTGCAAAGGCCTTACCTCTTCATCAGAAACAGACAAACAAACTCACTGCTGTGGAGTCAATTGCAACTCAAAGGAACTCTGCCCAACACAGGAGAAGTCCTCTTGGACTGTAAATCTTTACGGGAGCAGAAAGCCTCATCTTTCTCCTTCAGAGGAGCTTATGGTTTCAAATCCACTACACCACCGGGCTCCTTTTACCAGAGGAATGGTGGTATGGCTGAGCAATCAGTTTGGAGAGTTCTGGAAAACAAAAGAGGTGAGAAAGGACAGAAGAAAGTAAAATAAGAGGATGGGATTTTATTTCCAAGGCAAATCAAGGTGGGATGACTTCTTTGGGAGGCCCCAGGAGAACATTGGCCTTGGTGGCCTTTGTGACTCTGAGCCACTCGCTGAGGCTCAGGAAAAGGCTAGGGGATGCTGGCAGCATGTGGGATACCCACTGATTCCAGCATGTTCATGATCCTTCCAGTCATAAAGAAGATCCTCAAGAAAGAGGGGGAAAAGAAAAACAACATATTGTTGAGAATGAGGGGGGTTGGAGCAGAGACCCAAAGCCCATCTGTAGACAATGATACATCCCCTCACAGAAGGGTCACAGGGAAGGGATGAATCAACTAGGGCGCAGTAAAGCACTGATGAAACACAATATTTCTCTGACTCCTTGAGGCTTCCTTACCCCCCACTATCATGACCCCAGTGCTGCCTTTCACCACGGGCCAGACCAGAGCATGTGCACAGGTACAGATAAGAGAAAGGAGCTCACAACACGCGGAATCCAGGAACAGGAATGGGAATAGCAACACCAGAAGGGTAGGAGGAAGGTGGAGAGAGGAGGGGAGGAAGGGGGAAGCAATTGCAATGATTGACACATAACCACCACCACCACCCCCTCCAGAGAGAAGAACAACAGAAACCATGGGGGAAGGGAGAGAGTGGCCCATGTAAGATATGAGAATAATAAAAATTTATAATTTATCTAGGGGCCACGAGGGTGGTGGGAGGGGGGGGCAGAAGAGGAGCCAAGGGCTCAATAGAAAATAAATGTCTAGAAAAGAATGATGGCAACATATGTACAAATATGCTTGATACAATTGATGTATGGATTATTATGAGTTGTAAGAGCCCCTAATAAAAATGATCTTGAAAGAGAGAGAGAGAGAGAAAGAGAGAGAGAGAGGATCTGTCCCAGGAAATGTGGACAGAGACCAAGATGTGTTAAGGTAAAACCCTGACACAAATGAGGTGGCTTCCACCAGCCACCTGAAACAACATCTCACACCTTGCATCTTGGACCAACGGTCTGGTTGTAAGGAACATAGGCTCATACCATACATTCGAAAAAGGAATTTATTGATAAAAGGTTAAGGTTTAAAAGTAAGACTCACAGGACTCGACTGGGCAAAGGTCGAGTTGGAAAACTACCGGATAGGTAAGCCCCACCCCAAACCTCCATTTGGCTGGAGGAGGAAGTGAGAAGTGATAGATAGATGATGGTGGGGTGCTCTTTCTTCTTAATTCGCAATCAATTTGTACTGGTTATAAATTCAGAAGGATATCTTAGCTATAAAGCCATGATTTCTTAACTATTTCCTAGAATACTAATTTCATATAATGTTAGCAACTTTTGCCTAAGAAAGCTTTCCGAGAAACTGAAAGATGAATGGACTTTGACAAGAGAGAAAAGTTGAAAGAAAACAAACATCCATTTTTGAAAACCTTCCCTGCTCCCAAGCTCACTGCCTCATCTTTCTCTCAAAGAGTGGCTGGTGGTTTCAAACTGCTGACCTTGCTGCTAGCAGCCCTACTTGAAACCAACGATACCACCAGGTTCCAAGAAGTTATTTGGAGCAAGAACAAACTACCACCCACTCCATGTTAAGGCAGCTACAGGGCTTACGATCATCGTGAAGTGGTCAGACTAAAAATGCATCAGAATCCCCAAGAAGACTTGTGAAAACACTGGTTGCTGGGTGCTGCCCCCAGAGTTTCTGAGTCAGCAGATCCTAGTGGGGCCTGAGAAGGTGCATTTCCTCCAAGTTCCCTAGTGGCGTGATGCTGCCGTCCCACATACCCCCTCCGAGCTCTGCATCCAGTCCAAGGCCTGGCAGATGCACTTCATACATTTCGGCCTCAGAGCCACCACCTTAAACCAAGCCAAACCAATTCGCCTCAAGTCCATTCTGACCTTACAGGAATTCAGCTGGATGGCTTTCCAGCACATACAAAGGTGTGTTAAAATAACGGGTCTCAACCTCAGGAGTCTAGCAACAGGTTGTGTTTTTCCTAGCTAGATAATTGGTCATTGAGTCATCACTGACTCTTGGCGGCCCCCTACACAGCAGAAGAAATGTTGCATGGCCCCGCCCCATCTCTACCAGCCTTCGTGGGCTCAAGTTGTGGTCACTGCCTGATTGGAGTGCCTTCCAACCTGGCAGCTCATCTTCCACCTCTGTATTGAGTACCATTCTGTTGTAATCGATAGACTATTCGTTGAGTAATTAATTTTTAGAGGTAGATCACCAGATCTTTCTTCCTAGTCTATCTTGTTCTGGAAGCTCCGCTGAAACTTGTCTACTATGGGGGACCCTACTGGTATTTAACATACCCGTGGCATAACTTCCAACATGAAAGGAACCAAAGGATGACAAAAGGGTTTTATCTGGGGAGGCTTTATTACTTTAACAGGAGCCCTGGTGGCATAGTGGTTATGCATTGGGGCTGTTAACTGCGAGGTCATCAGTTCGAAACCGCCAACCGATCCTCGGGAGAAATATGGAGCTTTCTTCTCCCATAAAGAGGTACAGCCTCAGAAACCCACTGGAGCAGGTCACTGTGAGCCGGCATCTACTTGATGGCACTTGGGTTTGGTTTGCGGTGCTTTTATGACTGTGAAACGGTCTTCCTCCACAGCAGCTGCAGGTGTAACTAGCTGTGGAGCTTCTTCTCCTGGGGCAACTCCTGACTGCAGCATGCTCCAGGATAGAACGTCTTGAGGGAGAGTTAATAATTCTCCCGAGCCAAGCTGGCAAAGCCCACCAGTAAGTCAATAAATTGCTTCCTGATATTTCCTGTCAGGGAGACAGGGCCCTTAAAAAGCAGGAGTAATCTCAAAAGGATTTCAAAAGATAATTTTTTAAATCCATTTTAATGATTGCTAAAGGATGTATTTTGGAACAAACAACAACCCCTTCAAGGTAGGTTCTGTCCAAGCAAATGTCAATGAGAAATGTACATTTCTGAATGACCAGTATATGGCTCATGAGAGGCAAAGTGCCTGTTTCAGGCCAGTCTTCAAACATGGTACCTTTTTTTTTTTTTTAAGCATACTCTAATAAAATGACATGAAGAAATTAGGAAAGGCCTGTGTGATCTTAACAAATACCACTATAAAAATTTTAAATTGCTTTATGAAGAAAGATGTAAAAGGAACTTGAGTTGTTCATCCCGGAAGAAAATGAAAGTAGCTCAATTCACAAATGAGATGCCTTTCTTTGGTCTTCCATTGTCACAGCAAAACTAAGCAAGAGGAAATGACCTTAATTCAAACCAGATGTGATTTAATTAACTGTAAACAGTTACAGTCTCCGAAACTCACAGGGGCAGTTCTACCTTGTCCTAAAGGGTCATTATGAGTCGGCATCGAGTCGATGGAAATGGATATTTGGTTTGGTGAGGAAAGAAATCTCTTCAAAACAGAATGAAAAAACACTGGGGTGATGTCATGCTTGGCCTTAGGAAATTGCCAGAGCTATTAGCAGTTACCCACGTCAAAAGCCTTTTGAATTCCATAGAGCTCTTCCTGGGTTCTTGCACCATCTCTAAAGCAAGACTAGGAGAAACCATTGCTGTTTCAGTCCCAACGCCCACAGATTAGACACACTAGACCAAGGACTACAAATTGGGTGGGTCAGCGAACCAGGAATTTACTGTTTTACTGTTCTGGAGACGAGGAGTCTGAAAGCAGGATGCTGGCCATGTTGACTCTTTCTGCAGCTTGGAGGAAGAATCTGTTTTGACTTCTCGTGACGGCCCTCCTTGGTGCTTCTTGGTTTGAAGAAACGTCACTGCAATCTCTGCCTCTGTCTGTACATGACAATCTTCCCCTTGTTTCTCTTCCCTTTTGATAAGAATATCACTGACATTAGATTAGGACCCACTTCTACTTCAGTGTGGAGTCCTAGTGGCATAGTGGTTGCATGTTGGGCTGCTGTGTTACACTGGGTTTACTAAAGACACAAATATATATATATATTTATGAAAGAGCTTTATATCAAAGAGTAATTGTATATTAAGAAAATGTCCCAGCCCAGACCAGATCAAGTCCTTAAGTCCAATATTAACCCATAAGTCCTATACTAGTCCATAAATCCCTCTTCAGACTCACACAGCCAAACAAAATGATGCTGAATGCAGGAAGATCACAGACCGGTGGGTACAAAGTCTTGTAGATCCAATGGTGGTTGATGCATCTTCAGGGCTCTGGCTGCCATCAGTGTGGCTCGAAGTGGCTTGTCAACAGGAAAGTGAAGCAGAGAGAGTGTGGCCCACCTCCAGGGAGAAAGAGAGGAAGTTCCCAGAATCCTTATGAGAAGGCCACGCCCACAAGGAGACATCATCGGGTTGTGACCTGATTGACAGGCTAGACTCCACCCCTTCATTCTGTTTATCAAGTTGACCGGAGATTATGTAACTACCAAAGCTGCTAACTACAAAGTCGGAAGTTCGAATCGATTAGTCACTTATGACAGAGGAAGATGAAGCTGTCTGCTCCCATAAAGACTTACAACCAAGGAAATCCAAGAAGCAGTTCTACGGTGTCCTGTGGTGTCAATATGAGTTGAAATCAACTTGATGGCAATCAGTTTGGGGCGTTGGCTACTTCAGTATGACCACATGCAAAGACCCTATTTCCTCAGGTCGCATTCACATGAATCGGAATGGACTCAATGGCAGTGAGTGAGTAATAACAACAACAACAAATTGATAAAGACCTAGTAGGACAGAGTTTGGTTTCTGTGTGTTTCTGATGCCATACCTCTGTAAGGGAGCAGAAAGCCTCATCTTTCTCCCCCAGAGCAGCTGGTGGGTTCAAACTGCTGACCTTTGGGTTGACATCCCAACTCATAACCCACTTACACCTTAGCAAAATCGTTTTAGAAAAACCTTTTTATTATGGATTGGTTGAATATTTACAGAGTAGAATGGTTTTCACTCAACAAATCACACATTTTATTTAATCTCATTGATTGTAATCCCCCAAATGAAACATCACTTGTCCCACTTCCTTCTTGTGCTTCCGGTTTCCATTCCAAGTTCTTTCCTAGCCTTTCTGAACTTTGCCCTTGGGTAACTGCTGCCCTTTTGATCTCAAATGGTTTGTTATTCTAAGGTATGCCTACCTCACTAATAGTATTGCTCCCCTTAAAGAATTGTCTAGTGTTTGGCTAAAATCCAGCTCTGTAGGCAAAATCTCTCTTTTTATTTTTTTGGCATGCTTTTTCCTTCATGGTTAATATTTGTATCCATTTGTATAATCATCCCATTGATCACATTTTTGGGAGAAAGACAAGGTCTTCTCCCATAAAAGTGCGACAGTCTCAGCAACCCACAGGGGCAGTTCTAAGTTCTACCCTGTCCTATGGAGTTGCTGTGAGTCAGCATCGACTAAATGGCAGTGAGTTTGATTTACTTTTTGTAACATTTTACAATGACATCTTTTCTGATTTATAAAATATGCAATTGCTTTTTTAAACTTGAATAAAAGTTAAAAAGTCTGTAATTCCATTACTGAGATCAAACTGCTCTTGACATCTTTCCTTCTCATCTTTTTTATTATTATTGGAATTATTTTTAAAGTGCAGGTAGGGAGCAAGGGAATGATAACTGTGTGGTTCAGGATGGTGGTGTCTGGATGGGGAAAGACAGGAGAATGGGATGCATTTAGGAGGAAAACATTTAGGAAGATTTCTGTGGATGGGTTTGGTTTAGATGGTGGATCCACACTGTTTATTCATTATTAAAAATAATAAATCAAAGGGAGACAGGCATGGATCAATGATGAAAATGTCACTAGCCATGAGTTACTAATCAATCAAATTTTATAAATCTGAAGTCCAATTAAAATTCAAAGAACGAGTAACCATGCATTTGTGACAGATTCCTTGAGCTCCCATGTCCTTTTGAAAGCTCTGGACATCAGCAAATCCTTGGACACCACTATGATCTTACACTAAAGGTCTTCCTTATCTGGGTAATATGTCTTTGTCTCTGTCTTATCCTTTTTATTTTTTAACAAATTTCTCTTTTTACAAAAATGAAGTAATTCCAGAATAAGTACGCTATAATTATGATATCATAGTAACAAGTTTAGTCCTCTGAAAACCTAAAATTAAGACTCGCAAAAAACCCATTGCCATTTGATTCATAGCGACTCTCTAGGACAGAGTGGAACTGGCCCACAGGGTTTTCAAGGCTGTAAGTCTTGCCAGAAGTAGCTGTCACATCTTTCTCCCACAGAGGAGACCATGGGTTTGAACCACCAAACTTTTGGTTGGCAGCCGAGCACTTTAACCACAGTGTCACCAGGAATCCTTCAGTAAGACACACAATAGGGTACAAATGATTTCCCTAGGGCAGTTTTTTCCATTGAGTTGTGCATCCCAAATCCTCTACATGGTAACATTAGCCACCATGATTCAAACATATATCAGAAACTTTCAGCTTGAAACAGATAAACCTCCCAGGTCCCTTTTGCCTCTAAACCTTTTCTTTAACAGTTTTATTGACATATAATTCACATATCATACAATTCAATAGTTCAATCACATCAAGGTGAGTTGTTCAATCATCACCACAGTCAGTTTTAGAACATTTTCCTCATTTGAGGACGCCTTGTTATGAGCTCCCCATTTCCCCCAACCTCCCCTGCCATCCCCTCAAGGAACATTAACCCAGTTACTGTCTCTGCAGATTTACCTGTTCTGGATTTCATATACAGAAAAGCTTTTTTTTTAAACTAGCAGTAATAACAAAGTAAAACAGATAAAAACCTCAAATGAAAAGAATGCAGAAAATGCTAAAAACCGGAATCAATTGAAAATGGATCAAAGGGAAGATAGAATGATAAGGAGTTCAATTGTAACCAAACCACATCTGCAGTCACCCCCTTTCCAAGGCAGTCTGCTGCTAGCCAGGCTGTGGGGAGAGGAGTCGCCAGACACCTGGATTTCCACAGGGATTCCCCTTCACTTTTTGTTTTCAAACTGAAACCACTTTAAAATGGGTTAAAAGGGAGATCAAATGATACAAGATTATGTTTTCCATAATCAACTTTATAATGCGCCCTGTCTGGTACCAAGGCTATTCATGCCCCTCAAATGTGATCAGAGGCTTCATCCTTGCGAGGACCCTGCACATGGACTTTGAGCTCTCGCTGTCATCCCTGGCCTGCCGCAACCCAGGTGTTCACAAGGTAAGCCTTGACACCATGCCCTCCTTTGGATTTGGATTTCAGCCTCTAAACTTCTTTATTTTCAATAAGTGCCCTGGTGTCCCAAGACCGTCGACATCAATCCACCCACTCGGTTAATGAGGAGAGAATGACTTCTCAGACTCTTCGTCATAATCACAACAGATGCTTCCTCTGGGGAAACTTCTTTTTGCTAACAGCAGAACTCCAATTTATTTACTTGCTGAGGAAATAATCCCTAATGCTGTTTATAAAATGAACGAGTTAGTGTGGAGCAGAAAGAGGAATTAATACCACGAGTAATACTAAAATGCAAAAGTGCGTGTTTGTGGTTTCTATCTTAGCTAGAGTGGGGCCACAAATCTGGTTTGCCGCTTACTAATGACAGAGCAAAGAGAGAAACAGGAGAGGATAGATTTATAAATCAACTGGGCCAGCTTTTCCAAAGAAGACCAGTATCTCCTTGTCCACAGAGATGTGTCCCTGTCATGTGCTAGAGAACGCAATCTCAAGTGGCTACATCTTCAGGATTGGTGTGAACTGCCAGTTAGCCATTGGTACTGCACTTTGAAACTGGCTGCAGTGAGAGCCTTCAGTGGACTCAGCCCTGCAAGTTGATCCCGACTCGTGGGGCGTCAGAATAGCGCTGTGCTCCTCAAGGGGGTCAAGGCTGCTATTTCCGAAGTACAAGGTCAGGCTTCTCTTTTGAGGCTTCTCTGGAGGCATGTGAACCTCCAGCTTTTTTATTAGCAATGGAGTGTGTTCCCTATTTGCACCGCCATGGGACTCCAGTAAACACTAGACACCAGTCTTCCCGCCTTCCCCTTTGGAGAGCCAGTTTACTATCACCCCATGCCTCTCATGAACCTTCTAAAGGGACCCGATGCAATTCCGTGAGGCCGTGGTTGCTGCAAGTGGGAGAGAAAATGACTCTGTGCCCAAGCTCATCGTGTGCACCAGAATCATCCCTTGGGAGCTGACAAGAACAGGAGTATGTGCTCCAGGTCTGAGAACTGCTTTAGAGTCCATGGACAGCATTCAACTCTCCCCAGTCTTTACCTATGTCCCAAGACGTGGAACTTCATACCTATGGCTACAAACAAAATAATCCCATGCCCATTGATGGACAGGCATGTCTCCCCATTCAGAAATCCATGGAGAGACCGTTTTGTGTTGATGAGAGAGGAATGATTCAGAACAGGGGGGTGAGGATTCTTCCACAATGGGGGAATGTAATCAGTGTCCTTGAATTGTACATGCGGAAATCGTTGAATTGGAGTCTGTTCTGCTGGTTATGGTCTTAATAACAATGACCCAAAATTAAGGTTTTTAAATGCTGATCTTTTTATATTTATATTTTATTTTTTTCCCATGTTTTTATTTTTATTAAATATTTTTATTGGGGACTCTTACATATCTTTCTTTTTTAATCATTTTATTGGGGGATCATACAACTCTTATCACAATCCATATATACATCCATTGTGTCAAGCACATTAGTACATATGTTG
>NW_022103914.1:431578-488543 GCF_000313985.2 Echinops telfairi
CGCATTTGCTTATGTACCCACTTTGTCTTCAGCATTCGTGTTGGGGTAGGCTGGTGTGCTTCTTCCTTGTGGGTTTTGTTATTTCTTAGCTAGATGACCGTCTGTTTGTCTTCAAGCCAGTAAGACCCCAGATGCTGTATCATTTGATAGCCGGGCACCATCTGCTTTCTTCCCCACTTTTGCTAATGCACTCCATATGTCCTCAGTGATCGAGTAGGGGTAGATATGGTAATCTTTTAAAGAATAGTCCAATCATTACCACAGTCAATTATAGAACATTTTCTTCTTTCTGGTGCTTCACATTTCCCGCTTACCTCCCTTGCCATGCCCCCGAGGAAGTTACTAATCCAGTATTGTCTCTATAGATTTACCTATCCTGGATGTCATACACAGGAAAACATTCTAAATGCAAACAAAAACCCAACAACAATAACAAAATAAAACCGAAGAAACCCTCAGTCAAAAAGAAAGCAGAGACTATTACACACTGGACCACAGTACAAAGGAGTCCAAAGGGAAATCAAACGGAACCTCTGGGGAATCTCTTCTGACCAGAGACCAGGGATGTGAGCAGCCTTGCTATCAGAGTGCATTGTAAAGTGGGGGCTGCTGATGTAATGACGTTGTGTTAAAAAGTGCCTTGAGAGAGACGGGTTGTGCATCGTGAGAGACTGGCTCAGGTTGAGGACTGTGCTTTCCACTGGGTCCACACTTCCACAGCTCTGTGGTGTGTAGCTTGCAGCAAAAGTGTCGTGGGCTACCATAAATTTGGGAATACCTGGGGCTAACCAATGATCAACAACTGTCCTTATTGCGGGACTCTTGGTGCCTATCAGAGGAACATGGAGCTCACCTTATGTCCTCAACTCATTTTACCCCCACTACTCTTTAGTGGCACATTTGTTAAGGCCTTGGAATACCAGTCTAGAAAACTCCATCCTGGGTAAGTAGTTTCCTCACAATTTCGAAAGACAATACCAGGTCATGATTCTGCAGAACCATTTCTTTCTGTAGCTCTTCAAGGTTCTGGCATTTCTCTTGATTGAAAAATAAACCATAGTTGATCTATCTTCACTTTTCACCTGAACAGGCTCCCTAACCCTGTTGGTTTCTCCACAGTCATCGGCAAAGCTTACTTCATGCATGAAGGGACATGTTTCCATGGAAAAGATCCCTTGAGACATGCCTGTGTGTCAGCAGCACACCACGTATAACACCAGGCACCGGCGCTGGCGAAGCTCGGGGCCAGCACACATTTTCAACTCAAAATATGCTGAAGCCCAGAAAGAATGCTTCCTGTCATTTTTTAACCATGGCTTTTCACCACCCTCCACTCCCACTTTCTCTCTTTCCTCTCCTGGAAATAGCCTCATAACCTTGTAACACAGCTCGATCAGGTCATGGCACAACATATAATATTTATTCGTTCACTCAACCATGAACATGGCGCATAAGACCCTTGTTCTTAAGGAGCTCGTTACTGTTATTGAGTTGGCCATGGTAATTATGACCCCTGAACAAAGTGCTCCCCAGCCCTACACCATCCCCGTCATCAGCTGAGGGTAGGACAGTGTTTCATTGTGATCCATGGGGCTTCCTTGATCGATTTTCAGAATCAGATCACCAGGTCTTTCTCCCTGGTCTGTTTTAGCCTGAAATCTCCACTGGCCCCATTCAGCATCACAGCTTTCGGCAAGGTTCTGCTGCCAGGTGGGTGTTGGCTGTGCATGAAATGCATTGCTGGGAATGGACCCCAGGTGTCCTGCATGGGAAGTGAGACTTCTACCAGGGGACCATCACTGCCTCCAGACGTTCATCAGGCAGCACTAACACATGGTATCTCCCTTTTCTATTTTGCCTCCTGTGTTAGCTTTGTCTAGCCTTCTGTCTCCCCACTTTACTTGGCGCCAGGTGCAGCGACTCCCCGCTATTGTTCATCCTTCGCCCTCCCTTTCCTGCTAGCTTTTTCCAATGACTAACAGGAACGCAGCTCAGCTGGCTTTTATCACGCTCCTGCCCTTGCATTTTTCCAACTCAATTAAGCCATTACCAGGGCTAAATGAGGCATGGACTCTCCAAAAGTCACACCTGTCGTCAGGGAAATGGAGGGCCACAACCTGTGCAGCTGGCCAGCGGGCAGACGGCAAGCGATGCTTGAGGGTGGCAGTCGAGTGTGACCCAGCCCTGTGTGTGTGCTTCCCCTTGCTGAAAGAGGGCCCTCATTGTGAAACAAGATGTCCCTTGCATTAATATAGAAGGAGTGGAATCAGGGTATGGTCCCATTGGTGATGACAGATAAGGTGCCTGAATTCTTCATCAAATGTGTACCTGGTATGTATAGTGACCCGTATTGTTCAAGGTGCCCTCAGCAAGAGGCAAAGAAAGCTGTAACCAGAGCAGGTACTCGGGTTTTGTGATTATTGGTTGAACTTTCGCAGGCTCGCCCCCCATGAAAATGCACGTCTCGCCTTTCTGCAGTAGTGATTCTCCAACCTGTCACAGTTCCCAAAATGCCACAAAGTAAGTGGCTTTAGAGAGAAGAAGTTTATTTCTCACAGTTCTGGAAGTTAGACATCCAAGTCGGGGTCTTCTTGGCTGAGTCCATAGCTTCTGTGGGCCTCTGTGCTAGTTTCTGGACAGAAACTTGGCATTCCCTTGCTGCTTTTCTGTGCATCTGCCACCATGGTCACACAGTGTCTCACTCCCCCTATCACTTTCCTTTTTGTAAGGCAGATGAATTAGGACTAGGAGTCTCCTCCAATATGACCTTGTTTGATCCAACTGATAACAGAAGAAATGTCCAACCAAGGTCACATTCACAGGCACAGGGGTTAGGATTTCATCATACCTTTGGCTGAGGGGGACGGGTACAATTCAACCCATAGCATAACCCTGTTGTTAGTAGTCTTTATCATCAGTGTACTAAAAGAGGCCAAGAGCCATGTATGGTTCAATAAGCCAGAGGTAAATCGCTGGACTCACCTTATGAAGATAAACAATCTCTCTTGGAGTTAGGTAATCTAGAATTTTTATTCCTGTGACCTTTCAACCTAGAAATTGAGAAATGGTGGCTTTTGAGCTTGTTGCGCTTTAAACTGACCGAGTGTGTCAGGGGAAGAAGTCTGTGCCATCTTTCTGCTCTATAGTCCCCCAGTTTCCAGAAACATTGAGTGGGACAAACTTTCATTATGATGAGAACCAAAATGCCACCGTGTTGACCCTAACCTTGCCTATCTGTCCCCTGTTAACTTGTCCTTGACTCTGGACCCTGGATGTGACTGATTTTTAGACAAATGCAAGTTGAACAGATATGTATTTAGCATCAAGTTCCAGGAGCCTTGTTCAACACTAGGGATGCATCTGTGATCATGATTTTATCCCTCCCTGCCATCAGGAACCTTCCATCTCTGGGGAGGGAGGAAGGAGTGGCTTCTCTGTCCTGGATCTAGCCCACTAGTCCCTGTATTCTACTAGCCAAATTCATTCATTCGACAAATATTTATGCAGCAGCTACTAAATTCCAGACACTGCTTAGTGCTAGACTACAGTGGTGAGGAAAAGGAGACAGGCCCTGCCCTCAGGAGACTTCCAGTCCTGACCTTGACTTACCTCTCTCTCTGGCAATCATCAGACAGAGAATGTCACTCCTCCCTCAATGCACCCTCAACACTATTTATAGCACGAACTAGAATACTTTTCTGTTTTTATGGTGGTCCCTTTTAAGCCATGAGCACCTTTGAAGGAGAAGATTTCAATTATCTTTCCCTTGTGCTTTACACTCTGCCTAATTCAAATAGAAACTCAATAAATGCATGAACCAATGGAACCGGTAGACTGGTTAACACCATCTACTAACCAACATCTCCTGCAAAAGGAACTTAAAAGGACCATCATCTGTCAATACCGAAACATAATATCAAGGACCTTCTAAACACAAAACGAACTGGCCCATAGGTCATTTCTTCTTCCAGGATACACCTGACAGTGAGAAAAAGAACAAACATCAGCTCCAGCTTGCATTTCATACACACCACACACACACACACACACACACACACACACACACACACAATTTTTTTTTTTCTCAAGAGCAAATGAGTTTATTTTTGACTCAAAATTTAGAGTTTCCTTGTTAGATGTGATGAGGTTTCATTTTCTTTTCATTCCATTTTAATTTATGAACTTTTAAAAATTCCCCATATAGCTGTTAAATATTGAAGTTACCCCTAGCTACATTAAGATAAATAAATGAAAACAATGGCTTAAGCATAAAGCTTATTTAAAATGTCAGGGATAGTCTGGTTGATATTGAGGTCCCGTTCTATGACGTCCTGAGGAACTCAATTCTTCTCGGCTCGTGACGTCATGATTCCCTCACTCACTGCCATCAATTTGATGCTGAATCGTAGCAACCCTGTGGGACAGGTAGCTCTGCTCTTGCGCGTTTCTGAGACTGTGACGTCATGGGAGTAGAAAGTCTCATCTTTCTCCTGTGGAGTGGCTGGTGGTTTCAAACTTCTGACCTTGCAGTTCGCCACCTATACATAAGCAGTGTGCCACCAGGCCACCGTTCATTGTTCCCTAGGTTGCGGCATTTGTGCTCATGTTCCAAGAACGGCGCCAGCAGCACCTCCAACCCCAGAATGGAGGAAAGCGGATGGAGGGGCAAAGTGTTCTGGAAGCCGCCACAGAGCAGTCCAACAAACGTCCTGTTGTTTGGAACTCAGTCATGTGACTACACAACCTAAGAGAAGTTGAGGAAAGTAGTGTTTGTTTTGGACAAACATATGTCCAGCTCAAAACCATTTTACTGTGAAAGAAAAAGAGTTCAGACATGAGGGGTGGGGTACAATTAGCAATCACTCTTAAGAGTCTGTGGGTGATACAAATGCTTACTGCACTTAGCTGTTCACCACGAGGTTGGAGGCTTGAGTCTACCCAGAGGTGCCTTGGAAGAAAGGCCATCTACTAGCCAAAATGCAGACATGGAAACTCCTGTGGAGCAGCACAGTTCTACATGGGCACCTACAGGGTGGCCCTGAGTCGGCGTCACTTCTATACCCACTGATTCCAGTCCACGAAACTGATGTGTTGGAAATAATCGTTCAAGATCCTTTGTATCCTAATTATTTCAAGCTAGAGTCACGCTGAAGAACTGCAGTTGCCAAAGTGCTAAGATCACACCTCGTATTGCTTTGGGTATCCCTGTCTTACAGGGGGGCTGGAGTGGGCAGGAGAATCAAAAGGACAAATTTATTCGAATGCTATAGGGAAAGAAGAAGGAGGATCTAGAATGACTATAAACCTTGAAAGCAAATTAGAGCCTGGTAATGGAGCTAACAGGGGCAGTGTGGAGAATGATCTCATTAACTGCTACAAATTCGCCTGCAATCTCTCCTTCATCCAGTACTTCTCACCATGACTTTTCTGTTTGAGTGGACTAATGAAGTTAATAAATATCTCCAACTAGTTAATCTTTCACAGGTCTTAGTGACTTACTCTAGCCTCTTTTAATGTTCTCACTCCTAATTTAGTACATAGCACTTCTTAAAGTCCCAGGGTCTTAAAGCTTTCTAAATCCAAGTGCCCAGACTTTCTCCTATCAGTAAACTGAGTATATAAACAATCTATTCCCTCTTCTAGAAAGTGAAATTATTACCCTCTTTCCAAAAGCTAGGGGTCCTCATTGCACATTGGTTAAAGCACTTGCCTGCTAACTGAAAGATCAGCAGTTCAAACCCCCCAGCCACTCTGAAGAAGAAAGATGAAGCCATCTGTTTCTATAAAGATTGCAGCCTTGGAAACTGTCTGAGGTAGTTCTACTCTGTTCTGTAATATCACTATGAGTAAGAATTTACATGAGGGCAGGGGGTTATTCGATTTTTATAAAGTTGCTATGAAGATGAAAATATATTGGATATTGAAAACATAGCACAATGGTTCAATAAATGCTAGGTTCTGTCCCCTTCCAAAGTACTTTCTTTCTTAATTTATTCTTTTAACAAACATTCATTCAGCATTATTATTTTATCACTGTGGTAAGTGCTGAGGGGCAAAGTTGAGTTTAGTCATGGGTAGCAAGACTACTTTTTTTTTTCATTTCTGAATGCTGAGGTCTGGTGTGACCCCTCTACTCATGCCCCTGCCTCACTGAACTGGGAGCTCCCGAATGCATGAGACTGTCAGTGTTTGTCTCCCAGACTTCAGCACATGAGCTCATTAAATGTATGAATGAATGCATGACCAGTGCCCAAGGAATGAAGCCAAAAACTTAAAACTAGGACTGGAGTCAGAAAACTGGAACGGTCATGGATGTTCAGAAAGCATACTTAGCAGGTGATTTTTAGGGTAATTACATGCATGTTAAAAGTCTGCTGGGCTAAAAAAAAAAAAAGTCTGCTGGGCTGCTCCTTCCAGGTGACTCACCTCACTCAGCTAGAATGGCTGTTAGAGGACCATATGGGACTGCTAAAGGGCACATCACATGGGTTAAGAGATTTGGCTGTGGAATCAGATTTTTGCACTTGCAAGCATCACCATGATAAAGTGTGATGAACCTTCCAAGAAGAAAAATTCAAGATCCAAGATGTAGGAGACTAGAAGCAAGTGGACTTTGCTTGAAGGTTCAGAGAAAGATCCTCCTTGAAGAGTCCTGTAAGTTGCCAGCACACAACTAAGGCATGAGCAGGAGGGGAAAGCCAGCCTGTGCTCCACTTTCCACACTGTGAACATTGGTAAAAGGCTGTATCTGCCCTTTGAATGAATTCCTTTCTTCATTACACAAGTTCACCAAACCATGCCCCCACAGGACTGGTGTCTCAAAGCTTAAGAATAAGTAGATGCTAGACGGGAATGGTTTCCAAGGAAGGAAAATGGCATGCACAGGGCCTTGGGGTTTAGCAACGTCTCTTGTACTTGTAGAACTGATGTAATTTCAATTTAACTGGAATACAGAGCTCAAAATGTAGACACAAAAGTAAGGTTGGAAAGATAATCATCATAGCTATCACTTTCTGTGAGACTACTAGTTGCACTGTGTTAATAGCTCTCCATCTGTTATTGTATTGAGATCTGAGAGGTTGAACTGGCCCAGAGTCATAGTGAGGATATAGTAGGGCTAGGATTCATAGCCAGGTTTAACTCCACACCTGTGCCCCAAATACATAGGAAAAAATGAGAAAAGTTCCAAGAAAACACTACAAGAACAAAATAACCTAAAAAAAAAAAAAGGCAAGAAAAATCAGACGCCACAGAAAAACTTCAAATAGAAATCCAGAAAATCAATACTAAGATTTCAAACATAATGCATTGAAAGAACAAAGTGGATTGAATTAATAGAAGGCAGAATTAGTGAGGGTGAAGACAAATTTCTCAATAATCTTCTAGAGGAACAGTTAGAAGCAAAACAAAAATTTCAGGAGAAAGCCAAAGAGTTAAATGGAACCCCATTTGGAGGGGGAAAAAATTATGTTTAATCAGAATTCCAGAACAGGATGATGAAACAATTAAAATTGCAAAGAATATTGATGAAGATTTTTTGAAAGAAAACTTCCCTAACGCTATGAAAGATGAGAAGATATGCATTTAAGAAGCTACATAAACCCCAAACAGGATAGTGAGACATATGGGGTCCTGTTTCATTCTTCTTCAAATGGACACAGTTTGTTGTTCTCCAGTTCCTTGTTTTCAGATTTGTAGGCTTTTTCAACTTTGGATATTTCTATATGTAGGTTGATTTATAGATGTTGTTGTTGTCATGTATATTAATATCTGGTTGTTGTCTACTGCTGTTGGTTCTCTGTCCAAAGAACTCTCTTCAGTATTTCTTCTAAGATTGGTCTAGTTTTTATAAATGGTCTTAATTTCTATTTATTTGGAAATGCCCTGATTTCACCATCATATTTTAGGGACAGTTTTGCTGGGTATATGATTTTGGCTAGCATTTTTTTCCTTCAGGGTTTTATATATTTATCCCTTTGCCTTCTTGCCCGCATGGTTTCTCCTCAAAAATCAGCTCTTAGTCTTATTGTTTCTCCTTTTGGGGTAACATCATTTTCCATGAGCTGCTTTCAGGATTCTTTCCTTGTCTTTGGTTTTGCCAAGTTCGATGCTGATATGGAATGGTGATTTTATTTTGGAAAGTCTATCCTGTTTAGGGGTTTATGTAGCTTCTTAAATGCATATCTTCTCATCTTTCATAGTGTTAGGGAAGTTTTCTTTCAAAAACTCATCAATTTTCAACATATCTGTGGGACTTTTTTCATTTTCTTCATATTGGAGTTTAGCTCTGATGTATTTTGTCATTTGGCATAGCCCTCTTGGATTTTTGTTATATGTTTTTTGGTATATGAAACCCAGGATTGATGAACCCAGAGAGATAGCAAGTAGAATAAGGACCCCTGGGGGACACAGTGGGGGAGGCTGGGAGAAGATGATATCAAGGCATTCAGGAAGGAAGATAAAGTGTTTTAACTGACTGTGGTCACAATTGTACAATATTGCTTGATGTGATTGAACTATGGCATGATATGATAACTGTATTAGCTCCCAATAAAAAGGTTTTGGAGAAGAAGAAAAAGTGGACCAAGAATATGAACAGACATGTCCCCGAAGAAGACCTTCATGCTGCCAACAAATATATGAAAAAATGTTCAAGCTCACTAGCCACTTGAGAGATGCAAATCAAAACACTAATGAAATAACTTCTTGCACCAGCATTACTAGCAAAGTTCAGTACAGCAAACAGCACCTGCTGGCAAAGGTCCAGAGCAACTGAAACCCTCAATACTTGTGCTGAGGCTGGAAAATAATGTAACCACTGTAGAAAGCAACATGGTGCTGCTTCCCATGTTGGGAATAGACATGCCATGTGACCAGCCACACCTTTACTTGGCATACATCCTAGAGCAGGGCTCAGCAAACTTTTGAGATAGAAAAGCCAATCCTGTCCCTCACAACAATTCAAAAATTATTTGAGAGCCATAAATATGTATTTACAAACAAATGGAATCAGTATGATCTGATTAATATCCCTTAAATTTTTTTAAAACTTTACCTCCAAGCCACCTGTATGTACTGAAAGAGCAGCATATGGCTCTCGAGCCGCAATTGGCTGTCCCCTGCCCTAGAAAAATTAAGCTGCTACATAAATATATACTTACATGCACCTGTGTTCATCTCAGCACCATTCACAAGAGCAAAAACATGTAAACAACCTAAATGCCTATCAGGGGAGGAATGGATAACTAAGCTTTGGTCCAAACACACAATGGAAGGCTACACAATGTTAAAGGATAACCGTGTTCTGTTGAATACCTCATGACATAGACAAACTGGGAGGTCATTAGGTCAATCACAAACGGACCATTATCATGAAAAGTCAAGAAAAATGCTTTTACACTGAAAGAAACATACTTTGATGGTTAGGGACAGGGGGAAAGTCACAGGCTAGAGCACAGGTTCTCAGACTTATTTGAGCAGTCACCTCCTTTTCAGAAATAAAAACAAACCCACCCAACCATGGCAATTAAAACTTTTATACTAAAGCTCATAATACGGTTTATATAATTTATATTATATTATAAATTATAAATATAAATTTTATCATTTAAGTATCTGCTTTTGCAGCACCCCACCCCACCCCCATTGGACCAGCACCCCAGGGAGTAGTATAGTATCTCACATTTTTTGAAACACTTGGACAAAGATTAGCCTGAGTAAAGGGGTTGACAATAAATAACAAAGGGAAGGTTGGTGAAATTGATTCAGGCAAGACATTTGGGAGGTGCAGGAGTTAAAGGCAACAGAAGCAAATACTGTTACATTCACAGCCTTGCAATAACTAGCCATGCTCCATCAATAGATTGCTAGATAGACATGCAGGCTGAACAGGTTTGGGAGGGAAAGTGGGAGTATACTCACAAATATACATATATATGCATATATATACATATGTATACATATGAATGTTTGTATATGTTTACCTTTGGTGGAGCATTCAAAGTGCAAAGTTATGAAAACTACTTAGACATAACCAAACATCCTGAAGGAATAAGTCACTTGGCCTTGGAGATCAGGATCATAATGTCAGGTGACTCCAAGTTCAATTGGCATAACATAGTTCACAGAGACAATCTTCGGCATCCTACTTTGATGAGTAGTGATTGGGTCTTAAAAGCTCCTGAGTGGCCACATAAGGTTTAACTATTGGTTTCTCCCTGTCCAGAGGTAAGATGGTGAAAATCAAAAACGTATGGAAACAATCAGACCAATGATCTAATGGACCAGGAGAGCATCAGCCTCCGTAGCCCTGAGACATAAAGAATTAGAGAGTGCCCAGGTATCACTACCAACTGCCCTCAAAAGGATCACATTAGAAGGTCCTGGGCACAGATAAACCCCCCAGGACCAATATTGAGAGTATCCATACCAGGAGGAGAAGGGGAAGGAGGGGAAAGAAAGGGGGAACCGATCACAATGATCTACATATAACCCCCTCCCAGGGGGATGGACAACAGAAAAGCGGGTGAAGGGAGACATCGGTCAGAGTAAGACATGAAAATAAAATAATAATAATTTATAAACTATTAATGTTTCATGAGGAAGGTGGGGGAGGGAAATGAGAAGCTGATACCAAGGGCTCAAGTAGAAAGAAAATGTTTTGAAAATGATGATGGCAACAAATGTACAAATGTGCTTGACACAATGGATGGATGGATGGATTGTGAAAAGAGCTGTATTGACCCCCAATAACATGATTAAAAAGGAGAAGAAGAAGAAGGTCCTGGACAGAGTGGGAGAGAAAATTTGGAACAGAACTCAAAGTCATAAAGACCAGATTTAGTGGTCAGACAAAGGTGGTACCCCCCACCCCCAACACTATTGCTCTCAGTCATGGAACTCAGCCATGCTAGAATAGGCATCCACTTAAGATGGTCAAAGGCAGCACTTAGCCAAGAACAAGGTTCAGCACGTTAGGAAAGGAGGAGGAATGGAAACTAGGAACTCAGGAAGTGGGGTAGGTGATGATACTTTGAGGGGTTTGCAAAGGATGAGCTGAAACAAAATGTGGCTGAGTTATTAAACATAAATTGGCGATCAGCTCGGACTCACAGTGACCCCGTGTCAAACAGAGTAAAACAAATGGCTCTGCGTCATCTGCATGGTTGTTGCTATGTCTGAGCCCAGTGTTACAGCTACCTTGTTAATCCATCTCCTTGAGGGTTTTTCTCTCTTTTTCACGGACCCTCAACTTTATCTTGATCCCCCTCTCTGTGTTGCAGCCACCAGAACAAGATGGGATTTAGATTTTGTTGACTTCATTTGTTTCTCTTTTCTCTTAGCAAGCATCGCAGACGGTCTCTACAGGATGTGGATTCTAAAGACTCAAGGATCACCCACATTACTCATCTGCAGTGGAGAAGGCAGCAATGGCGATTCAAACACCGCTGCCTCCATCCTGTTAAAAATTTCTCTGTAGATATGTGCCCCCACGACAGAGACTGAATTATACCAAGGGGGGAAGTTCTTGGGCTCCCACGCCTCTAGCATTCGTCCCTCATCCCACCAGAGAGGAAACAGGACCATGGCTTTTTATAGCTGCTGTTTGATCCTCTTAACCTTTGCCTGGCAGCCTTCTGCCTATGGGCCTGACCAGCGAGCCCAGAAGAAAGGGGATATTATCCTTGGGGGGCTCTTTCCGATTCATTTTGGAGTAGCAGCCAAAGACCAAGATCTAAAATCAAGACCAGAGTCCGTGGAATGTATCAGGTAAGGGAAGCAGCTAGGTCTGTGGATCCTCTCCTCTTCTCTTCCTTTTTCTTCTCCATGACTGGGGGTGGGGGGCGGGGCAGTGAGCTGCACTCAACCCCAGGAATGCTTTTTTCAAAGTTGGTTCTCCTTTCAAAAATGGTGATTGGTAGTCAAGCTTACTCTATTTTCTTCTTTTTAAAAATTCCTTTCCAAAAATAAAATGTCAAGGATATTGTGTAGAAAAATCCATGACTTATGTTGCTCTTTGGTAGCTGACTCAACATGATTTACCTATGGCAGTGTGCTGCTTAGTGGAAGACTAAGAACCTAGAAAGAAATTTATCATACTTCTTGAAAGCCTGAATCATCAAACCCTTACTGACCTTATCTGCCCCAATAGTCAGTAATACCTGAGTATTGGCTTCCTCACGCTTATTATTTTTTTAAGGATCTTAGATTTGATGCAAGGGAACCCTGGTGGCATAGTGGCTACAAGTTGAACTTCTAACCGCAAGGTCAGCAGTTCAAAACCACTGTTCCTTGGGAGAAAGATGTGGCGTTCCACTCTTGTGTAGAGTTACAGTCTTGGAAATTCAGAGGAGTAGTTCTACCCTGTCCTATAGAGTCCCTTTGAGTTGGCATCAATTTGAGAGCAATGAGGAAGCAAGTTGATGCAGACATGCCCCAAAATGCTGTCCACAATGTTTTAGAACTGACACCATTAGGAAGTTTCATACAAATCTGAAACGAGTTACTAACCGTTGTGTAGAATTCAGGAGCTGCCCAGAATAAGCGTGTCTCATTTGACACCTCTTTGATTATAACTATCACGTTTCCTTAAATATTTTATTTTCCCAAATGCTCATAGATTTTATTCACTCAACAATTCTTTCAGGACATGATCTCTGGACTCCTCACTATCTGGCTGTCCTCCCCACTATCTGGCTGTCCTCCCTCTGGATGGTCCCTAATTTATTATGACCGATCCAGAAGCCAATACAACTCTTTTACCTAGGATGTGACTCCTGCAAAGAGGAATGCTCCATGCATCACCTCCTTTGACCTGGGCATCAGCGACTTTAGTGCGCATCCCAAGTCTTCACTCACTGTCTGAGTGGGTGGTGGGGATTTGTCTCTGGGTCTTGTGACTTCCAGAAAGGATCCAGCACTTTCCATTGGTCTTTGTGATAGACAGAAAATAAAAATGAAAACCAGTGTCTCCCCGGCCGCCACACCCCCCAAAAACGGATTTGTACTTATGGTCTAATGGGAGCTGGCAAATGAGCTAACATTTCTTTTGAATGCAGAAAAACTGAATGCAGAATTTCACTGACATTCATCAGATCTTTCACAACACCCATATGGACAAATATCCTCTTTGTTGTACTATCATGGACTGCTGGGGGGGCGGGGGCGCGGGGATGTGTAGTGTATTCAAGCAAGAAGTTTGCCCTTCAATAATCATCTTTAAAATTATATTAAAGAAAGATGGTTGAGCCAGTTTAAT
This sequence comes from Echinops telfairi, assembly GCF_000313985.2. NCBI lineage: Eukaryota > Metazoa > Chordata > Mammalia > Afrosoricida > Tenrecidae > Echinops > Echinops telfairi. Next base: position 444,837 of record NW_022103914.1, read on the forward strand.
AGCAGAGATGTTTTATGTGAAGAAAAATTCTGCAATATCTCTTAATAACCTTTCTAGTTTAAAACATGCAATTCAAATAAGCAAACAAAGAAATATTACAGGAACTGACAAAAAGGAAACACCACACACAATTTAGATCAGAACCTTTCAGAACAAGAATGGTATAGGGAAAGACACTACTCAGTAGACAGTAGTGCCACTTGTAGATAGTATGTCTCACCTACTCAGTTAAAGTAAGGAGTGTTGCAATAGACAGGGAGAAGCAGCTGTGTTGTCACCCTGTCTCCTGTGGGAACTGGTAGACTCATCTGTTGAGCCTTCACTCTGCTCTCAGCTCCTGGGATCGTGAGACCTTTACCACGGATCCCATCTTTCTTTGTTAATTTGCTTGGTGTGTACTTCTTTTCTTTGAAAAGCAATGCATGAGTCTATATCTTTAAAAGCTTCATATACATAAGCAAAAGCACACAATTTTAAAATGTATTATTCTACCACCTAGCAAAAGCCAATCGCCACTGTTTATATAGAACCTTCGTGAGCATCTATCTATTTGCGTATTTACAAAAAGGAAGTCACTTTCTTTCCTCTTAACATCCGAGAATGTCAGTTTCAATCTGTGGCTACAGATCACAGGTTGTTTTTGGTTTTCCCACAATATTAAAATCCTGTCTAATTTCTACTTCTCCTAGGCATTTTTTTGGTTGAAAATGTATGTATTAACTCTGATCAAAAAAATCCCAGCCATTTCAAATTATTTGCCACATGACACATATGCAAATGATTGATTACATGACTAATAATCATCTTGATTCTTATTATTGCTCCCCAAGTCTGTGCAGCCTGGTGGCATAGTGGTAATGCATTGAGGCTGTAACAGCAAGGTCAGTAGTTTGAAACTATCAGCCATGCCAAGGGGGAAAGATTGGACTTTCTATACCTATAAAGGGTTACCTGCAGGGGCAATTCTGCCCTATCCCATTGGGTGACTGAGTCAGAATCGACTTGATGGAAGTGAGTTTGGGTTACTTTGAGAAGGCTGAGAGGCACCGTGCTGCGGTTTTTACCTAATTACCTCATCCTCACTGCCACTCAGTGGTAGAACGAGTCTCCCCCATTTTGCAGAGGGGAATTTGAAACGCAGAGAGTGCTTCACAAAACTCAGTACTAACAGAGCCGTCGTCAAACCCAGCTTTGCTCAGGCCTTGTGCTGAAGCGGATGACCAGAAAACCTCACATTTTCTTCACTTTCTCTCTCCTCCAGGTATAATTTCCGAGGGTTTCGCTGGTTACAAGCAATGATTTTTGCCATAGAGGAGATAAACAGCAGCCCAGCCCTTCTTCCCAACATGACGCTTGGCTACCGGATTTTTGACACCTGCAACACCGTTTCTAAGGCCCTAGAGGCCACCCTGAGTTTTGTTGCCCAGAATAAAATCGATTCTTTGAACCTCGACGAGTTCTGCAATTGCTCGGAGCATATCCCCTCTACGATCGCTGTGGTGGGAGCAACGGGCTCGGGCATCTCCACGGCCGTGGCCAACCTGCTGGGGCTCTTCTACATTCCCCAGGTACCTGTAGCTTCTCACCTGCAACAACATGGGATCAGAAAAGTCAGCTTGGAAGGGTGTCATGCCTGGTGTCCGTGCGTTGGTATTTCCCCATCTTTGACTTTACATTGGCACAAAAGATCTTTTATTGAGTCAGGGTATTGTACCATGACCACATGGAATTTCTGAGACCCCTCTTTTCTTCCAAGGTTACAAAAGCATGAATAGTTCAAGAGCTCTTACTGAAGCTGCCCCATCACTGAAGCTGCAGATCCCACGCGGTGGTCTGTCAGTCAGAGCTCTCAGTTTGTATGTAGAAGACCAGGTTCAATGTCTGAGCAATGCTCCTGAGGGACAGTCACCACCTCACTGCCTGTGGAGACTCGCATGCTGCTATGATGCTGAGCAGGTTTCAGCAGAGCTTCCAGACCAAGACAGACTAGGAAGAAAGGCTGGTAGATCTATTTCCCAAACGAAAACCCTGTGGCTCACAATAGCTGGAGCATGTTATGCATGCAGTGGCCAAGATTCAGGGCCCAAATTGACAGCCCCTAGCAACAATGAAAAGGGTTTTGTTTTTACCAAATTCAATTTGTAGCCCCATTAACTTGTCTATATTACCAAAGTAATTTGTTTGGAGTTTTTAATATAAAACTAGTTTTAGATTTTCAGAATTATTGTGGAGACCGTACAGATAGTTTCTGCATACTGTGCACCCAGTGTCCTCTCTCGTTAACACCTTACTTCAGCATGGGACGTGGGTGTCCCAGTTGACGCATCAATCCTGATACATTGCTGCTGCTGTAAGGTTGGCCCTACGTACAACAAAATGAAGCCCTGGACCGCCCGGTGCTGTTCACAGCTGTGCTCCTTGAGCCCGTGATTGCAGCCACTCTGTCAGTCCATCTCAGTGAAGGTCTTTTTCTTTTTTTTTTTTTAATCGTTTTATTAGGGGCTCATACAACTCTTATCACAATCCATACATACATCAATTGTGTAAAGCACATTTGTACATTCATTGCCCTCATCATTCTCAAAACATTTGCTCTCCACTTAAGCCCCCAGCATTAGGTCCTCATTTTCCCCCTCCCTCCCCACTCCCTCATCCCTCATAAGCCCTTGATAATTTAAAAATTATTATTTTGTCATATCTTGCCCTGTCTGACGTCTCCCTTCACCCGCTTTTCTGTTGTCCGTCCCCCAGGGAGGAGGTCACATGTAAATCCTTGTCATTGATTCCATCTCTCCAACCCACTCTCCCTCTACTCTCTCAGTATCACCACTCACACCCCTGGTCCTGAAGGGATCATCTGCCCTGGATTCCCTGTGTTTCCAGTTCCTATCTGTACCAGTGTACATGCAAGGTAGAAGTCAGATCATGATAGTGCGGGGTGGAGGTGGGGGTAGCATTTAGGAACTAGAGGAAAGTTGTAATTTTCATCGTTGCTACATCACACCCTGACTGGCTCATCTCCTCCCCGAGACCCCTCTGCAAAGGGATCTCCAGTGGCCTACTAATGGGCTTTGGGTCTCCACCCCACACTCCCCCCCCCATCATTCACTATGGTAAGATTTTTTTTTTCTGGTGATGCCTTATACCTGATCCCTTCTCGACACCTTGTGATTGCACAGGCTGGTGTGCTTCTTCCATGGGGTTTTGTTGCTTCTGAGCTAGATGGCCGCTTGTTTACCTTCAAACTTTTAAGACCCCAGATGTGGAGGTCTTTTGCAATGACCCTCTGTTACCAAGCATGCTATCCTCTTCTGGAGACTGATCCCCTGTGATAATATTTCAAAATTTATGAGACAAAATTCTGGCCATCCTTCTTCCAAGCCAGATGTACTTATTCTTCTGGCAGCCTGACGCCATAGCTTAAAAGCATCAATTCTTCTGAGTCCTTAAAGTAACCACTCTGCTTTTTAATACTTTTGCGGGGGGTTCGCCCACTTGACCTGTTGCTTCCATGGGTGTTGATTATTGATCTAAGTAAAATGAAATCCCGGACAACTTCACTCCTTTCTCCATTTGTCATGATGCTGGTCCACTGGTGAGGACTTTTTTTTTTTATGTTAAGGTTCATACTGAAGGCTGTAATCATTCCACCAGGAATTTCTTCAAGTCCTCTTCAATTTTAGCGTGCTTGTGCCATCAGGATATCACCGTTGTTAAATTAGTTGATGCTTGATCATTATTGACTGAAGTCCATACTTTATTTTGATTCCCTCAGTTTTACCATGATGTCCTTTTCCTGATCCCGTCCAGGATCTGCCTCATTATATGGCGCTCCTCAATTCCCTCATGGGTTTTACAGTTTCTCAATGTGTCCTTGTTTTCTATTATCCTAATAACTTGTAGTCAAATATTTTGTAGAATGTTCCTCAATTGGAAATTGTCTAATGTTTCCCCAAGGTGGCTTTGGGATCATGTGTTTTGAGGAGGAAGACTACAAGTATAAAGTGCCATTCACTCACATCTTATCAAGGTCACATATCAACAGGACATTGATGTGGGTGTTAACTTTGACCACCTGGCTTTTTTAGGTGGTTTTTTTCAGGCTTCTTTAATGCAAAGGTACTCTTATTTTTTTCTCTTCCTTTTCATATAGTAGTAAGGAAGTCACACAAATAAGAAGCAAGAAAGGAGCAGGGAATAGAATGGTCTGTCTCTCTGAGGGCTGAGTATCCACATAAGTTATTTGGAGTTCTTTTGCATGGGAGATGTGTTTCTTCTCTGTATTGATTGATTTATTCGATCATGTATGGATTCCTGGATACTTACTTTATACCTTGGATAGATCCATTTGACATACTGTCATTGTTATGTTGGGATTTTTAAAAAGCAATTTATCTCCCCTTTTGTTTACTAGTATTATAAGATGCTGCAGATTAATATTGTATATATCCATGTCAGTTCTAGAGTCAGCCATTTCTCCAACAAGCCCTGCTTACTTTTATTGGAAATGGTATTGGAATCCAAGACCCTTGCATGTGATATGATGTATTTTATTTTACTAGGGCTGACAGAACAAGAAATATATATGAGGGCCTTCAAAAAGTTCATGGAAAAATAGAAGGAAAAGATCATGGATTTTTTTCCATAAATTTTTGAAGCCCCCTCATATATAGGAGTATGGGTCCATGTTTAAACGTGTATATATGTTTGTGTGTGTGCATGTATTTATATATACATATATATAGAATCAACAGTATCTATATTAACCTAAACATAATTTCATACTCATATCTCCAGTGCTAAGCCACATGGATCATTCTAACCCTCTCCTTTTGTTTATTTGTAACTTCCAAATCTGACAATGAGAAAACTGGCTCATCCCATCCATTTATTTGTTTAATTCTGCTGTTTGTGAAAATGGTTTTATAACTGTTCACTTGAGCCTCTGTGGCAAGCAAGCGTATAGATTAGAACACAGTGCTTATGTACAATTCCTTTTGCATGTGTTGTTAGAGACTCCACTCATTTCCAAGATTATCCAAGTCAGCACCTTACTCTTCCATGCACTTCCATGAAGTTGTTTCATAGATCTGTAAAATGGAGGTTCTTTTGTCACATTCTTCATTCTGTCCTGGGACTCCCTGGTCTTCTACATGATTTCTCTTAAATTTGCATTATCTAAAGTGTACTTTCCGTTCTGTAAAGCTCTATAGGCTTTGATAAATCTGTAATGCCTTGTATTCAGCACTACTGCGTCAAACAAAATAGTTTCACTATTCTAAAATAAATCATCTATTCAGCTATGCCTTTTACTACCACTGCAACCATTTGGCATCCTGCAAAAATCTATAGTTTTGCCTTTTCCTGAATGCCATGCACCTATCTAGTCAAGTATAAGCCGACCCGAATATCAGCTGAGGCACCTAATTTTACGACAAAAGCTGCATTAAAAATGTGCTGAAAAACTCGGCTTATACACCAGTATATACAGTACTTAAGTGGTGTTTAAGATAAACATGTTTTTCAGGGTTTTGTTCCTTTTATCACTGAATAATATGTTATTGGGGTCTTTTGTTTAATGATACAGGTTGGATTCATCAAAAAAGCATGTGGTATTTCATGGGCTTCATCTTTTAAAATACATACTGTTTTAGCTCACATATATGTATTTGCTTAGCAGTAGATGGGGCCTATGTCTATTGCAATGCCAAATAAGTAAATTCATAGAATATGGACGTCAGTAAATGGTAATGTATCAACTCATTTGTTTTTGTGTTGGCCTCTGCTGACTTCAACTCTCGCAGTCTTGCCTTGACTGACCATCATTGTTTACCAAGCTCCCTCTTATTGCATGTCATTGTCCCCTTAACCTTGGCGAACCCCTGTCTCCCTCTAGTCTGTGATTTTCCCGCTCTCCCTTTACCTCCCGCCCTTCTCAAAAAGCCAGACTCACTGCCATCGAGTCCCTACAAGACAGAGTAGACCTTCCCCTGGGCTTCCCAGAGCTTCCATCTTTATGGGTGTAGAAAGCCTCGTCTTTCTCCTGTGGATTTTGAACCACTGACCTGGAGGTTAGCAGCACAACATGTAACCCACTATGCCACCAGGGTTCCTCTTCCGCCCCTAATAACAGTCAAAGTATTTTTCTTTCCGTGTGAAATAGTTTTTTCTTGATTGACGTCTTATAGTGGTCTCCTACAATATTTTCCCTTTTATGATTGACTGATTTCACTCAGCATGTGTGCTCCAGGTTCGTGCATGAGATGAGGTATTTTGCAGACTTATTTTTTTTCTTTGTCACTGCCTAGCCTTCAACTGTGCGTGTGTGCTGAAGTGTATGAACCCATTCTTCCGCGGCTGGATATTCGGATTGTTTTCATCTCACTGCTGTGAGTCGTGTTGCAGTGAATATGAGTGTGCATGTGTCTATGCGTGCTGCAGTTCTTATTTCGTTAGAAGAATTATCAAGTCGGGGATCGCTGGGTCGCATGGGATTTCCATTCCCATCTTTTTGAAGAAGAGCCAGACCGCGTTCCACAGTGGTTGTACCGTGTATAGGCCAACCAGCAGTGTATGAGGATTCCAGTCTCTCTACCCTCTTGCCAGCATTTGCTGTTTTCGGATTTTTGTGACCTTCATTATTAATGGTGGGGTGAGGTGGTATTTATCATTTTGATTTGCATCTCCCGATTGGCTAATGATTGTCAGCATTTCTGCATATATTTGTTGGTCACTCAAATGTCTCCTTTGGTGAATTGTCATGTCTGTTCATGTGCTCTGCCCATTTTTTAATTGGGCTATTAATCTTTTTCTTGTTGAGGTGTTAAATGCTCCCTCTTCTTAGGGAATTCTTTATGATATCTTGTGCAACTTTTGTCTTCTTTTTTAAAGTGTTCAGTTATTTAGTTCCCATTCCATTCCTTTAGAAGTGGGATTCTGCCTTTACTAAACATAATAAGACTATACAATGGAAATCCTACCTTTCAATCCCACAACATCTGTGTCCAATCCTGTTCCCCTAATAACCCCTGCCTGTCTATTATCTAATTGGAAGTTTAGATCAATGGGGAACAAAACACATTTTCTCACAAATTAGGCACTTAAATCATTATCTTGCACATTCTTGAAATGCAGTGTATTCTGTTTCACTCAGCAAGTATTTGTTGTGCACACAGGAATAATCTAGTCTCTTGTGTGCACAGCTATGGTGGAGAGATGGTTGTATTTTTACATACTAAGAGTGCGCTAAGACAAGTGCTTTGGTAAACATTTGCAAACTGTGAAAACAAGAAAAGATGGGGGGCACTCTACATGCTGTTCTATAAACTGATTTCCCCCTTAATGCTAGGTAGCAAATATTTTTCATGTTAACATTTGTAGGTCTGTGACATCATTTTATTTTTGTGAAAAGTTGGAAACAACCTAAATGCCCACGGATAGAGGATCAGCTCAAGTATGATATAACTCTTAAATAAAAATGTATATTAAATTATAAATCACGCTTTAAGTTCTTTTTTAAGTTATGAAAGTACCTTTGATGCCTGCACATTTCTTTGTTGGGGAGAAGTCTCTGTTTCCTTGGTGATAGACATTATCCCTCTAGATGCAAGTGACAGCTGACTAAATCATTCCCCATATCTTTACTTCAGGGAATTAAAGGTGTTTCCCACGGGGAAGCCCTTGCCCTGTAACTCTTGTGCTAAAGTGATCAGACAGAACCCACATTTGTAAATGTAATGGGCAAAATGCAAATAGGCATCTTTCAAACTTACCATATCATACCATAAGATGGGATCACTTATGCTCTTTTGACGTATTTTTAAGAGCACAGTTAAAAAGTTTGTTACTCTCACCAACAGGCATAAAGTGTAACGGTCATCAAGTAAGTAAAGAACATAAAGAAGAGATGTGTAATTCTTTGTAGTTTGAATGGAAGATGAAGTTCAGTTGAATGTGAATTAAGTGACTACAGTGAACCCTCATTTATCGCGGTTAATCGGTTCTAGACCCTACCATGATAAATGAAATTCCGCGAAGTAGGATTCCTTATTTGTAAATCAAATATTTTCGTAGTTAGAGCATAGAGGACATGAAAAAACACCCTTTAGTCACCATTACACTCGTATTACCCAATTTATTAAATGAAAAAGGGAAAATACAGTAAAACATTTTGGACGTTACAATTATCATTTATTATTTATTATATTATTTATGGCATCAAGCGTGTACAGTATGAGCCAATCAGTGGCAGTAATGACAGAGCATGCGCTGTTACGCAAAAACCGCGATAGAGTGAAGCCGCGGAAGTCGAAGCGCGAAGTGGCGAGGGTTCACTGTACAGGGATTATCTGGCAAACCAATGTAAGTTCATGGACAGCTGTGGCTCTCTGACGTGACTACATGCTGGAAACACTTGGGGAGCTTGCAAAACACTGATTCCCAGGTCCCACCCCGCAAGAGACTGGTTTAAATGATCTGATATGTAGCCAGGCCAAAGGGAGTCATTGAAGGCTCCCTGGACAATTAGAATGACGTGACTACATGCTGGAAACACTTGGGGAGCTTGCAAAACACTGATTCCCAGGTCCCACCCCGCAAGAGACTGGTTTAAATGATCTGAAATGTAGCCAGGCCAAAGGGAGTCATTGAAGGCTCCCTGGACAATTAGAATGCACAGCCCCGGCGGGTTACCTCTGCTCTGTTGAGTATATTTCTTATGACAGTCATGCCACCGTGTGGATGGAGCCAGCAGGTCGCCTAGGGTCGAGCGATTAGAACAGTCTTCTGAATCATTCATGAATTCTCCCCATCGTTTACAAAAGTTTGCATATTTTAAGGGTATTTTGGGGTTTTAGTCCGTGATATTTACCTTACTTCTCTAATTTGGGTTTTGTTTTGTTTTATTGGCTTAACAAACTGGGTAATATTATAAATACATTCTTTAAGAGAACATTATAAGAAAAAACTTTAAATTTTTTTAATCATTTTATTAGGGGCTCATACAACTCATCACAATCTGTACATACATCATTTGTGTCCAGCACATTAGTACATATGTTGTCTTCATCATTCTCACACCTGCTTTCCACTTGAGCCCTTGGTGTCAGCTCCTCATTTTTCCCCTCCCTCCCCGCTGCCCCCTCCTCCTGAACCCTTGATAATTTATAAATTATTAGTTATCCCCTTAAAGACCCTTCTTGAGAAATTTTTCAAAAAATCAAGTAATGATGGATTTACGCCCAGGGAGCACTTTGATTTGCAAAATTCTGATTCAGAAGCCTGAAGTTTGGGTTTGCTGACAAAACTTTCTAGAAAACAATAACCTCTAAACAAATTACTTATATTTTTCTGTGGTTTTTATTGATTTAAGTTGTTGGAAGGATGTATCACTATGTCTGGTTCCATACACACACAGATCACTTCATTTAACCACTTAACTTAAAAAGTGCCGCTATAGAGCTAGAAGATACTGATTCTGATAAAAGAAGGGAAATATCAATTTCACATTACAACTTCCACAATATCAAGCTCTACTCAGGAATAGCTTGCCTGTCTTTAGTAAAAGTTCATTTCTCTCATTGACTGTGGTCTTTAATGGTTTTAATATACAAACAGTTCCTTCATGAAAAAGAACATTTTAGAAAAATTCTTCTTTAAAATCCTGAGCTGACCAAAGTAATTGTCTTAATTGATGAGCATTAATAAACAGGAATTCTCATCTGTTCTCGGAAATTTCTTCAGATTATTTTCATAGGAAGCCTTAAAGGTCTAGAAAATTAGGGTGCCAGAGATAGTGAACATGTCGTCATTACCTAGAAGAACTTCCATGAAGTGTATAAATGGTTAGGCTTGGCATTTGCTTCTTTAGAAGGCACGATCCGATCTGCGGTATGTCCTAACCACTGGAGTGCTGAAAACGGGTCAAAGCTGTGCCAAGCTCTGTGGTGCCTAGGTGGTGCCTCCGGGTGCTTGGACCACCCCCTCCCAGAGTTGGTCAGCCACCTCCCTTCTATTTTCTACATTTTCTGTGATGGGAGAAAGTTAGGAAGCAACTCTAGGTGTTGGTTGAACTCCGAAAAGCCAGGAAAGGAACGGATGTGTTTCTGACTATATCTAATAATCTACAGCATTATTATTGTGGTGATGAGAACTGAGCCAAATAGCCTAAGTGGCTAATTGTGTCTAAACAACAAAGCAACAGTTCTCCGAAATTACTACAATTGGGCTTTCTTTTAGCTAAAGTGTAAGGGAGTAGGGACAGGGAGGCGGGGTTTGCTAGGAGGAAAGGCTAGTTGCAAGACTGAAAGAGGGAAATTAGACTATGGGAAAGGAAAGCCATCGAGGCTTCCCTGAAGAACCTTGGGTTCATAACCTACAAGACCAAACCAGTTGCTGTCAAGACTCGTGACTCAAAGGTATGTCAGATTAGAATTGTGCTCCGTTGGGTTCTCCATAACTATTTATTGTTGAACTAGATCTCCAGGCCTTTCTTCTGAGGCACTTTGGGGTGAACCAGAAACCTTTCATCTCTTGGTTAGAAGCCAAGTACATTAACTGTTTCATTGCCACTGCCCAGTGATGCCCTCATAAACCAAACCAGTAACCAGTTGTTGAATCAACTCTGACTCAGGATGACCTCAAGTGTCAGAGGGAAGCTGCCCTTCACATGGTGTCTGGGGCTGGCATTTTTGAAGTATATAAATCCAGGTGCCTCTGGATGGACCTGAACCTCCAACCTTTTAATTGTCAGGCAAGCTCATTACTCTTTGTGTCACTCAGGGAACCTGATGGCTTCCAGCAGTAGGTGAAAGCTGTTGCGTTGATGCCGGTGTATAGGGACCCTATAGGGTAGACTAGACCTGCCTGGTGAGTTGTTCAAGCTGTGATCCTTGCAGAAGCTTATCTTACTCCCACAGGTAGCAGCTTAGTGCTTAACCACCGCACTGCCGAGTCTCCTCCTTAACCCAAAACTAATACCAAATTCACCACCATCGACTCTATTTTGACTCAGAGTGACGCCTACAGGACAGAGTTTCTACTGTCCTATGCTCCCTATGGATTTCTGGGGCTATAATATTTATTATTATTAAAAGACCCTTTTATTGGGGGCTCTTACAGCTCTTACTACAATACATACATCAATTATATCAAGCACATATGTACATATGTTTCCATCATCATTTTCAAAACATTTTCTTTCTTCTTGAGCCCTTGGTATCAGCTCCTCTTTTTTCCCCTCCTTTGCCCACCCTCCTGCCCTTGTGACCCCTTGATAGATTATAAATTATTATAATTTTCATGTCTTACACTGTCCTCTGTCTCTCTTCACCTACGTTTCTGTTGTTCATTCCCCCTGGGGGGGACATTGCACATCAGTCATTGCAATCGGTTCCCCTTTCTCTCGCTGCCTTCCCCGCTACCCTCATGGTATCACTTCTCCCATTATTGTTCCGGAGGGATTTAGCTGTCCTGGGTTCCGTGTGTCGAGAGCTCTTATCTGTACCAGTGTACATGCTGCGGTCTAGCCAGATTTGTAAAGTGGAACTGGGGTCATGATGGTGGGGGAGGAGGCATGAAAGAACTGGAGGAAGGTTGTGTGTTTCCTCTGTGCTTATACTGCGCTCTGGCTGGCTCTTCCCTTCCTTGTGACCCTTTTGTGAGGGGATGCCCAATTGTCTACAGATGGGCTTTGGGTCTCTACTCCAATCCCACTTGTTTGCATCGATATGATTATTTGTTTTGGGTCTTCTGATGCCCGATACCTGATCCCATCGACACCTCGTGATCACACGGGTTGGTGTGCTTCTTCCATGTGGCTTTGCTGCTTCCGTGCTAGTTGGCTGCTCGATTAACTTCAAGCCTTTAAAACCTCAGACTCTACATCTTCTAGTAGCTGGGCACCATCAGTGTTCTTCATCACATTTGCTTATTTGACTTCAGCAATCATGTCAGGAAAGTGAGTATCACAGAATGCCAGGTTATTAGAACGAAGAGTTCTTGCATTGAGGGAGAACTTAAGTAGATGTCCAATGTCCATTTGCTACTTGATACTTAACATACAAATATATGTACATAGACCTATATCACTATTGTTATATATTACTAGGTTTACATATATACGTGCCTATGTTTATAGCTCTATAAATGTCTTTTGCCTCTTAGTTCTTTCCTCTATTTCCTTTTACTTTCCTCCTGTCCCACTATCATGTTCGACCTTCATTTGGCTCTCAGTAATTCCTCTTGGCTACCTTGCACTTCATCAAACCCCACCAGGTGTTCTATACCCTCCTCGCCATTGTTTTAGGTCTCTTGTTTATCCCTTCTTCCTGGGTTGATTGGCTTCCCCTCCCCCTTCCTCCCCCTCCCCCTCTCTCCTGTTCCTCCAGAACCGTCAGGTCTGTTGTTTTCTCCTTGGGATTGTTTATCTTGCCTATCTTATATAAAAAGAAATGAAAAAAAGGAAGAAGAAAAAAAGGGGGGGCTATAAATAGTTCCAGGTCTTGCTGACCCTTATGTATGTTTTATGATTGAGTCTGAAGAGGTGCCAAGCCCTGCCCTCTGAGTCTGAAGTCTATATTCAGGATTCCTTGGAGACTTCATTGCGTTGCTCTCCTTGCTGCTCTGTTGCACTTCCTTTGTGTTTTGTCCTGTTTGGGAGGGGGGGGTAGACTAGGCACAATTCCCACACTGTGTCTCCAGTGCTGTCCCCCATAACACTGTGGGTCAGTGAGGGGACATCGGTCCTGTGGTCCTCTGTGCATTGGCTTCTCCGAGCAGGAGTGTCATCCTTGGGGCTTGGTGGGTCAGGATGCTGCCCACTCTCTCTCTCTCTCTTTCCCTCCCCTGTGGTCTGGGCAGATCCACCACTCTCCCTGTGCTGTATCTTCAGTGCTGTCTGCTGTAATGCAATCTTCTGGGGAGGGGGGTCGACGTAGCTGGAATTGGAACCAGTCCCACAGACCTCTCTGTTAGTTCACTGCTTCATGCTGGTAGGCTGCCCTCAAGGCTTGGCATACCAGATTGAGTTCTGGTACCTCTCTCCCTTTCCTGTGAAGACATAAAAAAATACCCTCCCTGTGGGTGGGTTAATGCCCTGTTCCCCACTATCCATGTCCTCTTTTTTTTTTCCTTTCCCCTCCCCTCCTTTTTAATTGACTGTTATATGCATCCCTGGGTTAGGTCTGACTCCTAACCCGAGTGTGTGGTCCTCACCCCAGGAATTTTTACATTTAGTGGCTTTTACCCTGTGCCCCTTGTGCTTTTTAAGCTTACCTCAGTGGACTCATGTACTCATCCTTTTGTGCTTGGCTTCCTTCACTTAATATCATGTCCTCCAACTCTTCCCATGCAATGATGTGCTTCAAGCGTTCATCACTGCTTTTTAAGGAAGCATTTTATGTATGTATCTACTGGAGTTTTTTAATCCACTTGTCCGTTGATGAAAATTTAGGTTGTTTCCAATTCTTTGCGACTGCGAACTGCACTGCGATGAACATTGGAGCACAGATGGCTGGCCGTGGTCTGTTTCTTACCTCTTCTGGGTATATGCCCACTAGGGGAATTGTTGGGTCATATGGAAACTTGATTTCCATTTATTTTAGGTATCACCAAATCGATTTCCATAATGGCTTCACATTCATACTTCATATTCACACTTGTTGCTTTCTGAGCTTTTATTTCTTACCTTCTCTGAGTATATGACCAGTAGGGGAATTGCTGGGTCATATGGTAGCTCAATTTCCATTTGTTTTATGTATTGCCAAATCAATTTCCATAATGGCTGCATATACCTACAGGTCTACCAGCAGTGGTTGAGAATTCCTATCTCACCACACCTCCTCCAACACTTCTTGCTTTCTGATATTTTGAGGGTGTTAGGTGGTATCTCATAGTTATTTTGATTTCCATTTCCCTTATGGCTAATGATTGGGAACATTTTCTCATATGTTTATTGGCCGTTCAGATTTCTGCTCTTGTGAAACTTCTTTTCAGGTCCTTTTCCCACCTCCTCAGTGGGCAGTTAGTTTTTTATGGTTTTTTTTTTTTTCTTAATGTAGGCTAGCAGAGTATTGTCTGATGTGTCATTGTTAAAGATGTTTTCCCAGTCTGTGAGCTCTCTTATTACTCTTTTGGCAAATTCTTTTGATGCATACGGGTGTTTTATCTTCAGTATATCCCACTTGTCAAATTGTGTTTCTCTGTGCTTGTACCCTTCCCTATTTCCGATAACCTACGTATTCCCTCCACTAAAGTTCTTAGGTTTATCCCCATTTCTTTATTAATGGCCCTAATAGTTTGGGGTTTTACTTCAAGGTCTGTGATCCACCTTGAGTTAATTCTTGTGCATGGAGTGAAGGAAGTGTCTGGCTTCATTTTTCTGCAACAAGATACCCATTTTTTTCCAGCACCACATGTTGAAGAGGGCATCTGCTTCCCATTTGATATTTTTGGGACCCTTATCAAAGACCAGTTGTCTGTATGTTGATGATTTCATTTCTGGATTTTCTGGGTTTTAAGTTCTTTGCCATTGGTCTGAATATCTGTAATTATACCAATACCATGCTGTTTTGACTACTGTGGCTGTATAATATGTGATAAAGTCAGGTAAAGCAAGCTCTCTGACTTTGTCCTTCTTGAGGAGTTCTCTGCTAATTCTGGGCTTCTTTCCTTACCATATGAATTTAGTAGTCAGTTTTTCCAATTCTTTGAAGAAAGATGTAGGTATTTGTATTGGGATAGCATTAAACTTATATAGTGATTTGGGCAGGACTGTTATCTTTACTATATTAAGTCTTCCAATCCATGAGCATGAGATGTTCTTCCATTTGTGGAGGTCAGTCTTGGTTTCTTGTAAAGGTGTTCTGTAGTTTTTCTCATACAAATCTTTTGTTATTTTGGTTGGGTGTATACCTAGATATTTCCATTGTGCTTGGCTATTATGAAGGTCACTGCCTTTTTTATCTCCTCTTCCATGGTCTCGTTCAATGTATATCGCAGTCTGGTAGACTTCTGTTTATTGATCTTGTATCCTGACACTCTGCCATATTCCTCTATTGTTTCCAGCGCTCCTCCTGTGGAGCTTTTGGGGGTTTCTGTATATAAAATCATACCATTTGTGAATAATGATAGTTTCACCTCTTTTTTCCCCAGATGAATCCCTTTGATGTTTTTTCTTTGCCTTATGTTGTTAGCTGGGACTTCAGTATGATGTTAAATAAAAGTAGGGACAAGGGACATTCTTGTATGGTCCCCTTTTTGAGTAAGATTGTTTTCATCTTTTCTCCATTGACAACCATGTTGGCTGTTGGTTTTTCATATATAGCTTTTCTTATATTGAGGAATTTTCCTTCTATTCCCATCTTTTTGAGTGTCTTAAACAAGAATGGGTGTTGGATGTTGTTGATTGCTTTTTCTGAATCTATTCATATTATTGTGTGGTTTTTATCCTTTTTCTTGTCAACGTGGCAAATAATGCTGATAGGCTTTCAGATGTTGAACCATCCCTGCATCCCTAGAATGAATCCCACTTGGTCATGGTGAATTATTCGTTTTATATACTTTTTTATACTATTGGACAATATTTACTAAGGATTTTTGCATTGATGTTCATTAGAGATACTGATCTATAGTTCTCAGTTCTTGTGGGATCCTTGCCCACTTTAGGTATCAGTGTCCTACTTACTTCATAGAGAGAGTTTGGGAGTTTGCCATCATTTTCTATGCCCTGGAAGAGTTTGTGTAGGGTTGGTGTCAGTTCTTCCTGGAATGCCTGGTAGAATTCTTTTGTGAGGCCATCAGGCTTTAAGGATTTTTAGTTGGTATTCCTTGATAACCTTGTCTGTTTCTTCTATTGCTATGGTTCTATTGAGGTTTTTGATGTACATCTGGGATAGTCTAGGAAGGGATTGTTTTTCCAGGTATGTTTCCATGTCTTCCAAGTTGTTGAATTCATCGGTATATAGGCCTTCATAGTACTGTGTAATTATCATTTTAATTTCGTTAGGATCAGTTGTAATGTCCCCTGCTTCATCCCTCATCATGGCTATTGAAATTTGTTCCTTCCTTTCTTTGGATAGATTTGCCAGCAGTCTACAGATTCTGTTAATCCTTTCAAAGAACCAGCTTTTAGCTGCATTGATTTTTTAAATTGTTTTCTTGTTTTCCCTCTCCTGTATCTCAGCTCTAATTTTTATTTATCTGTTTATTTTTCGTTTGCTATTAGTAGGATTGTCCTGTTGACTCTGCTTTAATTGCTGGAGGTTTTGTGCCAGCATATCAGTTGTAAGTCTCTCTTCCTTATTCATGTGTGCATTTGTTGCTATCAAACTTCCTCTGATAACTGCCTTTGCTGTGTTCCAAAAGTTTGGGTACATTGTATTCTCATTCTCATTGGTTTCTAAAAACTTCTAATTTTGTCTCCAAGCTGGACCAGTACCCACTCATTTTGCAATAGAGAGTTATTCATCCTCCAATTGTTTTCCCTTGTTTTCTGCATCATCCTATTGTTGACTTCCAGCCTTATGACATAATGGTCCAACAGAGCAGTCTGAGTGATCTCTAGGTGCTTGAATTTACACAGGCTCAACTGTGTCCCAGCATGTGATCTTTCTTCAAGTATTTGCCATGTGGGCTTGAGAAGAATGTGAATTTTTTTGCATTTGGGTGGAGAGCTCTGAAAATGCCTCTCAGTTTAAGTCACCTAACTGTAGAATATGGTTCTGTAGCTTCCTTGGTACGCCTCTTTCCCTGTGATCTATCTCAGAGAGTGGTATATTAAAGTCACCTACAATGATTATTGAACCTGTGATTTCTTTTTTCATCTTTTGGAGCATTTGATTGATGAATTTCACAGGTCTCTCATTGGGCCCGTGTATATTTATTATGCTCACTGGTTCTTGATCTGCTGTTCCCTTGAGCACTATATAGTGTCCCTTCTTGTTATGGCTTGCACCTTGAGATCAATTTTGTCAGAGATTAGGATTACAATGGGGCTGTAATGTTTATGGGAGCAGAAAACCTCCCCATTCTCCTGACAAGCGACTGATGGTCTTGCGGTTAGCAGCCATACTTATAATCCACGTAACTAGGGGTAGACTATGGGAAACCAGAATACGCAGCTCAGTATGAGCCCAACAAGCAGAAGGTGTATATATATATGGATATGTTATGTCCCATAAGGCAGCACAGAAAAGGTTAAAAGAAACTGACAGTGCATAAGAGTGATTTCTCCTCGAAATCACAAGTAGCTCTTGCGATTGTTGGGTTGATTTTATGGTTAGATCGATGTGAAGAAAATCTCAAAGTGTGTGAACATATGTGAGTGGGTTCACGAGGCTTCTAGTAATCCCTTTTGGTGCTGTAGGATAAGCATTGGGTTGCTAGGCACAAGGTCAGCCTTTCAAACCCACCAACTGCTCCTTGAGAGAAAGACAAGGGTGTCTGCCTCCTGTAAAGACTGGCTGCCTTACAAGCCCTTAAGGAGCAGTTCTGCTCTGCCCTGTGGGGTCAATATGAGTCAGAAATGACTCAGGCAGTGGGTTTGCTTTTCATTTTATTCCCTTTATAATAGATAGCAGCTGCTCTGATTTTTTTTTGAACACCTGTTTGGAGTCTGCCACTGTATACACAAAGCCCATAATTTAATGTTCATGATAGTACTGCAAAGTAACTATCAATCATTATACAGATAAGTAAATGAAGCTTAAAGCCTTCGAGGAGATTATTCAAGGTCAGTTATCTCATAAATTACAAACTGGGATTCAACTTCAGGTCTGTTCTGCTTTTAAAGTCCAGCCATTTTCCTCCTTGCAGACATATTTCCAGAGAGAGGATAATGCCTCTTTTATTACCTATGACCTACACACTACAAGGCAACCCTGGTGATATAATGGTTATGAGTTGGACTGAGATATGAAAGATCTGTAGTTCGAGACTACCAGCTAATCCTTGGGAGGAAGACAGGGCCTTCTAACAGACATAGTCTCAGAAACTCACAGGGGCAGTCCTACCCTGTACTATAAGTTTGCTGTGAGTTGGCATCGACTCTATGGCATTGAGTGAGTTTACGCACAATGTGGAGAGTCACTTATAGTCCATGGTATAATCCCAATTCATTCTAGTCCCATCTCAGATCACCCATCAGGAATGAGAATGGCCCCGATACACTGACAGGTGTGTGGGTGCTCACTCTGTCATAGAACAGATTCTGGCTGCCCTCACACTTTCATCCCATCTGCACTGAACAACCTGTCCAATGCGCATGTGCTCCTAAAGACATGTGCACAACAACCTTGAGACTCAACTGGCCCCATTCGCTCTTTCATTCTTGATTCTTGATATTTTTTTTTCCCAGGTAAGCTATGCCTCCTCCAGCCGACTCCTGAGCAACAAGAATCAGTTCAAGTCCTTCCTCCGCACCATCCCCAATGATGAGAACCAGGCCACAGCCATGGCAGACATCATCGAATATTTCCGCTGGAACTGGGTGGGCACAATTGCAGCTGATGATGACTATGGCCGTCCAGGCATTGAGAAGTTCCGAGAGGAAGCTGAAGAGAGGGACATCTGCATTGACTTCAGTGAACTCATCTCCCAGTATTCTCAAGAGAAAGATATCCATCAGGTGGTGGAGGTGATTCAGAATTCCACAGCCAAAGTCATTGTAGTGTTCTCCAGCGGCCCAGATCTTGAACCTCTCATCAAGGAGATCGTCAGGCGCAATATCACAGGCAGGATCTGGCTGGCCAGTGAGGCCTGGGCCAGTTCCTCCTTGATAGCCATGCCTGAGTACTTTCACGTGGTTGGAGGCACGATTGGATTTGGTCTGAAGGCAGGGCAGATCCCAGGCTTCCGAGAATTCCTGCAAAAAGTGCATCCCAGGAAGTCTGTCCACAATGGTTTTGCCAAGGAATTTTGGGAAGAAACATTTAACTGCCACCTCCAAGAAGGTGCTAAAGGACCCTCGCCCGTGGACTCTTTACTCAGAGACCAGAAAGGAGAAGTCAGCAAGTCAAGCAACAGCTCCACCACCTTCCGACCCCTCTGCACCGGGGATGAGAACATCAGCAGTGTGGAGACCCCCTACATGGATTATACACACTTGCGGATATCCTACAACGTGTACCTGGCAGTCTACTCCATTGCCCATGCCCTACAAGATATATATACTTGCTTACCTGGGAGAGGACTCTTCACCAACGGCTCCTGTGCAGACATCAAGAAAGTTGAAGCATGGCAAGTAAGTCTTTAACCTTAGATAACAGGGCTCTGTGTAATGAAGGAGAATCCCTGGGCAGTACAATTGGTTCTAAGCTTGGCTGCTAATTCTGGAGGGTCGAGTTCACCCAGAGGTGCCTCAGAAAAAAATAAAATTCAACCATTAAAAGGATCATGAGTTACCATGTATCCAAATTGACGTAACGGCAACTGAAAGATAGATGGGTGTAATGAAGCAGACTTGGGCTAATCAAGTCAAGAAAAAGGCAGTATCTAAGTGAGTTTTTCATTCCCACATATGTAATGTTGGTTCAAATGACCTATTCAGATGTCTGGCCAACTGACTTCTACAAAAGGTAGTCATTTCATTCTCTGTTTAAAAGTTCTAGTTCAACTTTTCCTTAGTTGAGAAAAATTGTAAATATGGCCCTAAAGGTTTTTTGGTTTTGTATTTGTTTTTTTAATGCTTTGGAATATATTTAGTATTGAATAGGAGCATGTTCTCATATTCTACATTTATTGAGTATGTGTTACAGTCCCAGGATCCCTAATGATACAGTGGGTTACATGTTGGGCTGACCTATAAGGTAAACATTTGAACACACCTGTATCTTTGTGGGTGAAAAATGATGCTTTCTGCTCCTGTAAAGACTTACAGTTTAGGAAGCCCAAAGGGGCGCTTCTGCTCTGTCTTAATGGATCACTAGGAGTCTGAATTGACTCCATGACAGTGAGTTTGGTTTTAATGATATCCCATACACAAAGGGTATGAAGCTAATGCAGTTGTGATTAGTTCCACTCACAGCCTGTATTAAACCACTCAACAGCCAGCTAAGCATCAACTTAGAACAAAAGAAGACCAAGGGCACAGGGAAAAATAAGTTTTCTTCTTAGAAGAATTTGATATGGGATAGTTACAAAATGTAGCACTGAAATAGTTATAGAAAAAATGGAACTTATGTGGAATTCCTATACTTATAGTGACTAGGCTATAGGGTTGGGTGAGGAGCCCTAGTGGTATAGTGGTTAGCCATTGAGCTGCGGTCCACATAGTTGGCATTTCAAAACTACCAGCAGCTCCTTAAGAAAGATATTAGATTTTCTACCCCTGTAAACAGTTACAGTCCCAGAAACCAATAGAAGGTCGCTATGAGTCAACATTGACTAGATGACAGTGAATTTGTTTTGGTTTTTGATTTGGGTTTTTTTGTTAAGCTGTAAGATCACTATGAGTCACAGTCAACTTGATAGCTGTGGATTTGACTCTTTGATTTTTTAAGCAGAAAGGGTCTAAGCACAAAGCAAAACAGGTTGTCACATAGAACCCAACCACAGACCATTAGGCAAAGGTGCTAAGAAGCACAGACTATACAACTATGACTGATGACGTTTTAGAGATTCGTATGGGATGAGGTAGAGAGACTGTATCTAGACTAGTGAGGAAGCCAGGATTTGCCAATTCTCAGCCTTTCTTTTATGGGAATATCTTTCTCAGATGTCATTGTTGGCTAAAATTTTTAACCACTAGATGTGCTCAAAGCTTTCTTCCTCGTGCTGCAACCCCCGCCCCCAGCAAAGAGAGAGAAACGTTGATGAAGGTCACAGGCTAAAAGGGCTTGAGAAGCCAGGCTGCCAAGTGTAGAGTTGTATCAGGAAGACTCAACAGACCATCTTTAAAGCCAAACCAAAGTCACTGCCATCAAGTCCATTTTGACTCTCTAGGACAGGGTAGAACTGTCCTGTGGGTTTCTAGACTGGAAATCTTTCAGAAGAGAGCTTCATCATTGAGAAGAAAGCAGCTGATGGGGGTCAGCTGCTAACCTGGCCGTTGAAGCCCTACTCACACTCCACGAAGCCACGGGGCTCCTTGAGTGGCAAAAACTTTCTCTTGCTCTTGCTCGCACTTTTTAATTGTGTGTTTTTATTGTTTTGTTGTATATTTTTATTGCTTATGCAGTGAAGGTGTACACAGAAGATCATCAGTTGTACATTCAACAGTCCATGCACATTTTATCTCCTCTTATCCATTGCATTGTCCTCAATGCACCCTCTCTTACCTCGCTTCCTCCTTGTGTCCCTGAACAAGTTCTGCCCTTTTGATCTCAAAGAGTCGCTCATTCTAAGGTGTGCATATCTGACTAGGTCTGTCCTCCCATTCAGCTGAAAGTTGAACCCTGGCAATAAATTCCATTCCCACCCTAACGAGTGACAAAGGGGCACCGGTCTCTTTCCAACCAGAAAGCCTTGTCTCTTTTATGATTCTGTGTTTTGTTCCACATTTGTCTCCCACTCCATCCAGGACCTTCTAACGCAATTCCCTTTCAGAGGAATTAGCAGTGATCACCAGGTACCATTTAGTTCTTCTGGTCTCAATAATGTTCCTGTGGTCCATTAAACCATTGGATGGTTTCCATGTTTCTTCAATTTTCATCAATCTTCTTTTCTCCACACAAGGAAAAACCAATAGTTGCCCCTTTGATAACCAAAATTAAGAAAACCCACTGCCATTCAGTCATTTCTGACTCATAACAACCAACAGCCATTCAGGAGCTTTTAGGACCCAAGTCATAACTCTGAAAGAGCCTGGGTGATCTAACAATTACTCGTTTGGCTGCTAACTACAAAGTGGGCTGTTCAAAACCAGCCGTTTTGTGGGAGAAAGTTGAAACGGTCTACTCTCATAAAGAGGTACATTCTCCAAAACCCTCAGGGCAGTTCTAAGTGCTACACTGCCCTACGGGGTTGCTATGAGTTATAATTGACTCGATGGCAGGGAAAGTTATCATTATTAACCAAAGTACAATTAGAACACGGAGTTCATGGACTATGTTATGTCAATGGAATTCGGTGCCCCCTGAGACTATGGTCCTGAGCTCCAAGGCTCATTGACCCATTCGCTCAAGGTATTTGATCATGCCTAAGAAGTTTTCATAAACTCAAGACTCTGACCCCTTATATGCTAGAATATTTACTTTTGCTGCAAATATATTCATGATTATATTGTTTGCATGTACTAAAAATATATTCATAAATACATATATACAAATATCCTCTGTCAAATGTATTCCTCGGTCTAGTCTGATTTTCGCTCCCACGCCTGTTCAGCCTGCCTATATATCCATCTATCGACTTATAGGATGTGCATATCTATCCACGCCTTAACGCACATCTAGGCAGGACTGTGTTTACCTCGGTTGCCTTTGACTCCGATTCCTCCCAGTGTCTTCCCCTCCCGTCATCATTTTTTCCTAATCTCCTCCTATTACTTACTGTCTTTCCCTGCACCCCAATTAACACAAGTCTACTCTCTAGCCATGCTTTATGATCTCTTTCCCTTCCACCTTTGGTAACCATCAAAGAAGGTTTCTTGTAATGTGAAAATTCTCCACAGGACAACAATGAGATTATCTACTCTGGTAAAAAGATCTACAGACCCAGAAGCCCTATGTTTTACTTTGTTTTTATTATGAATGGGAATTTATGTGACAGCATTGGTTTTTTGTCTTGCTTTGTTTGTTTGTTTGTTTGTGTTTCTAGTTAAATTGATACTAAAGTGTTGTATCTATTGTAAATGATAGAGTTTTCCTGTTTTATTTTTGTTTTCAAAATTCTACTAGTGTAAATGAATTTGATTACGCAATTTTGTACATCTTATATCACTGTGCTGAATCTTTCAATTAATCCAACAACTTTTTTGCTGAGTTTTTTTTTTCCCTTTGTTTCATGTGAAAACTTCCTCTTTGCCAATTTGGATGCCTTTAATTCCCCTTTCTTGCCTGGTAACTCGGGCTAAAACTTCCAACACCACATTGAATAGAAATGGTGAGGCAAGGCATACTTGTCTGGTTTCCATTTATAGGGAGAATGCTTTCAGCTTCTCTCTGATGAGAATACTACTGCTCATTGATTTTGTATATGCCCTTAATCATGTTGAAGAATAGCTCTTCCTTATTTTGTTAGGTATTTCTTATCCAGCATGGGTGTTGCATTGTGTCAGATGTCCAGTCTGCGATGACTAATAGGATCGTATGGTTCTTTTCCTTTGTTTTGCTTACGTGGTGGACTGCATTAAATGTTTTTCTAACCTGAGTTTCCTTTCTCTCATCCCTATTATGAATGACATTTGGTCGTGATGTATATATTTTTTGATGTGTTGTTGGATTCTCTGGGTTAGGCTTTCATTAAGGATGTAGTGCTGGCTTTCCTTGGTTTAGGGATCCAGGCTCTACTCCCTTTGTGAAATGAACTTGGAGGTTTTCCTTCCTTTTCAATCCTCTGGCACAGTTTGAAGAGAATCACTTCCAGCTACTCTAGGAATTTTTTCATAGAGTTCATCAATGAAGTTACCTGTGCCAAGATTCTTTTGGGGGGAGCTTTTCAATGACTTAATGAATTTCTTTCATAAGAGTCTGTTCAGGTTTCTACTTCAATCTGGGTTAGTTTAGTAGGGAGTGTGTTTCTAGACATGGGTCAATTTCTTCTAGGTTTTCAAATTCTTTGTAATAGTTTTGCATCGTATTCTGCTATCATCCTTTTTATTTCCGTTGGCTCTGTGGTGACAGTTCTCATTTCATTTCAGTTGTTATTTTCATCTTTCCTTTTCCTTTGTTAGATTTGCCAATGGTTTGTTTAGATCATTAATCATTTCAAAGAACCAACTTTTTGTGAATTGCATAAAGGTTTACAGAGCAAATCATCATTTTTTTCAACAGTTCATACATTTCTGTTTCCACTTATCCATTGCAATCCCTTCCATGTATCATCCCTTACCCCACAGCGTTTCTGCTTCCTTCTCCCCTCTCCTTCTTTCCCAGCCTTCTATACTGGGTCCTTGGGTAAGTGCTGCCCTTCCGTTCTTAAATGGTTAACATTTCCAAGGTAAGGATGAGTTCAGTTCCAGACCTGAAGGGTGCCTAGGGTCCACAGTCTTGTGGGTTTCACCAATCTCTCTCCAACAAATAATCTTGGTCTCTTTTATGATTTTTGGTTTGGTTCCACATTTGTCTCCCACAATATTCAAGAGCTTCTAATATGATCCTTTTTAGAGCAGTTAATAATCGGAGCTAGGTACCATCTAGTTGGGTCTCAGGGTCATGGAGATAGTTGTTTGCGTGGTCGATTAGTCCATTGGCTCAAATAATTCCTATTGTCTTTAGATTCCATTATTCTTCTGTCCTTCAGTTGGGGAGAGACCAGTAGTTACAACTTCAATGGCTGTTCACCAGCTTTTAAGACCCCAGCCACCACTTACCAAAGTAGGATATAGAACATTATCTTTGAGGACTATGTAAATACCAATTGACCTGCATGTTCTCCTAACCCATAGTCCTAGGTTCCCAGGCCCAGCAAATCATTCCTTCTTGGTGTGCTCCAGCACATTCACGGATGTTTTTACAACAGAAGTAAATACACACATACAAATATCCTATCAGAACTATGTAAATTCACGGGTATAATTCCATTTTTTTCCTCTCATACTTGTTTAGTCTGCATGTCTGCCTGAGCATCTACTTGTAAACCCCGAGTGTTGCAGGATTGTGTATATAACAGCATTTGCCTCGGTTGCCTTTTTGCTGCTATTAATAGTGTTGTGATGAACACGGTGTGCCTAGATCTATTCGTGTGTGGCTTTTATTCTTCCAGGATATGTAACAAGTAGAGAAATTGCTGGGTCACCTAGAATCTCTATTCCCAATTTTGCTTTCCACAGTAATTGCTCCAGCAGTGTATGAGAGACAAAGAACCAATTTCTAGTCTTGCCAATTCTTTTTTTTTTTTTTTTGAGTCAATCTTTTTTTTTTTCTAACATTTTATTATGGGCTCATACAACTGTTATCACAATCCATACACACATCAATTGTGTAAAGCGCATTTGTACATCATTCTCAAAACATTTTCTCTCCTCTTAAACCTCCTACATTAGGTCCTCATTTTTCCCCTCCCTCCCGGCTCCCCCCTCCCTCATGAGCCCTTGATAGTTTATAAATTGGTATTTTGTCATATCTTGCCCTGTCCTACGTCTCCTTTCACCCACTTTTCGGTTGTCTGTCCCCCAGGGAGGAGGTCACATATAGTTCCTTGTAATCGGTTCCCTCTTTCCTACCCATTCTCCCTTTACCCTCCCTGTTTCGCCACTCACACCACTGGTCCTGTAGGGCTCATCCGCCCTGGATTCCCTGT
Source organism: Echinops telfairi (assembly GCF_000313985.2). Classification (NCBI taxonomy): domain Eukaryota; kingdom Metazoa; phylum Chordata; class Mammalia; order Afrosoricida; family Tenrecidae; genus Echinops; species Echinops telfairi. The sequence goes on from NW_022103914.1 coordinate 470,232, forward strand.
ATTTTCAGTTCCTATCTGTACCAGTGTACATCCTCTGGTCTAGCTAGTCTTACCAATTCTTTTTGTTGTTTTTTTTCTGCTTTTTGTTTCATTTACTTCTGCATTATTATTATTATTATAGTTGTAGGCTTAATTTACTGCTGTTTTTCTAATTGTTGGAAATGTTGGATTAGGAGTTGATTTTGGTTCTTTTTGATGTGTTTATTGCTATAAGTTGCCATGTGATGGCTGATTAGTTGTTTGTTTGTTTTTGATGTCTCCCAAAGGTTTTGGTATATTGTGCTTTTATTCTCATTTGATTCAAGGAGTTTTTTAATTTTATGTTTTATTTTTCAATTACCCAGTAGTTTTAAATCAGGGGTGATTTAACTTCCACATATTTAATGTTTTCCCTTTTGATCTTCCTAAGTATTAATTTATAATTTTACAGGGTTGTGAACTGAAAAGATACGTTAGAACACTGGTTCTCAACCTTCCTAATGCCCCGACCCTTTAACACAGTTCCTTGTGTTGTGTGACCCCCAACCACAAAATTATTTTCGTTGCTACTTCATCACTGTAATTTTGCTACTGTTATGAATCGTAATGTAAATATCTGTATGCAGGATGTATTTTCATTGTAACAAATTGAACATAATTAAATCATAGTGATTAACACAAAACAATATGTCATTATATATTGTGAAATATTTATGTTTTTTCTGATTATCTTGAGAAACCCCTATGAAAGGGTCATTCGACCCCAAAGGGGTCGCAACCCACAGGCTGAAAACCACCACTTTAGAGTAATTTGAAGTTTTTGAATTTTACTACTGATTGCTTTGTGGTCTAATATGTAATCTCTTCTGGAGAATTTCCCTGTGCCCATTGAAGTCCAGTGAGAGTGTTCCTTAGAGCTAAGAATGGCAACATTTCATCTGACGTACTTTAGAGGAGACATCTTATCGGAGAAATCAGTCCCTGGAAGAGGCTGTCCTGCTTGGTAAAGTGAAGAGACAGTGAGAATAGGAAGGCCTCAGGAAGATACATTGACACAGAGGCTGCACCAATGGACTCAAGCATAGGAACAATTGTGCGGATCGCTCGGCCCCTGCAGAGATTCATTCTGTGGTGCATAGCATCACTGTGGGTGAGAACCCACTCGATGGCTCCTAACATCAACATTGCATTGTTGTTGAGTAGAGTGCTCTGTACGTATCGATGAGGTAAAGTTGGTTGAGTTTGTTGTTTACTTCTTCTGTTTCTTAATTGACATTCTCCATCACAGAAAACGCTGTATTAATTTTTTTATAGTTATTGTGGAATTGGTCTATTCCTCTTTTCAATTCTATTGAAGTATAATTTATGCATTTTGATGCTCTTTTTTTGTATGCATCGATATTTATTATGGCCATGTCCTCTTCCTCAACTGACCCTTTAGTGTCTTTTCTGTATCTCTTATTCTGGCTTTTGCCTTAAGTTCTATTTTGTTAGAAATCAATGTTACCAGTCCTCCACTTCTTATAGATAGTTTATTGATGATTCCTATTTTCTTATCTATTCTGCTACTTTGTCTCTTGACTGGAGCTTTTAGTCCAAGTACGTTCAATATCATAACTTTGCCCTTCACTTGTTTTATCTTTCTCTGCATATGCCACCCCCCAAAAATAAATGATAATAATAATAAATTGGCAGCATTTTGTACTGAATCACGAGATTCCATAAAATTGTGTAAAATTCTAAAGGCAGAAAAGTTCTATCCCTGAGGAAAATATCTAAGTTATCTTTTCATTTATGTCACTTTGGGGTGGGGCAGTTATTATCAATTAAGGGTAAAAGGGGTTCCCCTTCCACCTTCACCGTAAGCAGCAGGTTATGAGAGGCATCCAAGGTGGTGGTGATGGAAGAAGTGAGAATCAAGTAGTGCCCAAGTACTCCGGTGTGTCTGCTGCTGGCTTGGTCAAAAGTGAGTGAAGGTACAGAGTGATGATTGAGGGTGGCACAGAGCAGGGTAGTATAATAGACAAGATTATTTACCTGAAAACAACACATTTGTACAGAGGGCCCTGGGCTTAGGGGCCAGGTGATCTAGTTTCTGATGGAAATGCTGGCATGAATTTACTCTCTGATCATGGGCAAGTCACTTAGCCTTTATGAGTTTCTGATCTCTCCTTAGTAAAATGCTTAAGCTACCAAATTGTAAGGCTCAAAAGATATAATGATTTATAAGATGCTCTGTGAACAGCAACTGTGTATGTGTGAATTTTTAAAATACATGTAACCAAAAAAGAAAACCATTGTCAGCAAGTCAGTTCCAGTTCGGGGCGACTTTGTGTGTCACAGGGTAGAATGTCGCCACAGGGCTTTCTTGGCTGCATCTGTAGAGAAGCAATTATCCAGGCTTTCCCCCACCCCCTGCGGCACCCACTTACTGATGAAATTCAACATGAATTATACCTCCATGTAATGAAAGCAAAATTCCTCACAACTGGACCAATAAATGGCAGCTTGATTAGTGGAGAAAAGAATGAGTTTGTTACGTGTTTCACTTTACTTGAGTCCCCCATCAATATCCACAGAAACAGCAATCATGAAAACAAGTGATGTTTTAGGCAAATCTGCCAAAATCCTCTTTCAAATGTTAAAAAAGCAAAGATAACACTGAGAGGACTATGTTAGCCTGGGTTGACTAGAAAAACAAATTGATAGACGCTCATATGTGTGTAAGACAGAACTTTTTATCAATGAGCAATTTCACATTAAGAAAATATCCCAGCCCAGTCCAGATCAAGTCCATAAGTCCAACATTACCCCATATACCAATACTAGTCCATAAATTCCTCTTTAGACTCACACAGCCATCCAATGATGCCGAATGCAGGAAGATCACAGGCCAGTGGGTGGAAAGTCTTGTGGATCCAGTGGCTGTGGAAGCATTTCAGCACTGGCATGGGTCTCCATGTGGCTCCTCCAGTTCCAGGACTTTGGCTGCATCAGTGTAACTCCATGTGGCTTGTCAACAGGAATGTCTCACAGGAAGTGAGCGTGTATCTTGCCTCCAGTGAATTATTTATCTCCGTTTGCTCCTCCCAAATGAAGTCATCAAGCTGCGACTTGATTGACAGGCTAGCTCCACCCCTTCGCAAGTGGACACCAGATTATGTAACTACAACAAGGACTATGTTTCACCTGGTCTAAACCATGATGTTTTCATTCTTCTCAGTTGTATACAAAAGTTGGGCAATGAATAATGAAGATCAAAGAAGAATTGATGTGCTTGAATTATGGTGCTAATGAAGAATTCTAAAAATACTACGAACTACCAGAAAAAATAAACAAATCTGTCTTGAAGGAATACAGCAAGAATGCTTCTGAGAGTGAAGTTGGGAAGATTTCATCACATGTACTTTGGACAAGTTCACAGGGGGGATAAGCCCCGGAACAAAGGACATTATGCTTGTTCAAATTGAGGGTCTGCCAAAATGAAGAAGACCCTTGAGATAGATTGATGCTGTGGCTGCTGCAAAGGGCTCAAACACAGAACAATTGTAAGGATGGCACCAGATGGAGCACGCAGGTTTCATTCTGTTTTACATAGTTCCTTTATGACTTGCAACTGACTTCACGACACCTAACAGCAACTGTAGGAAGAATTGTCACCCAGGTAGTTCGCATTGGACACCCTTCCCTATGGCTATTCTCAAGATTTTCTGTTCTCTCCAGTGAATCCTGAGGGGGTGTGTGTGTGTGTGTGTGTGTGAGAGAGAGAGAGAAACAGTTGAGAGACACAGAGAGGAATAGAGCCAGTGAGTTAAAAAGCACACCAATGTGGCAAAGTGTGTGAGAAGAAGAAAATCTGGTTATTCGTGTAGGTGCTCAACCATCTCTGTGTGCTACCATTTTGTAGTAGTTCACTACCAAGGAATGATTTTTCCACCCCGAGGACATTTGACAGTGTCCGGAGACACTTTGAATTGTCACATCTGAGGACAGGGGTGCCACAGGTATATAGTATGTAGAGGCCAGATATACTGCTAAACATCCTATAATGAATAGGACAATCACTCTTACACCAACAAAGATCTACACAGTAGCTGTCAAAGAGAGATCGGTGCTGCTCTCCTCCCCGTGACTGTGGGTAGCAGGGTGCCAAGGTGGCCAGTGCTGTGATTTGGGCAGCTCCCATCCTTGGAGTAGCAGACACATCCCTGTGTTAGGGAGCCATGGTTCTCACCTGCCCCCCTCGAGAGCACACATCTCAGAACGGGTTAGAAGCAAACCCACAAAACTAAACGGCATCCCCTCCTATGGGTAAATGTTGAGGATTGTTCAGAGTCACTGCGATCTCTGAGGGAAGAGTCGGGTAGAGCACAAAAACTGCTGCCCTAGGTTCTGGTTCTATTGACCCAACTTGGCCCACACCTTCACATGGATCACAGGGCCTGGACCTCACAGACACCTAGTAAGGCCATTCTTACTAGGAAATGAAAAGGAAAAGGAAAAGTACCTGTAAGTGTGCTCCCGGGGCTGCCTACCCACTGCTCCAAGAGCCAGTAGAGACCTGCCGGGCCTAGCCCGGTCCCTCATGGCTAAGGAAATAGAGCAGCAGAGAGAGAACGCCTGGTGACTGTGAGGGGCAGCAGAAGGAAGCACCCCTATGCCCACAGGCTAGGGCCGAGTCTGACCCGCCAGGTGCTTCAGTGACACCTGAACCCTCAGGACTAAGGCCCACTTTAAAGATAAGCTGCCTCATCCCTATAGACAGCTCTTGACCAATGGCCAGAACATGGCAGGAAGTGGTGCCAGGAGCTTAAAATGCTGCAAGGTGGTATACGTTACAAGGGTGAGCTTTGTACTACTGGCTAGCTAGGTGACCCAGATACCTAGGTTTTCTGTGTCTTGATTTTTCCATTTTAAAATGGGGGTAGTAGGGCCAACTGGCTAAATTTGTTGCAAGCATTAGGTTGTTATTGTCAGGCACTATCGAGTTAGTTCCAACCCATCGCAACCCTCTGCACAACAATGAAACACTACCTAGTCCTGTGCCATTGTCACAATTGTTCCCATGCTGGAGCCCACTGTAGCAGCCACTGTGTCAATCCATCTCCTTAAGGTCCTTGCTCTTCTTCTCTGCCCCTCGACTTTACCAACTATGACACCCTTCTCCAGAATCTAGCCTCTGCTGATAACTTGCCCCAAACACGTGATTAGATCATGAATCTCAAGCCTTTAACACTATGCCTGAAAGGTAGCAAAGTGACTAGTAAACCTTAGTAATTATTATCATCACTTTTTGAACAACAGCTTTGTGATCCACAAAGCCTCATAAAAAGAGAGAAATGACTTACCATGCTATCACAGCAGTGGTGGCCAGTGTTACACTCAGTCTCATTTTCCCCTCCCTCTCACCTGACTTCCTGTGATTTGGGGCAGCATGGCTCTTCCACAGACACACACGCTCAGAGAAAGAAGGTACAGCTCGTAAGAGCAGTTAGTCACTGCCTCCAGTCTTTCCCCAATGGCTGTCTCAGAAGGTACTAGGAATGGGCTCTGGCTTATAAGCCACCACCTCCACACCTTTCCTGGGGCAACACGAGGTGATGGTTGTGTTAGGCAGGGTTCTCCAGAGAAACAAAACCAGGACAATTATGATTATAAATATATATGAGGATAGGTTTATACAGTGAGAAAGAATATAACAGCTAATTAGTCCACACGGCAGTACAGAGGACTCAACTCATTTTCGTGAAACAGTTAATGTACTAGAAGCCCTTCAACTCACATGGGCTGCTGGGTCCAAGGTCAAGGAAGCAGACAGCTGAGTCTTCCCTCAGGCAGCAGACAGCAGGGTGGGTCTGCAACAGTCAGTAGCTTGGGAGCTTAGCAGACAGGCCCTGATGGGCTCTGGAACTCAAGCACAGCAACAGGATGCACCAGCTTAAAGCTCAATGTATACACCAGCAGCGTGGCAAAGTGGGTCTCAAGGGAGCCTCAAGCTGATCCATGAGTTGGCTTGGCCCAAAGGTGGTGTAGCACACAGTTTGAGGCAGAGAACTAGCTAAAGCAGCAGCACGCTGGTCCAATCACCAGGGAGCAAGAAAGATGGAGGCAGACCTTGTAGAAACATTTATCTTGTTGCCTTCCAATCAAGGTGTGACCTGATTAAATTCTGCCCACATGTTTCTATTGGCTTAGTTGGCCTGATAAACCTATCCCATTGGTGCTCTGCAAAAGCTTTTGACTTGGCCGCTGACTGCGGTGAGATGGGTCCCATTTCTTTTTCAAACTTTAAGAACGTGTGCACCGCCCCCAGTTACAGCATAAGTACAAAGTGTAGCATGGTACTGGTATGACTTATCAAGGCTGACACACACAGATGCCTTCAAATGAACTAGAAAAAGGTATCACTTCTTCAAGTCATTTTCCTTCCATCTGCCAGTGTGGTAGTTACATAATTTCATGCCAACATAATAAATGAGTATAGGGGTGGAGTCTAGCCTGTCAATCGGGTCACAGCCTGATGATGCCTCCTTGTGAGCATGGCCTTCTCATGAGGATTCTGGGAACTTCCTCTCTCTTTGCCTTTGTCTTCCTGTTGACAAGCCACAGGAGATTTGCTGAGACCTGCAAGAGCTCGCTCGCTCTCTTTCACCTTCCTATTGAAGAGCTACACTCGGAGAGCTAGAGGAGCCATGTGGAGACCCTTGCCAGTGCTAAGATGCTTTCACCACCATTGAATCCACAAGACTTTTCACCCTCCGGCCTGTGATCTTCCTGCATCATTACATGCGCTGCATGAGTCTGAAGAGGAATTTATGGACTAGTATCAGACTTATAGGCTAATATCGGACTTAAGGACTTGATCTGGACTGGGCTGGGTTCTTTTCTTAATATATAATTACTCTTTGGTATAAAGCTCTTTCTTATACATATACAAGTGTGTCTGGATTTGTTTCTCTAGTCAACCTGGCCTAACACAGCCGGGAAATTGTTGTCATATACAAATTGTGTTAGAACATGGTAGTGCTTCCATCTGTGGTGGCCCTACAGTCTGTACTCAAAACACTCATCTCCATTCCTCTCCAGGTCCTGAAGCACCTGCGGCACCTAAACTTCACCAACAATATGGGAGAGCAGGTGGCTTTTGATGAGTGTGGTGACCTGATGGGGAACTACTCCATCATCAACTGGCATCTCTCCCCAGAGGACGGCTCCATCATGTTTAAGGAGGTTGGGTATTACAATGCCTATGCCAAGAAGGGAGAAAGGCTCTTCATCAATGAGAAGAAAATCCTGTGGAGTGGGTTCTCCAGGGAGGTATGTGCTCTCTCTCCATCAGAACACCAGGCACCTCTGGTGCGCAAAGGAAAGGCTGACCTTCAAGAGGGCCTTGGGCTTCCCTACTAGTCTTCCAAAATGAACTGTTAGCTCTGCATTCTCAGGGGTCCCTGTGAAATCCACACCGACTGAGTATACAGATGAGAATCCTCGTCTAGAACCTGAGCTCCCTGCCTTCTGATTTTATTGAAACAATTTTTATTTTGTACAGATTTGATTCTCTAGCTGCCTGTAGTTTTTTTGACACTGACTCTCAGGTGGTGGTGGAGGGGAGTCCTACCAGCTTTGGTGGGAGGCTCATTTGTAAGTGCTGGAGGGAGGCGCAAACTTTTAGAGTTCTCACAATGATTGGGAAGTGTGAATGGCTTTTAGTATTTGGAATCTGGGATGCTTAGAGTCCTACATATGGGGGACAATACTGCATGAGAAAGAACTGCCACCCTTTCTCCCTAATACTATTAGCAGCCATTGAGAGACAATTTCATGTGGTGGTACCGCCATTGTCCAGGGTCTGGACAATTTAGTCAGAGGTAGTTGCAAGGCATTCAATCACTCAGGGCTGATTTGAAACCAAAAGGCCAATTTATTCTTTCTTGTGAGTGATCACTGACAAAGAGCAGAATGCGTTAGATTCTTCGGGTGGGAAATACCTTGGTTCTTGGCTTTGCATGAGAAGGAATTCTCGCTGAAGCCTGGTTTGTGTTCCAAGGGGGGTTTTATAAAGGAGCAAGGAAGTTTCAAGCTTTACAGTTAACGGAACACAGGCCTGTACCCTCGGACACTGCACACCCACACGTGGCGGCCTGAGGCCTGAGGCTTTCTGGTGGCTCGGCTGAGCAGAAGGTGGCAGAACATCGGGAAAAGAGGCTGGTGGTCTTCAGGTTCCAGCTTTTAGGGATTTCCCCTGGGAGACGTGGTCAACGGTATTGGTTGACCCCATTGGCTGAATAAAGCTCACCTGGCTCAAGGGCCTGAATTGTCACGTGCCCTTTATCCTTGATTGACTTCCAACCTCCTGTAGGGGACCCCAACAGGATATGAACAACCCCCTATCATGCCCCCTAATGGAGGCACCAGGAGAATCCCGCTTTCAGTGAGTGTATGCCTAAGTAAAAGACCCATGATATGCTGAGGTGATGACTCTCTTATGATGGCTTGTCCTAGAATGAGGTCAACCACTGGACCTAGCTCCTCTTCAGGGACAGAGACCCTAGACAGAACATCCTTTGACTTCTCCCAGGGAGGCCAGGATGAGACCCAGCTTATTTCTCTCTGTATATGCATTTCTGTTCCTCTCTTTGAGTGCTTAGGGTCACATTTGAAACCACGTTTTCAACGCATCTTTTTATCAATTCTTCTTCAACTAATTGGTTTCTAATGAGATCCTAACAGTCTCACAATTTCACTGTTCCCCAATTTCCAGGGTAGGTTGCCCAGGAGAAAGACCTCCTATAGATGGTGAATTGTATCCACTGTGTGTGAGTCTTTATTGCCTTGATGGGTAGATTCTCAGTTACAAATGCACGTGCCTGTCTTCACACAGAGACCTCAGGTTGTGAGGGCGTAAAGTCCCAATGTTGTTGTTAGTTGCCATCAAGTTAATATCAACCCTTGGTGACGCCTGTGTGCACAGTAGAACTGTTTCATGGAGGTGGTGCTTATCATTGTCATCACCAAGGTCAGTGGGTCAAACCCAATAACCACTCTTCTTGAGAAAGAGGAGGCTGTCTTCTCCCATAAAAACATATAAAGCCTCAGGAATCCTATATGGGGCCTCCATGAGTTAGAATGTACTTGACGGCTGTGGGTGCTGTCCCTCATGCAGCCACACTCACGAGTACAAATCAGCCTGTGACCTTCCCTGGCATTTCTCCTAGGATTTTTAAATTTTTTGAATCACGTGTTTCCCTAAAGAGATTTCCCTTTACCACAAGGGACCAGCACCCAAGTTAATTTGCCATCCTGATGGAACTGGAGAGCAAAATTCACTTTCTTAAACCATGTGTTTCCCTTTCCAAGACTTCTTGATTTAAACACGATGAAAACTGTTCATCATTGAGATGAAATGGGTCTCAGTTGACTCTGGCGCTGGCATAGGGCTCACGCCACCTGTGTGACTGAGATGCAGGCATGTTCACTCTACTATCACCAGCCTGTGATCCCTACACAGGTCACCATGTAGCCGTTCTCTGCCCAGATGTGTCCAGAAGCCCTGATAGGTGAGTTTACTTATGTATCAGCTTCTAGGAACCATTAGTTCTCTGTAGAAGCTTTGTGGTAGAGCCTCCAGTTCTCCCAATCCCATAGGGAGGGTGTCCTCAGAAACATCTGCTGAGAACAAAACAACCAATTCCGGGACATTTCTAATGAAATAAGTGGTCCGGGAGAGGACCTAAGCCACAACAACACATTTTCAAACCATTTTTTTCCCCCCAACCCGGCCCCGCCCTCCCCCTTTTCAAACCATTTTTATTTTATTTTTGCAAGCAAGGCACAGTTCTTGGCTCTTTGGCAACAGATTCATGCAGAACAAGATTTGAGTCTGAGGCCAAGGGAAAGACCAGGAATGTTTGATATTTTGCATATCATAGAGTTTGGAGTATTGGTTTTGACTATTTAATATTGTACTAAAACATTTTTCTTGATTATGGAATTTTCCTGCTTCCTCTTAAATTTTACACCCAAGCTGTGCAGCACCTCCCCCACCTCATCTTTGTCCCAGCCTTGCTTTTTAATAGAAGGCACAGCTATTCTCACATCATGGCCCTTAACCCGCTTGTGACTCTGGGGACATATGCCAACCATCTACAGTCTCAGCCTCTCAGGTTTTGGGGGAAGCCACTATTTCCATCGTAGTACATGCTGCCACTAAGTGGGGATTGCCACCAAATAGCAAAAGGAGTTTGAAGAAGCAGACTTCATCGCACCAGTTCTGCCACCAGAGTCCACTTGGGACACATGTGTCCCATGAAATTATATAAAAATCCTTATTACCTCAAAAATTATTTTCTTTGATTTCAGCATGCCTTCCACTATGGAAAACACATGCTACCAACAAAAAATTCAAAGCAGAAAATACTTCTGTCAGGAAAGCATTGAAAAACCAGGCATCTCTCATGCTGCCCTAGAACCAAATGAGACCCTGAGATGTAGCTAAACCTAGCAATGCAGGTCCAGTCACGGGTTTGTGTCAGATTTGCCAAACACCAGGTGTCCTGCTAGTGCACTCGGATTCAATGGCAATTACAGTCAAAACTTGATGTGATTAATTGCATGCTTTTGAGGTGTTCCAGCTTTTGGCCCCTCCCCCCCGAAATTACACCATAAAACCAGGGCATCCTGAAGTCGTATTGACCCAGGAAGTCAGGAGAACTGAAGCCTGCGCATTGATTCCTGCTTGACTCCAAAGCCAACATCAAGTCTGAGTGCTTTGAAATAATTCTTGCTGCTAGTTGAAAAGCCTGTGCAGCAGCGCACACACAAAAAACTGCTGCTCTTGATGCCAACCGGTCATTGCCATGAAACTCCTGCTTTAGGAGCTCAGGTGCATCCATCCAGATGGAGCCCTCACATATGGAGGAAACCAGGCCTCCCACAGCTGCTCTGATCCCACATCCGAACAAGGCAATGCCTGGAGCCTCCTCATTTGGTGTGTGGTCATCTGCTTTCTAGTGGATAGGACTGACATGCACAATTTGGCCACTGGGTTGATTAGAGAAACAAATCCATTGACACTCATATGTGTATAAGAACGCTTTATATTAAAGAGCAATTATATATTAAGAAAACATCCCTGCCCAGTCCAGATCAAATCTGTAAGTCCAGTATTAGCCAATATGTCCAATGCCAATCTATAAATTCCTCTTCCGACTCATGCAACACATGCAATGATGCTGAATGCAGGAAGATCACAAGTCAGTGGGTGGAAAGTCTAGTGGATCCAGTGGCGGTGGAAGCATCTCAGCACTAGTGTGGGTCTCCACGTGGCTCCTCCAACTCCAGGGCTCTGGCTCCATCAGGGTAGCTCCATGTGTCTTGTCAACAAGAATATGAAGAAGAGAGAGTGTGTGTGTCCCACCTCCAGGGAGGAAAACAGGAGTTCCCAGAATCCTCAGGAGTAGGCTGTGCCCACACAGAGGCCTCATTGGCTGTGACCTGATTGACAGGCTAGATTCCACCGCTTCGCAAGTTGACAGATTTTGTAGCTTCCACAGCCACAGAACAGAAAATAAATAGAATAGGCCAGAAACTAGGAGCTAGAAGATGCCGGCGCTAGTCCTGGGCCCTCAGTTCACACTGTGGGTGACTTCAAACCAGTGCTAACCTCAGCTGGATAGCAGAAGGGCTCACAGTGGCTCACTGGGTTGTTGCAAACATCTCAGGAAATCACCCCACAAGCCTAAAATAAAACCGCAGGAATTGTGCTCAGCGCAAATTCAGAGTCTCAAGTTCAAATAGATTTTCTCCTGTGCCCGCACCTCCTCCTGTGATTGTCCTTCTGTGTACGGGTCCAAGTTCCTGTATCTTTTACTTTCTCTTGAGTATTTAATGCCGTGTAAATTCTGGGGCCAGGGAACTGCAGCTGGGGAGAATGATGTCGGGGTTTTTTTTATTGCTATGAGTTGGAATTGACTCGATGGCAGTAGGTTGGGTTTTTTTTATGGTGGTGGTGGTGCGTGTGTGTCTCTGTGTGTGTGTGTGTCTGTGTGTGTAGATTTACAACAATTTGGCAACCCAGAATTCCATAGAGATGCTGTGTGTGTGTGTGTGTGTGTGTGTGTGTGTGTGTGCGCGCGCACAGGGCATGGGCATTTCTCCCTTGCACAGAGAACAGTGACAAGCACCACTTGCCCCTCTAGCTGGAATGGGCCTGGAATCGCCACACAAGTTCTGGGCCCAAACTCCTCCCTATGGTCCATGTCACAGATGCTGCGCCACTCACTTCCTGCCCTTGTCCTCCAGGTGCCCTTCTCCAACTGCAGCCGAGACTGCCTGGCAGGGACCAGGAAAGGGATCATCGAGGGGGAGCCCACCTGCTGCTTTGAGTGTGTGGAGTGTCCTGACGGAGAGTACAGTGACGAGACAGGTAGAGGCGCGCCCCTGGGTGAACACTGACTGGGACCTGGTTGCACCTCAGGGCCTGGGGTCAGCAAAGTCCATGCAAGGGCAGGGCTGAGGTGGTCCTCAGTATAGTACAGAGTACCCTTTAACAAGGTGTGAACCAGGAGGGCACTGTGCTGGGCACTGAGGGAGTGTGGGAAGAGGTGCTAAGTGTCAGCCTGATACAGTAAAAACTTACAAACACACCTTTTACCTGCCCTTGACACTGCTCTCTAATCTTTCCTTCTTTTTCTTATTGCTCACTGGTCCTAAGCAGATAGCGATTTATCTGTTCCAGGCTCCAGAGTCAATAGGCCATTACAGATTTGTACTTGCTGTCTGACATGTTGGGGTTTTTTTTTCTGTGTCTCCATTTCTTTATCAACAAAGTGAGTCTAATTATCAAATATCTCTCTTGGAGAGTGCTAAGGACTTAATGAGTTGATATTGGTAAAGCACATCATCAGGTCCAGATAAGCTTTGGTACATAAAACCATGGCCAGCATATTGTAAACATTTTATAAACATTCGTTGTAATTATTCTGCTGTTCCATCTTCACCCTATGACGACATCATTACTGTGTCTATTTTACAGCTGAGAAGCTGAGCTTCAGGGAGTTTAGGGACCCAATGACAGTCATACAGCCAGTAAATGACCAGGCTGGTCTTCCCATCCTGATGACTGACCGCAAAACCTGTGGTCCTTCCCCTTCTCAGTACTCCACACTGCCTGGGACAGAGCAGGGACTCCCTCCGCGTTTGTTGATGAGTCTGTTGTCCCCCTTATTGGAAACCCAGAGATATGGAGGGAACAAGGCACAGGTCCTAAGCATGGGATACTTTGCCTTGATCTTAAAGGAAGCCCTTCTGTCTACGCATGTCTACAGAACCTGTCCAGGTATCCAAAATAAATCCAACTGAGTTTGAAGCACTCTGTAAAAAGTTGAAGAACTTAGACACATACCTCTAGTGTGCAGAGCAGTCACCTAGCCACCACAATTTCTCCAGTCTAAAGCAACAGTAGGCAGTATGGTCAAGGAGGCGTGCACCCCCCCACACCCATCCCAACATATAACAGGAAATAAACAATAAAACCATCAAAAGTACATGAAATGAATAAAATTATTTTTCCTATATTAAATTTCATTTTTCCCCAAAACCATTTTATTGGAAGCTGTCCCAGATAAACCATTGCATCGCTCGATCACAACAAGTGGTATTGGGCAATTGCTACTGCAAGGCGTTTCAGACCATTTTCTTCCTTCTTGAGCTCCTTGATGTCAGCTCCCCTGACGCCATAAGTTGGATTTCACAATGTTATTTGATAGCTCTTAAAAATATACATACAGAAAAAGAAAGGTGACCACACCCGGTAGTAGTAGTACCATGCCAGGCCCTAACTAACTCCTCGCCGGCCTGTCTTACAGATGCCAGTGCCTGCGACAAGTGCCCCGATGACTTCTGGTCCAACGAGAACCACACTTCTTGCATTGCCAAGGAGATCGAGTTTCTGTCGTGGACGGAGCCCTTTGGGATCGCGCTCACCCTCTTCGCCGTGCTGGGCATCTTCCTGACGGCCTTCGTGCTGGGCGTCTTCATCAAGTTCCGCAACACACCCATCGTCAAGGCCACCAACAGAGAGCTCTCCTACCTGCTGCTGTTTTCCCTGCTCTGCTGCTTCTCCAGCTCCCTGTTCTTCATCGGGGAGCCCCAGGACTGGACATGTCGCCTGCGCCAGCCGGCCTTCGGCATCAGCTTCGTGCTGTGCATCTCCTGCATCCTGGTGAAAACCAACCGTGTCCTCCTGGTGTTTGAGGCCAAGATCCCCACCAGCTTTCACCGCAAGTGGTGGGGGCTCAACCTGCAGTTCCTGCTGGTTTTCCTGTGCACCTTCATGCAGATCGTCATCTGTGTGATCTGGCTCTACACCGCGCCCCCCTCGAGCTACCGCAACCACGAGCTGGAGGACGAGATCATCTTCATCACCTGCCACGAAGGCTCCCTCATGGCCCTGGGCTTCCTCATCGGCTACACCTGCCTGCTGGCTGCCATCTGCTTCTTCTTTGCCTTCAAGTCCCGGAAGCTGCCGGAGAACTTCAACGAGGCCAAGTTCATCACGTTCAGCATGCTCATCTTCTTCATCGTCTGGATTTCCTTCATCCCGGCCTACGCCAGCACCTACGGCAAGTTCGTCTCGGCTGTGGAGGTGATCGCCATCCTGGCAGCCAGCTTTGGCCTGCTGGCCTGCATCTTCTTCAACAAGGTCTACATCATCCTCTTCAAGCCGTCCCGGAACACCATCGAGGAGGTGCGCTGCAGCACCGCGGCCCACGCCTTCAAGGTGGCTGCCCGGGCCACGCTGCGCCGCAGCAACGTCTCCCGCAAGCGGTCCAACAGTCTCGGGGGCTCCACGGGCTCTACCCCGTCCTCCTCCATCAGCAGCAAGAGCAACAGCGAAGACCCCTTCCCACAGCCGAAGCAGGCCGAAGAGAGGCCGAAGCAGCAGCAGCCATTGACCTTGACACAAGACGAGCGGCAGGACCAGCAGCAGCAGCAGCAAGCACAGCAGCAGCCCCGATGCAAGCAGAAGGTCATCTTTGGCAGCGGCACAGTCACCTTCTCTCTGAGCTTCGATGAGCCTCAGAAGAATGCCATGGCCCAAAGGAATCCCACGCACCACAACTCCCTCGAGGCCCAGAAAAGCAGTGAGACCCTGGTGAGACACCAGGCATTACTCCCGCTGCAGTGTGCAGAGATGGGCTCAGAACTGGCCGTGCCGGAAACAGACTTGCAAGGGTCTGCAGGAGGGGACCGCCAGCCGGAGATGGAGGACCCTGAAGAGCTGACCCCAACCCTCGTCGTGTCCACTTCCCGGAGCCTTGTCATTAGTGGCGGAGGCAGCGCTGCCAGAGAAAACATGCCGAATTCATAAAATGGGAGAGGAAGACCAGTCCAGAGAGGATGCTTGTGATCATGTCGCCATCAGGGATGAGGAATCGCCCCCGGACTCCATCGCCCTGAGGAAGGCGAGTAAGAGAGGCACCCAACACTGAACTCGACTGCACAGTGAATCGGCTCAGGTTCCCTTGAAAATTACCCCCCAAAAAAGAAGAGTTTTGTGTTCTGGTGGCTGGATTTGTCAGTGTCGCAATTGCCGTTGTCAAGCTTACAGTTCGTCCACACTGAATTCCTCCTCTCCTCTTCTATCCCACCCACCAGTTCAAAGGAAAACCCAAAGACTTACTCCCTTAAAAAAATGCCTTCCCCAAAGGTCACAAACAGCCTGGCCTAGAGACAAAAGGTTCCGTTCCGGATTGGCAGGCCATCTGTCTTGCCACCGCTAGCGTTAAGAAGCTAAAAGACTGAATCAACCCAGTGCTGCCCCAGCCCCTTGGCCGTGAGATGAACTTGAAATGCTCATGCATGTAAGGTGAATGTTCTCCCTCCTATTTATGAACACCATAGATGTTGGATCTCCTCCTTGCTGCTGCTATTGCGTGACAGCTAGAAGATTGGCATCCCCCCGGGATAGTGCCTATGGTTTTGTCCAGAACATGAGGGTGATCCTGGGCTTACTTTCCAGGGTCACCAGAATCACCTCAAGCTGGGGGGAAAGGATGGCAGAAATCAATGAGCTGTATCTGTAATTGACTTTGCTCTGTATAGCTTTACCCTTAGGAAAGTGCTTTTGGTGTACTGGCCTCTGGACAACGTCAACTGAAAGATGTCACAGTCTGGTTTCTATAAGGCAGTATTATTGAGCTCCACGTTTCCTTCCCTTCCTACGGCACCAGCCCTGGCCCCGTGAGCTGAGCCCTACGGGAGCACTTTCAGGACCCCGGGGAACCAGATGAAGTGCCCTCCATCCCTGCCCCCAAAGGTTTCCTGAAGCCAGATCCACACCTACCCCAATGAAAAAGAGACCAGTTTGTGGTTTCCCAGTAGCTGTTCAGATAGGAAAGTGTGGTCCCCAGAGAGTGCTCAGTCAGGCATTTGCCCAGCACTGCACTCCCCAAATGTCATCACCAGGTCCCCTGGCAGTAGACTCCATCTAAGGGTAGTTAAAGGGGACCACTGGCATATCGCTGAGTCCTGGCTTGGTCACTTAGAAACTGGTGGCCTTAGGCAAGGAATGGTGACCTCTCTAGACCTTTTCTGTCTCTAGAAAAAATCCCCACCTCCCCTCCTCAGAGCTCTTACATGGATTAAATGACATAATGTATATAAAGTACTTAGCATGGTGACTAGCACATAATAAACAATAAATATTAGTATGATTGGTGTTGTACTTTTTACTTGTTTGGAATATAAAACAAACCATCTCTATTTACCATTCATATTTCAATGACTATGCCATTTATTTCAGTAACTTTCTCCATAATAAGCCCAAGCACACCAAGACCCAGTTCAAAGGTTCAGCCCTAGTAACACTGGCTCATAGCAAAGATGCAAAAATGTTGTCACCCTCCACCCTGAGAGTCTTAGGCTCCTCCCCCATGGCTTTGGTGCTTGGTGTTTGCACCTTGATCTCCGTGTTCACTGAGGGAAGCAGAGTGGCCAACAAGTCCTGACCTCGTCACCAGTCTGGCAGTATTTCCTCAGATTACTTGATCTTAGTGCTACTACAGCTGAGGCCAAACTACAGTATTGATTCTAAGGGCTCAAATGCACAGCCCTTGGCTTCTTCCTCTGTTCACCTCCCAAAGAGGAACCCCTCAAAGATTTTTTTTAATCATTTTATTGGGGATTCATAAAACTGATATCACAATCCATGCATCCATCTATTGTGTCAAGCACATTTGTACACTCATTACCATCATCATTCTCAAAAACATTTGCTTTCTACTTGATCCCTTGGTATCAGCTCCTCATTTTATCCCCTCCCTCCCCACCCCCGCCGCACATGAACCCTTGATAATTTATAAATTATTATTCTTTTTTCCAGTCTTCCACTATACAACATCTATCTTTGCCCACTCTTCTGTTGTCCATCCCCCAAGGAGGAGGTTATACGTAGATCCTTGTGATCAGTTTCCCCTTTCTACCCCACCTTCCCTCCGCCCTCTCAGTATCACCGCTCTCACCACTGGTCCTGAGAAGTTTATCTGTCCTGGATTCCCTTTTGTTTCCAGTTTTTATCTGTACTAGTGTAAATCCTCTGGTCTAGCTAGATTTGTAAGGTAGAATTGTAATCATGATAGTGGGGGGGGGGAGCACTTAAGAACTAGAGGAAAGTTGTATGTTTCATCATTACTACACTGCACCCTGACTGGTTTCTCTCCTCCCCACGTCCCTTCTGTAAGGTAATTTCCAGTTGCCTACAGATGTACTTTGGGTCCACACTCCACACTCCCCGTCATTCACAATGATAAGATTTTTTGTTGTTTAATGCCTGATAACTGATCCCATCAATACCTCTTGATCACACAGGCTGGTGTGCTTCTTCCATGTGGGCTTTGTTGCTTCTGAGCTAGATAGCTGCTTGTTTACCTTCAAGCCTTTAAGACCCCAGATACTATATCTTTTGATAGGCGGCACCATCAGCTTTCTTCATCACATTTGCTTATGTACCCGTTTTATCTTCAGGATGTAGGAAGATGAGCATCATGGAATGCCAGTTTAATAGAACAAAGTGCTCTTGCATTGAGGGAGTACTTAAGTAGAGGCCCAAGGTCCACCATCATCATATATAATATAGTTGCATATGTACATGCCTGTATTTAGACCTCTATGAATGTCCTTTGCCTCCTAGTTCTTTCCTTTTTACTTTCCTCTTGTCCCACTATCATGTTCAGCCTTCATTTGGGTTTCAGTAATTCCTCTCAGTTACATTGCTTTTAATCAAGCCCTACCAGTCCTCTACACCCTCCTCGCCACTGATTTTGGATCACTTGT